>NC_041396.2:92960349-93327849 GCF_900747795.2 Erpetoichthys calabaricus | reverse complement strand
TTCTATAAATTAAAAAACAAAACAATCTTGCCCACACTGGCGCTTTATAATAGGGAGAATGGGTGAATCAGGAAAAGTTTTAAAAACTTTTGAAATACATGCATTTTTCAGGCCAAGAAAGTTGCCGAGTATTGATCAGCACCTTCCATGTTTCCAATGTATGTTTGTGACAATACATGAGATCTGGAAAATAATAATGATCTTTTTGCATATTCCTGGTACTGCTTTTCCTTTGGTAAGAATACGTTTTCAGTTTGCTTGTGTGTGTTTTCATATAAATACAGAAGTAAATCAAAACAAAACTTACCATGTGACTTGAAAAGAATACTGTGATTTGGTCTTTTGCGATGAAACCATCTCCCTGTGGAGGAAGGCTGTTGGCTAAGTGCAGAGCTATGGCGCATTACTGGTCTTTTTTTTTTAAAATGGTTGAATCTCATAATACTGATGTGTTTTTGTTCAAAAATGACATATATAAACTATTCTATAATGTGTCTTTGGAATCGCAAGATGCAGATCAATACTCAACAACTGTCTTGATTTGAGAAATGGACTTATTTTCTGTTTCTAAGTTTCTAAGCTTTTCCTCCATGCCCCATAGCCTTCAATGTAGCGCCTCCAATATAAAGTGTCATTGTAGACAAAATATTTTTTTTAATTTATAGAAAACACTTAACTTTAGAACACAATTTCATGTGGCAAATGCATATATATCAGGTTTGTGAAGAAATAACTTCAAATTGAAGAATACCAAACTTATCATTTAAAGATGTAAGGAGCATGTAGAGTGCAGCATGCACTATCCAAGACAAAGTGAAATTGGTCTGCTAAACTGGTGCCCCATGAAGACAGTGCCCAATGTGGTCACCTATGTTGCCTAATAGGTTGACCGGCACTACCCACCCCTTCCACCAACCCCCTTCCTCACCAAAAAAATATGTTGCTAATGAAGTGGTGACAATACAACAAGGGCTCATTGAAGACTATTTCAAAATGAAAAGTCAAAAGCCATCAGGTGTTCACTACTGCAAAAGGAAAAATGAAGAAAAGTAGAGCCGAAGTAAACACAGAGGTACAAACATTCAGTCATTACATAAATGGTGTTTGTTTTATCGCTGCAGCATGATGGTGTCTCTATCACTTTTTAAGCAGAAATGTAAACTAAATAAGCTCGCTGTGCTAGATAACAGATATGCAAAATTAGCCTGCTAACCACCTGCTTGTACTAAGTTAACTACTGTATATTTTCTCTTGCTACAGTATCTATACATCATAGAAATCACAAAGTTCTGTAGTCCGATTTAAGGAAAAGATTGCACATTTAGTCTGAAGCTACTGTACTGGAATGTCATAGTAATGATGAGAATCAGCCATGTGGTTGCTGGTCATGTTTCTTGTGACTATGTCATAGAAGACCTTGCAGCACATAAGTGCAGTAATGTAAAACATTAGAATGTTAGTTCTTCTATCTTGTTAAATGTCAGTCTGCAGTTATTGTATTATTATTGTGTTTAAGTAATATAATCTATATTGTACATAGTTCTTTAATTTATTCTTACATTAATATATTTTAATTGTGCATTTGCCTTAAAGTACCTGTTTAAGATTACTTTTACTACTATTGTTGTATTTTTTATAACTAGCCATGGTACTTCAACAGGAAATAGCAAATAATTTAAAATTATTCTGTCTCTTTTCCTACATGTTCCTTTACTCCTCTATACTTGTGTATGTGATCGACTCTTAACCGGTGCTCCCTTTCTCGAGCATGTTCCTGTAAGACCTGCTTCTCATTATTTTCGAGGCACCTTTCTCACCTTCTGTTCATTTTTATACCTGTCGTCTTTGAAGCCGACTCTCTCAGCAAGCCTCATGCATCTTTACTCCTCCTCGTGTGTCTGACACTTGCACTTCCTCTTTCGTCACCCAAACCAATCACACCAAAGCCAAACTGACCAATTAGATTGCTCAGAGGGTCTGGACACACAGACCTTAGTGTTTTGTTATATAGTCGATTATCTTGTGTGCACTTCGCACATGTTTATTTTTCCATTACTTAAGTCTATTGTATTAAATGAGGGCGTATGTGTGTTTTACTTCCATTGTTTATGCATTTACTGTATTTTGGTGATTTTTATGTGCCAATGGTAAATCTTCCACATGGGCTTGATTATAATAGAGGCACTCTGGTAGAATGGAGAGAAAAATCCTTTTTTTAAATTTTGTGCACATTGTGAAATGTTATTGGTTGTTTTAATATACATAAAAAAACGCTTCAGGTTGGGTTGTCTTCTCATGAAGCTATCTGAGCAAGGTAGAATGGGAGAGTTGTTGAATTTTCAGTTTACATTTTTATTTTGGAGCACCATATTTGTACTGCTGTATTGATTGCAGGTTTTAAACTAAGGTAACCAAAATTGTATTTATATTACCAGGCCCCATTACTACAAGTAGCGCATCATGTCACCACAGTCATTACCAGTACATTGTCAGAATGGGTGGCATTTGATCTCAGGCAGAAAATAAAAGCGACAGACTAAACACTTGCCATTCAGCTCTTGAAAATAAGAGTGCAGGCTGTATTATCAAAATAAAAATACTGGCAATTTAATTTTGACAGTTTTCTTTTATGGTGATGTGGGCAACAAATGCTTCTTAGAAAAAGTTGAAACAAAAAGCTATGAAGTGAAAAAAGAGCTCATTGTTTGTGGAAAATAAGCAATTAAAGCACACAACAATACACTCAAACATAACACAAGCAGTTTCATTTTGTAATTAAAATCTGTAAAAGAAAGCCATATTATTAGAAGTGAATCTTCCATAGTAATGAAACATTGATTGCTTAAAACCAAGTTAAAGAATAAGCATTTGGATGGAATGAGATTTACTCTGGGAAATTAAACTCTGCAGATTTCATGACAATGTTGCTAATGCTGTGAGGGCCCTGAGAACTCCAGTTCTAAATTAGATTCCTCCATTTGTTTACTAAAGTAAACTTTAGTTAAAGCAATGTCCAAATTGTGGTCTACTTCATTAGAACTCAAAAATAAGAAGTCTAATTAATTGTTGAGTTTATTAACTTAACGTAATGTTAACATTCTCCCACTCACTTAATCTAATTTAGGGCCGCTTTGTGCCACAGTCTTTTAACACACAGGTCTTTGTGAGGAAATGAAGAAAACAGGAGTACCTTGAGGAAAACCCACAAAGACACAGTGAGAATGAGCATGCAGACAGTATGGTATAGCATACAGGATACTGAACCTAGGAATTATCAGTGCTCACTATAGTGCCACCATGCCACCCACAAATTTATTAAAATGCACTAAGTACCCTCAAAATAAAACACCAGCTACATTCTCATATTAACATTTTCACCAACTTCAGCCATCTACAAATAGAGGGGAGCAGCCAGAATATACAGTACTAGCTGTGATACCCTTGTGTAATCAATGTAGACTTCACCGTTAACAACTGCAGGGCACCATCCATTGAAATGTATCTTGTAATGAATGTAGTAATAATCTGCATTACTACAAATGTTTGTGATGCCCCATCTGTTGGAATGACAAATGTAATGCATATCTCTCCATCTGTTGGAATGACAAACGCAATGCATTTGATTACCACAGATGTTTGTCACAAACATTTATGGTAATATACTGCATTACAAATGTTTGTGATGCGTGATCTGTTGGAATGACAAATGCAATGCATATCTCTCCATCTGTTTGAATGGTAAATGCAGTATATTTTATGACCACAAATGTTTGTGATCTGTCCTTTGTTGGAATGACAGAGACAGCAACCAGATGGAAACACAGACACTTACCCTTTTATTAAGGTGGATTACCAACAAAACCATAAATGGACACCTTGTGGATTTCATATCGACATCAAGAATTTATAACACAGAAAATCCTGGAACAACAACCTAGTGGTATATAATAGATGGCTTGGTAAATGTTTTTAATTTCAACAGTAAGTACATTTTCAAAATCTAGTAAGCTAATTTATCATTGTGGGGTTAGACTACTCTCACTGAATATATATTTCTATCAAATTAATTTAGAGAACTAATTTTTTCAATATATTTGTCCTTCATGACTTTGAAATAGAGCTTAATGTGAAAGCTGGGATATAAAGATTAATCCAAATAAATTAAATATGATCATGTTTCATTTGTCACATTATAAGAAAATTCTAGGCTGCAAAAATAAAAATCCAGGTACAACTAAATGGCTTTACTTTAATTAAATTATTCTTTATACACAGATAATATGATTTTTTTAAACTTAATTCAATGAAGCCTTGAGCACGAGAAAGCAGAAATGCAAATTAGGATTCTTTGCATGTATGCACATATTTATTGTGTCTAATCTCATTAAAATAGTTATCTTGCCCTCTGGCAGATCATTTACTTTGGAGCAATATGCTAAGATCTACAAATCTGATTGCTTATTTTTCACAGTGTTATGAATTTAACAAACTATACTGAAATTCTGATCTGATCAGAAGTAAACAAGTAATATATACATGTATGAAGCCTTTCCCCTAGAATTAGTCTCGGGAATTGTCAGTTAACATTCTCAGAATATTTCACACACACCAAGTATTTGAAAACATCGGTTTGGAACTGTTTAGACTGGCCTTCCATTGACAGATCCTGGCTGCTTACAGTATTTACAGAATGAGGAGAGATAGTGGCTTAGACTCTTTAACTTTGAGGATGAGGAGTATGGTTGTGTGTTCATTGAAACTCCCTCCTTCAGACTGTGTACACCTAAAATAATTCATTATATAAAGAACCTATAAAAATTATTCATCCACATGGATGTTTTAACATTTTGTTGTTATATAACATGGAATCACAGTGCATCTAATTTATTTTTTTGACACTGACCAGCAGAAAAAGACTCTTTAAAGCCAAAGTGAAAGCAGATCTCTTCAAGGTGGTCTAATTAATTGCAAATATAAAACACAAAATAACTGATCACATAACTGTTCCCTCCCCATTTAATATGACACACCTAAATCATCAGTGGTTCAGCCAGTTGGTTTTAGAAGTCACAGAATTAGTTCAATGAAGATCACCCGTCTGGGTTTCCAATTGATCACAGCATAAATGTATGTGGAAGGTTCAGCCTGTGGTGAGTCAGTATTGTGGTTTAACCCACACAACGAAGACAAAGGAACACTTCAAGCACCTCTGTGAAAAGAACAAGTCAGGGGACAGAGGCAAGAAAATAGCCAAGTCACTGAATATCTCTTGAAGTCCAGTCAAATCAATCATTAAGAAATGGAAAGAGTACAGAATAGCTGTAAATCTGCCCAGAGCAGATTGTCCACACAAACACAGTGATCATGAAAGAAGTCTAATGAGGGAGGCTGCAAAGAGGCCTATGAATTATAAGCTATAGTGAATAAGATTTTAAAGACTGTGCATACAACTGTTGCCCGGTTGTTTCACCAGACATAGCTTTATAGGAAAGTGGCAAAGAGAAGGCCACGGTTTAAAAAAAAAATTACATGATATCTCAGCAAGAGTTTACCACAAGGCACATGGAAGACTCTGAAGTCAACTGGAAGAAGGTACTTTGGTCAGGTGAGACCAAAATTGGGCCTTTTTGCCATCTGACTAAGCATCACCTGTACATTATCAAGAACACACCTTCAACACCGTGGAGCATAGTGGTGGCAGCATCATTCTGTGGGGATGCTTCTCTGTAGCAGTCTCAGATAAGCTTGTGGCAGAGGGGAAAATGAATGCAGTAATGTACAGAGAAATCCTGGAGGAAAACCTGAAGTAGCCTGCAAGAATCCTGTGCCTTGGGAGGAAATTTTGTTTTCCAGCAAGACAACAACCTCAAGCATTAAGCCAAAGCTTATCAGGAATGGCTTAAAAACAGCAAAGTTAACACCCGGGAGTGGACAAATTGAGTCCAAATCTCAATCCACTTGTGACTAGACTTAAAAAATGCTGTTCACTCATGATCCCCATGCACTCTAATATAGCTTAAATGGATTTGCAAAGAAGAATACAGAAAATTGGCAGTGTCCAGAAATGCAAACATAATGGAGAAACCTATCCACGCATACTCAAGGCTGCCATGGCTGCCAAAGGTACATCTACTAAATACTGACTTGATAAGGTTGAGTGCCTATGCAATCAGTTATTAGTTTTATATATGTAATTCATTTAAATGACTTTGCATCTCTTTGACATTAAATAGGCTTTTTCTATTTTGTCATATGAATAGACAGGAGCCATGAAAAGGTTTGGGGCAACCACCCGTGTATTGTTTCCTGGCTGAAAAATTGGAGTAAATGGTGTACAGTTGTGTACAGGTTAGAGTCCAAAACAGAACTGCCTGGATGAAGCAAAGATGGCGGCTGTAAGGGATGGTAGAGGAAGTAACGTCATCGGGGCCAGAACCGGAAGTTGCATCATTGGGACTGGAAGTGATGTCCTCAGGGCCATGACTGGAAGTAACTTCATCATGGCCAGGTGGCATTTCCCATAACTGGTCTGCAGTGGAAAGACAGAAAGGATTAGTGCACCTCGCCACCCAATGGTCTGGCGTGGAATTATCCTCATATAAGCCCTTTAGCTGCCTCACATTCAAACGTGTGACATATTGAACAGTGTCAAAAATGGAAAACTAAACTAAATCCACTGTGTTTCATTGTCACGTAATAATAATAAAATGTAAAAACTTCCGGGGGGGGGGGGTTGGGTGATATTTCTGATAGACTTATAGACACTGTACAGCAGCTTTACTAGCAAGTATAATCGCATTTTATGAAACCAGTTAATCTATTGTTTTTTTTATATAGCACCTTTCAAAGTAAGCATGATCAAAATCCTTTTTCAGTTATTAGGTTTAAGTTTGCAGAGAGGCAGCAGTAGGATTTGTACTTGTAATCTTTAGTATTGATGCCCATAGTTTAGAAGGTGTATGACTGAAAAAATCCAGCAGTCTTTAGAAAATTATTTTTACATACTGGAAACTAGAAAAAGGAGCTGTAATGCTGTAGTACATTGTAAAATTACATTTATAGTATCTTTATATAATGTATCTTGAATAATAATCTATATATATAAAATCCCTATGTGTGTCCAGGTGTCCTTGTGTGGGTGTCTTCTGGTGAAGTGCGCACGCGCAGGGCACGGTGCGATGCGCGATATTACTGTCAGAGAAAGTTAGAGGCGTTTTACGGAAATACAAACCAGTATTACTGCGAGAGGAAATTAAAGGTACACAATACAGTAACGCATATTACAGCCACATACAAGCCAGTATTACTGTCAGAGGAGATTAAAGGCATATTACCGACGCGCACGCCTGTATTACCGCCAGAGAAAATTAAAGGTATATTACGGACATATATTACGGACGTACAAGCCAGTGGACGTACAAGACTGTATCCTTCAATTAGGGCACGCACAAAAAGGCGAGCCTCAAAAGGACGACCTCAATTGGGCGCAGCGAATAAAGGCGCGCGTAAATAAAGATCTGCACCTGTTGCTCTTCACATATTCCAGAGCCATTTGAACTAAATTATCTACGCGCCCTTATTGAATAGAGCCGTACAAGACAGTATTACTGTCACAGAAAATTAAAGACACACAATACACAGCGGCAGCCCATGAAGAACGGTCAGCTCAGCAAGTAAACATCAACCAAAGAAAGGCTGAAAGAAAGAAAAATACGACCAACAAAAAGAATGAGGTCAAAGTCCCTTGCCATTTAATATAGACTGTTCCTACTAATGTTTATGCACTACTGTTCTAGCGCCCGTTATTGTAACGGGCTAAATGACTAGTAGTAATAATAATAATGTATTTATGTAGTATATTTCATATGTTCAGTGCAGCTCAACAAGCATTATATAACTTACCATACAATTCATCTTAAAATGGATACACACCTCTATATTTCTGAAGGACAATGTTTGTTTGTTTGCTTATTTACTTGTTCTTAATACGCAGCTTTGTTTTCAAGCCAGTCTTGAAATTTGGCAGGTGCTTCTCATCTTAACTCAGGTTTTTAACCAATATGCCTCCTGAGGGGATGGCTGGAATGTTAGAATTAGAAGCAAGAAATTTTACTGTGATCTATTAACAGAGAAACCGTGCGACACAGGTTGATATAGTGGTGTGAATGTTAGCTTGCTTGCCTTTCAAGCAGAAAATCTGGATTTGATTACTACCAATCGTTACAAACCTTTTCTTTATTCAATCATTTCCCTTTACTATTTTAGTCATGGCCTCCATGTGGGGCCATATTATCACTAAGGTTATTTGTTGTAATTTGTGATGTAATCCCTAGGCATTATACCGTCATCATAACCTGTCCATGTTGTTTCTCTGTCATATATGAAGATACACTTTATTGACCCATAGTTGTAACCCAACCACTGTGTCAAATATAATGAATTGGGATCACTGATCTTATTTCGTTTAAACACAATCATGTTTCACCATGTAAGTCTTTTAAAATAATACTTGGACAAAGCTGGGAAACGGAGCCGTCTCTACATAAATAAAGTTGATGAGGCATGTGTTTGCATGTGTGTGTGTTTCTACATATCTTTAAACATCACCCAAAAGAGGAAAATTAGAGATAATTGAGGCATGGTCCAACTTAAGTGCCCTTCATAATGTTTGGGGCAAAGACATTTTTCCATGATTTAGCTCAATCAATTCAAATGTGATTAAAGTGCACATTGCAGACTTTAATGTAAGGGTATTTGCATACATTTCTGTCACAAAATGTAGAAGTTACAACACTTTTTCTATATGCCCCCCCACCCACGATTGTTTTGGACAATTGACATCACAGGTGTTTATGATTACTCAGGTGTGTTTCATTGCTTCATTAGTGCAGGCATAAGATACCTAGAGTAGGCTTGCTTGTACCTTTTGGTGTCTGTAGTTGCCATTGTTGAACATAAAGACAAGAGCTGTGCTAATGAAAATCAAAGAAGTCATTATGAGGCTGAAAAACAAGAATACATCCATTAGAGACACTGGTAAAACCGTAGGATTACCTAAATCAACCATCTGGAATATCATTAAAAAGAAAGAACACTGTGGTGAGCTCAGTAATCAGAAAGGTACAGGTAGGCCAAGAAAGCCCATCACTGCTGATGATGGAAGAATCCTCACTATGGTAAAGAAAAAGCCACAAACACCTGTCCGACAGATCAGAAACAGCCTTCAGGATGCAGATGTGTATACTTCAGAGGCGACTATCTGCAAAACCTTCATGAACAGAAATACAGAGGCCATACTGCAGGAGGAAAACCACTAATTACTGTAGCTACACAAACAGGATGGCCAGATTATAGTTTGCAAAAAAGTTCTCAAAAGAGTCTAGAGAAATCTGAGAAAAGGTCATTGGACAGATGAGACAAACATGGACCTGCATTAGAGTGATGGAGAGAGCAAAGTGTCGAGACAAAAATGAGCTACCCAAGATCCAAAGCACACCATCTCATCTGTTAAACATGGGGGTGGGGGGGTTTATGGCTTGGGCATATGTGGCTACCACAGGTACTGGCACACTTAACTTCATTTATGACGGAAACTGCACGATGAATTCTAAGGTGTATAGAGACCTATTATCTGCTCAGGTTCCAGCAGATACTTCTGAATTCATTGGATGGTGCTTCATACTACAAGATATTGATCCCAAAAAGACTGCTAAGAAATCTAGAAAATTGAAAACTCTTGAATGGTCAAGCCAGTCACCTGATTTAAATCCAACTGAGCATGCTTTGAATATGCTGAAGAGGAAATTTAAGGAGGCAACCCCCTGAAACAAGCAGGAGCTGAAGATGACTGCATTTGAGGCTTGGCAGAGCATCACCAGAGAAGATCCTCAGCTTCTGGTCATGTCTATGAATTGCAGACTTCAAGCAGTCATTGCATGCAAGGGATACAGTACTCCACAAACTACTAAATGTGACTGCCCTTGCTATTTCCCAAACATTATGGTGCCCTGAAATGGGGGGGAGCACATTTATAAAACATGTCATCATTTTTTAATTTATGCAAATAACCTTAAACTTTAATCATGTCTGAATTGTTTGATTTATAATTTTAAACTGCAGAGCAGAGGGGTAAATCAAGGGGAATTGTCTTTGTCTCAGAAATTACTGAGGGCACTGGTAACTATATTTTAGGCTATATGGTGTCTTAATGTCTTAGATGGGAGGGTTCAGTGAATCTGTTTTTGGGTTTCTGTTGTTGAGCATTACCTCCCTCCTTTTATGTTGTCAGTGGTTGACTTTACAGTTGAGTGGTCGACGTTGATAGAATGTCTCATCGAGGAGACTTGTGGGCAGAACAAGTGGCGACAATCTTTACAAGATGTGATAAAGTAGAATTTGTATTGGTGCCGCTGATTCTTGTCATGCCATCCAATTACCCCATTCATTTCAAATGACTCCAGGTCCCTGTGAGTCTTTGACATCTCTGGTGAAGACTGCTTTTCTCATTGACAACTGTATGTTGCTTGCACAGACAAGCATAAAGAGAAATATACAGGAATATTTTGAAATATAAGCCAGGTAACACTAGGAAACAGAGCTAAGAAAATTACAAAAAAATGTTAGTAAAATGTGCTGCTTTTGCTACACAATATAAATAATAAATTATTTTAAAAACTATCGTATTTATTATTATCAAAGCAAATATCCATGAATAAAGTATATACAACTTGCATCAACCCAGGACACTAAAGGATCATTGGAAAGTTTTGTCTGTAATAAGGGAGGTGCCGTTTCTTCATAGCCACTTCAATGTTCAATGACCAGCTGAGTGGTCTGGCACATCTCATGCATTACAAAGGACAGCACATAAAACAGGACACTTTATTTGCCTAATGTTGCAGAATGGCCCAGAAGTTCTATAACTTGATTCTTGAAAGGGTATTACAAAATCAGACTTAACAGGGCCCCGGGCAATTCATATTAGCCACTGAATTATAACTCATAAAGTGAAAATCATCTGGTAAGTGGCTGACCGGGAAATCTCAATAACATAAGCACAATATGTCACTTTGAGGCTGTTTACATTTCACTTTCATTTTGGCTCAGTTTTGTGTTGTTTCTTTCTTTTTTATTTTTATTTGACTAGGTATAATGTGTGATTTTTAGCTGTAAATTCAATACTCAGTACAGACTGTAAAATGAGAGAGTAGAATTCTTTCCGTTTTCCCAGAGCCAGCAATACAAAGAAGATTGACCGACAGCTCTGTTATTACTGAGGCAGCAAAGGATTTGGACCAAAATTAATGCCTTTGAGATTTGGTGAGTGTTTTTCAAAAGACACCTGTTTTCAGGTGAAAAGGAAAAGGTGCCAAAGATGAGGTTCAGATGGACAGAAGATCAGGAGGTGCTAAGGGTCATTCTCAGCATTTTGACCCCAAAAGTATGACTTGCGCATAATATTCACCACCAGCTGCCTCTTCTGCCTTGCATATTTGCAGCCATGTTGTATCACACACTGTGCTGAATGGGCACTCATGTGCACCACTAGTGTATTGCTCTCAGAAAAGCTAAAACTGGGAGCAATCTAAAAAAATTCTCAACCTGTAACATCTGCCACAGTCTAACAATCTTGCTACGTGTTAATATTCTTAATGATCCTTTTGTGCCTCTTAACAGTTGGAGGTGATATCTTTACACATGAAGCCATATTGGACCATACCTCGAAAGTGATGGGAATGTAACATTGAGAAGAAGGTCATAGAATTTATGGACATGTCACATTAAGGTGACTTTTCCAGCAATTTTTCAGTCATAGCCTTCATTTACATAATCTTAGCAAGTCAGTAAGGTACTTTTATGAAGTCAGTTACGTAATGTGTCATGTCCTGTGACTCACTCCAACAAGACCACAACTCTCTGTGTTGTAAGGGTGGGCTGTGTGTGCATGAGAACTGACAACCAATGAATACTCATATGGAAGTACCATGAATATGATGCATCCACAAGGAATACGAAACATGGGAACTTTGTACCTCACAAACAGAACTGAGGCTGGTCTCTCTTATGCCTTGTATTTCATGTACCATGACAGAATGGAAAAAAAATGGCAAGACTGCAGCTCAACTTCCTACAGCATGGGCTCATATCGGGCAGCACACTATTGGCTGTCAGGAAAAGGGATGAGCACGACTGTTCTGGAAGGTTAGCACATGGCTATTAAATGTGACATGGGCCGTGATTTGTAGTCGAGACCGTGTTAGTTTAAATGACTACAAATGACAGCAAGTCTGACATACCCCATGACTAGAAGTAACGTAATATCACGTTGTCTTTTCAGAAGAATGGTAGGTTAAAGCAGAATATAAGATATGAGAACATGTATAGCACTGGCGTAACTTCCTAATGGAGCTCTTTTAGTTTAGAAATGCCTTCCACCAAGCTGATAACATTTCTGAATGGAATTAATCATATTTAATATGCATTATACAGGTGTGACTTTTTAATGCATTTTTTCTGGCATCCAGCATTAAGCATTTCAATTCCACATCTGCTTATTTTCTGTGAGGTTTACAGATTCTCCCGGTGTCTGTATGGGATTTCTTCTGGGTACTCCTTTCCTATCATATTCACAAAGCTGTTATGGCTAGGCTACCTTGTGACTCCAAACTGGCACAAGCATGATTGTGTGCATGAATGGGTGGACATCCTGTTAGTTGCAATTAATAGGTCTTTACAGAAATGAGCTCCAAGCAGAACTGAGGCTTGTTACAAAATGGCTGCTCTATATGAGGTCTGTGTATTAAATAATGAGACTGACACAATAACTCACTTTTATTTATATAACAATTCTAATACTTGTCCCCTTCAATGTACTCTCCATTCACAATTGCACACTGATGCAGTCTTGGTTTCAACTGGTCGAAGGTGCAGAGCAGATCAGTTTCTGTCAGCTGTTTCAAGCCATGTGACATTTTCTTCTTTACTTTTTTACTGTATATATTGACTCAAAATGTGTTCCTTTAAATGCTGATTTCAATTTAGAAAAAACATGCCGCACGAGACATGCAGTCTTCCCCATAAGCCTCAGTAAGCATTTGAAAAGATTCCGTTGGTGTTTTGTTCAATTTTACTAAAAATTTCAAATTTTGAAACTTCGCATGATTCCGGCACACATGTGGAAACACAACTGCATTACATGGTGACTGACAATCAACTAAACAGCAGAAAGTGTTGTCGTTTGTTGTGCAGGTTTGGACAGGTTTAAACCTGCATGCCAAGTTCTCATAAACAGTTCTTATTGCTTTGTTTAAGAGGTAGAAATACAGTGTCATTATTTAATAGACAGATCTCATTTATGTGACAGACAGGAAATTATGTAATAGATGGGTGCAGTCTTGGAACCAGAAGTAACATCATGAAGAGGTGGGATCTGGACACACAGAAGAGGAAGTTGTAATTGAAAACTTCTGAGGACATAAGATGCTGGTTCTTTTGTGAGTCTGCAAGGGAAAAGGTGAAAAAGTTAAAGGGCAGCCTCAACCCCGGGGAAATATAAGTATTTGAGCTTGTAAACTGTCTCCCATGTGGATGTGTATGACAGCATTATATGTGTCTGTATTATTGTGGTATTTTCCTCTACTTATCCTTTACCTGTTTTCTCAAGGGTAAGTGTTCTCGTCAAGTTCGTTATCGGGTTGGTCTACTGTTGCACTTTAAGATGAACACACACATACATAGCTATATGCATACACACAGACCCTAATCACAACAGTGCCCCATGAATGACACACACACACAATGATTAGCCTTTAGCACTTTAAACCACACAAGTGCTTTAGGAATAACACAGCCTGTCACTCAGTACTTCAAGAGACTTACTTATTATCGGCACGAACAACATACGATGCTTTAGTGATATCTCAGACCTAAATATTACTTTTGGTCTACAAGAATACATTTAAACATATGTGGGACATGGCCGGTATATAATACCCCCAGGCCACCAGGTGGAGCCCTGCCTCCAACATAGAGGTGCCCCGAGTTCCAGCAGGGCATTATGGACAATGGAGTTTTCATCCACAGACCTGCTGGATACCACAGGGGCCCCTAGAGTATGCTGCAGGGAGGCCTAAAGACTCTTACGTGCCCTATAACCCGGAAGTACATCTTAGTCACAGCGACAAGGGAAATGACGTACTTCTGGGATGAAGAAGAGGACTTTTGATCTGACCCGAAAGTGATAGGAAGTCACGTGGACTGAGGGATTGGAAACACTTCCGGGTCAGGGACTATAAAAGACTGTGAGAGATACCAGACGGGGAGTTGAGCTGGGAAGGGTGGCAACGCGTCTGGGAGAGTTGAGGATTGATTATTATTGTGATATTGTGTATTTATATGAGTATTGTTCAAATAAATATATTTGGACTTTTACCTGGTGTCTGGCGTATAGTCTGAGAGTACAAGGGAGTGAGAGCGCCCTCTAACTATCACACATACAAAGACTCAGCACTCTTGACTATAGGCCATTTATCAGCCAAGAATATCTTCTTTTCGTACTGTCCCAACTATCGAGTGAGCTCCTCACTCTCAGCCTTATAAACCTCGCAGCACAGACATAATGGCAAATGTCCGTGGCTGCTCCAGGTGCTCAAAGAAATCTAACTTATTACTTCAGTCACTCTAGACATTAAGACAAAGCATAGAAAGTTAAAAGCAGCATGGAATTTATTATAATAATAATACCACTGGAACAAAGAATAACAGAAAATAGGTACTGATAGGAAAGTCTAGATATATATAGTCTTTAGAAAAAGCTTACGAAAAAGTTACAGATGTCAAGGACAAATGTCCCAGGGAGGCGTTTGATTTAGCAATCGATGTTCATGATGCTTTTCTGTCGTCTTCGTCCGTTCCTCTTCTTCTTCTCCTTCTTTACTTTCTTCTCCTCTACTTTCTTCTTCTCTGACGTTGCTTTCAAAATGAGGCATATTTATTAAGAAATGTCATGCCGTGGTTTCACAACAAATGCACCTGATTGGTTGGCTGTCAATATAATTGATGAATTTTGCTCAAACTCTTTCCCAGATAATAAAGTTTTTTGATGTTTGAAATTTTGCTGTATCAGTGTTGGAAGTTTAAGAAGGCTTGTGAAAATAATAAAAATGCAGTGTCTTAAACTAACAGTAATGCCAAATTTGCTCAGATGTAATACATTACCTTAAGGAGCTACACCATTTTTAATAATTCTACACCTTAGTGCATCAACTTCTTTCAGATAATCTGTGAAGATCATTGACATTTAGTCATAGTTGAAATGAGAGTAAAAGAATGGTTTTAACCCTAATACAGATAAAACAGGACTGAACTAGGGAACTACTGAACACAAGGCCAGAATGGACCAGTCCAGCCAAAGACTTCAATTCATTCTGCACCTTGCAGAACTTAGGCAAGGTTTAGCCAGAATGGCATTGATCAAAGTGAGTTCAAATGAATGAATGGTAAGCTGATTTAGGTTTCTCTGTCCATTTGGAGCATCTTCGCCCCCTCTCTCCTACTCCAAGCCTTATTCTTAAACTTCACGTGGATATTTACTTTATTGAGTTTACATGTTTATCTTAGGATTTTGTGGATATACTGTAATGGCCAGCCTAAACACAGATTGATTGATAATGTCAATTTGCTCATATGAGCGTGTGTATGAGCGTGAAATAGCCTGAAGTCTCTACCCATATGAGAGACGCAATTCAATTTACAATCAAAATGGACCCATTTCTTTGATGGATAGTGGTCTTCAGAATTCAAATGCAATCTCTCCTCTGGATCAGGTTACAGCATCTATTGTTAAAATTCTGTAACTTGCCTTCCAGAGATCAGTTTTATCTTACTGTCAAGCAAATACTGGGTAAACTTTGTTCACCTGGAAATAAACTAGTGTGAAAAATAGACTAAAGAAAATGCATTGTAATAATATTTAGGGTGTGCTTGCAATCTGGATCCCAGGCCTGGCACTGCCTGTGTATAATGTTCATGCTATTCCTTGTAAATAATTGAGACAAAATACGAAGAAGAGTTAGCGTACCACCTTGGTATAAGTTTGGCGAGAGAAAAAAATAAGTCTTTACAGGCATGAGTTCAGTAAACAAATGAGGATGGAAGATGAGTGGTGGTTTATATGGTGGGTAAACGGGAAGGGGGGAGTCCAGGCGAGTGGAAACTGGAAATGTGTCGTCAGTTGGCTGGTCTGCAGAGAAAGAAAGACAGAAATGATTAGAGAACAGCGTCAACCCATGGTTCGGCAGATAATCCCATTTATTCAAGCCTGTAAGCTGTCTCCCATGCGCATGCGTGTGGCAACCTCTATCTCCTTGGGTTTTCATCCAGTGCTCCCACATCCCAAACATATACATGGTGGGTTCACTGATTAGTCTAATCTGGCCTGCAGCCACAGGAGGGAA
The DNA here is from genome assembly GCF_900747795.2 of Erpetoichthys calabaricus. NCBI lineage: Eukaryota > Metazoa > Chordata > Cladistia > Polypteriformes > Polypteridae > Erpetoichthys > Erpetoichthys calabaricus. The sequence goes on along the minus strand of NC_041396.2, from coordinate 93,311,395 downwards.
CTATGAAACAACTGGTCTAAACAAGAACTGTGACCCAAAATAGAAACACAATGTCACAATGGATTGGGCCAGTCCATCCGTTGATCCATTCATCCATCCATCCATTTATCCACCCATCCATCCATCCATCTTCTAAACCCACTTTAATCCTGCGCAAGGTCACAAGGAAGCTGGAGCCTATCCCAGAAAGTATAGGACTTAAATTCAGTTGAACAATTGCATAAAATACTGAAGACCGAATCTCACAGACAGTCCTTAACCAGAGTGAAACAGAGTAGGCTAACAAGAGTAGGCAAAAACTGAATTACTTCTACAAAGTGAGGGTTATTGAAAAATAATAGCTGTTATTTGTGCAATAAGGGTGTCCACCAAGAACTGATCTGTGAAGACACTCTTTTCTCATTGTTATTAACTTTTCACTTCCCTTCAGTTTACATGGTTGACAATGTCTTGGGTTTGAGGTCCATGCCCTGTCATTGTGTTTTTGCAAGTGGGGGTTTTCCTCCCACATTACTAAAGGTTTCCATGTTAGGTGATTCCAAACTAGGGGTTAGAGAGTGTAAATGAGGGGTATAAGGGGATGTAAGCATGCATCTGTACTGTGATTGACCTGTGGCTGCCCTACTTTGTTCTCAGGACTGCTAGGATAAGTTTGGGCCCTTTGTGTTCCTAAATTGTATTAGATTCAAGTTCATTTTACATTTTTATGTGCCTATCCTGAGCTGAACCATATCCATAGCAGCAAACTCCAGAACTCCTATGGAATACTCAGGCACACCTAGGCCAGCAGAATGCTATCATCTCTCCATCATTTGGGAAGTGCAAGTGCTTTCTTGATGATCTACATTCTAACTAATTACTTTTGCAAGAATCTAGTAATTGTTATTTCACATCAAAAGGTGCCTAGCTCAGTGAAACATGCATATACTTTAGTGAATTTTGAATTATTTACAATATTAGAAGGCTGAACATGAAAAATGTAAAAGAAACAGATGTGGTGTATATTTTATTTGGCTTTCAACAACTTTTCCTTTTATAAGCACTAGTTTTCTCACTCTGTACATTAAAATGAATTGCCTTACAAATGTGTGCACACTGTACACACAAGCACATATCCTATCTAACTTATTTTTATGCTGTTCTAATTAAAATATTGTAAAAGGAGGAGCGTTAATGCTACATTTATTCACTGATTCATTGTTGAAGCCTATCCAATCCAACAAAGGTTTGTTGGGGAGTCATTCCAGCAACATGGGTTCAAGGTAAGAGCCCACCCTGGACAGTGTGCCAGTCATTCACACTCTTACACAGAGATGGTGCCTATTAACCTTACCTGCTAGTCACTGGAAAATTTTAATACCTGCATAAAATTCTTGTGGACATGTGAAGAACATACAATTTTCAAATAGACTAGAGATTTGAACCCAGGCTATTGGAGGTGTGTGGCACCAGTGCTAACCTCTGGATCATCACCCTAGCCTTTACACAATTATTCTAAACATTAAATATTCACAGAGCATTAGCCATGTCTCCTCATTTTAAATGTCAATGGCTTTGCAGTGCCTTTGAAAAAACAATGTGGCCTTAGTTATAAACTTACATAAGCTTTATATAAGTCTTTATTCTTTTTAATACTGGGGAAGTGCTTCTGCTCAAAAGCAAAAGGGTAATTTCTTACCAAGAGAGTTTCTATTTTATTAAAAAATGCTCAGGGCGGTCTTTTAATTATCAGCAATCTTATTTGAAAGGGAGAGGGCTCCTAGAATGGTAGGATTTAACTGGTCCATACTCTCAGTGTGTTTACTTACGTTTTAATAACCCAGTTATTCACAGAAACTGGATTTCTAAAATGCCATGAAAACCCTTATTCTGGTTAGAAAAATCTGGTTATTGGCCCCTGAGAAACCTGATTAATGCATTTACCTGTATTTGCTTCACACATGCTTTGAGCAGTGATAGGTAGGTCAGGTCAGGTTGGGGAGCATGCACTAGTACAGCACAGTTGCCACACGCACCACACTATGAAACAGCTTGGAATTCCGGTTAGCAACCAACCAGGAAGACACGTGGTCCAGTCCCACCCTCCGGAAATGACCATCGATTTGCCACAGCAAGGTGTTACTTGGCTGTCCCCTTGGCCTGGTCCAACCACTCGGGTCCTCAACAATGAGGATCCTGTAAGCCGGATCACATCTGGGGAATCATGCCACATGGCCAAAGTGCTGTAACTGATGCTCCCTCACAATGCAGGTAATGTGCCTCATATATGAGTCTTTGAGCAACCACTCATTTGACACAAAGTCAAACCAGCAGTACTCTGGGATTATCTGAAGAGACACAGTACCAAAGAAGTCCAATCTTCATCTCAGATTAGTGGATAGCGTCCATGTCTCGCAACCATATAGCAAAACAGAAAGCACCAGGACGCTGAAGACTTAGACCTTCATTCTTTTACAAAGATATCGAGAGAGCCACACACCCATTTCCAGAGACCTCATGACACTACCTCTTGATGTGTTCTACACTATTTCCACAGTCAGAAACATTGCTGATGGCTGTGCCCAAGAGGTCATTTAAGGCCTGGACCTTGGACACTTGCAAGCCCAAACACTCAGACTTCTCTCTCAGTTTCTCAAGTGACCTGATCAGAGCCTCCATTGACTCTGTGAATATCACAGCATCATCTGCAAAGTCAAGATGATTGAATCTGTCTTCACCAACAGATGGGTAGGACTGTAACAAAATTAATTTCCAGAGTGTAATGTTTGGATGATTGCATTATTTCTTCTCATGTCTTAAATAATCCATATCTATATTCCATAAGTAGTGAAATTTATGTAGATGAGCTGAACGTACAGTGCTAAACTCGGCAACGCAATCTCAAGAGCAGGGTAACACACGAAAGGTAACTTGTTATGTAATCCAATTACTTTTTAAACTAACGAGCAACCTAATACAATATTATGTTACTGAAGTAAAAATACCTGTATGCTATTATTTCAGCAGCAGTGGGAGCAGAGGTGGGTAGAGTAGCCAAATATTATACTCCAGTAAGTAGAAAACAGTTTGCTACGTGTAATCTGGTAAAAGAAACCTGTAAATAAAGTGTCAGTTTGACTAAACCTATTTATGAAACACAAGGAAATTATCATAGACATCATGATTATTCTTGGATTCACGGTGGATGATGATGACATTTAACTATTTTTTTTGCCAAGTTTAAAATAGCAGTGTTTGGACAAAGGGGAACTCCTCAAGATTACCTGCACAGTAAATGTGGATTTTCAAGAAACCAGATTTCCACCTTTACTGGGTTATTTACCTTAACCTGGTTATGTGCCTGCATGTAAGCACACTAATTCATTTTGGAGGCCTCTGAAAGCATGGGGAAAAGACAAATGGGCTTTGGAGTTCAGTGGACTTGCAGGAGAACAAGAACTTCTTTATGAAAAATGAAAAAGCTGGCAATGGTGGTGTGGTGTCTGAGCATAGAACCCCAGAATGCAAATGTTCTATTTGTGATTGGTCTGAAAAAGTGGGATGGGAACTTTGTTTTGTGAACAAGGCATGCTGGGTGCTGATAGCAGGTTCGAAATAAAAAGCTGTTGTGTGTTGTTACCTAAAAGGTCTGCTGCTCATTATTTTGGCATAAAAACCCTCACGAACCACCACCTTTTCGGTGAGTAAGTAAAAGACAGAACAGTGGCGACAAGTATCGGATGGGGTTTGTTTTGCCAAAATAAATAGAATTGGTTTTAGTTGACTTCGTCGATACAGTAGACGGAAAAATTGAATAGAGACATCATTTTTTTTTCTCAACGAGTTAAGCGGATAGGAGCAAATGCTATATGGCTTTTGGTAAGCCGGAAGATTTTCACTTCAAAGAAAGTGAGGAAAGTTTCGAAGCCTATTTAGAGAGGCTAGAACAATATTTTGAAGCTAATGATCTCCAACACATGGATGAAAAGACGAAAGCGGTATTTTTAACAATAGTAGGAAAGAAAGCACATAGTTGCTAATGGACTTATGTGCGCCATTGAAATCATCTCAAAAGACGTTTCCGGAGCTCGTAGAGATTTTGAAAAAACACTACGTGCCGAGAACAAATTTTATTGCCGAGAGATGCAGGTTCCATGCTAGAAATCAACTGGATGGAGAATCAGTGAGCGAGTATGTCGCTATTCTGAGAAAGTTAGCAGCAACCTGCAAATTCGGAACTTTTTTGGATGAAGCACTGCGTGATAGATTCGTATGTGGCGTTAAAAGCACAGAGCTGAGGGACAGGTTGTTGAATGCAGCTCACAGCAAAGACTTGACTTTAGCCCTGGCAATTGAAATGGGATTAGCGTACGAAGTAACAAAGAACAGTGCGCATCAATTTGCTCAAAGGACGCTTAAAACTAACATCTTAAAAGAAAAGTTGACCATGAAAACTAAAGGTTTTAGAAAGAAACCGGATGTCGCAGAGAAAGCGTGTTATGGATGGGAAAAAATTCATTTGGATTTTGCTGAGGACCATAAACAGATGTTTTTAGTGGTCATGGATGCATATGCTAGGTGGCCAGAGATAATCCATATGCCAGCTACAACCACAACTAAGACTGTGGAAGCTCTGAGGAGTTTGTTTGCGTCCTATGGGTTGCCACAGGAAGTAGTCACAGATAATGGGCCACAGTTTACATCAAAAGAGTTTGACTTGTTTTTAGAATTAAATGGAGTTAAACATGTCAAATCCCCAGCATATCACCCTGCCTCTAATGGTTTGGCTGAGCAGCTAGTTCAGACCTTTAAAAAATCTCTAGCAAAGAATAGGGCACTGGGGGGCATGTCGCTTGGTCACTGTATTGCTAGATTTTTATTTAGCTATCAAAATACGCCTCATGTACATACTAACAAAACACCAGTGGAGGTGTTTTTAAAAAGGCAAGTGTGTACCCGATTGTCCCAAATTAAACCTGAGTTTTCACATAGGATGCAGCTGGAAGGTTTAAACAAAACAGGTGGCTCCCAGAAGCTTAGATTTTTTGTTGTGGGGCAAGATGTCTTGGTAAGAAATTACAGGGGAGGAGAAAAATGGTTAAGTGGTGTAATTTCAGAAGTGTTGAGTCCTGTTACTTACATGGTTCAGGTTGATGGGAAATGTGTAAATAGGCATGTAAATCAATTGTTAAATGCAAAACTAAAACAGAATGGTGAAATTGGCGTGGAGGAGGCTGATTTAGGCCAAACTGGAGGATCTCTGGATATCGATGATATTGAGATGAACATTGTAGCAGACACCGACACGGACAAAAGTCAGTGCAACATGGAAACCGGTACTATGCAAGTGCTTCCACCTGAACCTCCACCACAAGTGGATTCACAAGTTCGCCCAGTTCGCATAAGGCGGGCACCACAGAGGTTAGATTTATTAAAATTGTTTTGGAGTTCTTATTAAAAAAAAAAAAGAAGAAGAATTTGGTAACTGTATTACTGAGCTGTCAATGTAATTTAAGGAGACTGTTTTCTGGTTTGCTGTTCAACCTGGGTTTAGTATTTACAGGGGAGAAGCTGTGGTGTCTGAGCACAGAACCCCAGAATGCAAATGTTCTATTTGTGATTGGTCTGAAAAAGTGGGATGGGAACTTTGTTTTGTGAACAAGGCATGCTGGGTGCTGATGGCGGGTTCGAAATAAAAAGCTGTTGTATGTTGTTACCTAAAAGGTCTGCTGCTCATTATTTTGGCATAAAAGCCCTCACGAACCACCACCTTTCGGTGAGTAAGTAAAAGACAGAACAGGTGGCAGAAAAAATGACAAATAACAAAGGAAAGTCTCCTTTCAGATATTTCAGAGTAGTGTGAACAGCAATAGGTACTTTGAGTGATTCCCCAAACCAAGAATGAAGGTCAATGAGGCCACAATAATAAAATAGGTTTAATAAAAGAAAGACATAAAGAAGATGATAAACACAGGGAATAATTAACTACAAAATAAAACAAAATCCAGACTTCCACAGGGCCTAGCTAATGCAGGCTCTGTACCCTGTCTTGCTGGGTACCTTGTCTACTTGCCCTCCTATAACCAGCATCAATAATAACCTCCAACCCATCTATGTGCTTCATTTCCTCACCACCTTGGTCTCCCTTTTTCCTATTTGTGTTAGCTTCATCTCTACATTCATGGGTGGTCTGGCAGGAAGGTCCATTAAAGTCTCACCCTGGGATGACTACTAACTACCTCTGTAGTCACTTCTCAGTCAGTAATGCTCCCTGGAAATCCTGTAGCCATCTTCCTAACCTTCTCTCTAGTGGCTCCAGGAGTTCCTGTTGGCCTGCAGTCTTGACATACCCTTAAACGGCTGAGTAGCCAAGCCCCTATAGAGCCTGGCCCCCAAGAAATATAGTATAACAATGTATAACAAAGTATAACAATGCCCATAGATACACGTACCAGACCTTCCATCTGATGTCATTGTAATGGGGGTAGGGGCTTAGATTAATTTATGTGGGGGTATCTCCTAGTAAATTAGGATTCCCCAAGTTCCTCTCCTGATTGATCTGAGTAGTTGTTCCTTCCAGGGCACACCTTTTTAGAAAGACACAGTAAGCACTGCCACCTCCAGCAGTAAATCAGTGAGGCTCCTGGCATGGCTATAGCTGTTGTCCTTGCCAAGGCTAGCTTTCTTATTTTCGTCATTGGCCCTGACTCTTGTCATGATTTGAACTTTGTTTTTATTTTTAGTTGTTTATTATTTTTACAGCCTTTTCCTTGGCCTCTAAAAATAATGGAGGTATCATTTCGAGGCATTTTAGACGTCAAGGAATTTAATGGTCTGGTTCTTACTTTTGATTTAGGACATTTATGAAGACGTTAATTTGGAAATATGTCTTCTCTAGGTGCCATTTGTTTTTTTTTTTGCTGAAATTGCTTGTTTGTAATGGAGGGTTTTTTTTTTGTTCTTTATTTCGCCCTATGCAATTTCTTGTATTAGGAATTTGTTAGTTTTAGCATACCCCTTGGGGTCAGAGTGCAGGGTCAGCCATTGTACAGCACCCCTGGAGCAATTGAAGGTTAAGGACCTTGCTCAAGGGCTCAGCAGAGTAGGATCTCTTTTTTGGCAGTGACGGGGATTCGAACCGGCAACCTTCGGGATACCAGCGCAGATCCTTAGCCTCAGAGTTGCCAGGTTCTTCCTAGGCAAGATGTCCACAAAGGTATAAAAGTCCGCATCATACACCCCTTTACTGAGTTTGTGACTAAATGTATCACTTGAAACTCTTTTTAAAGATGTTACAAATTGTTTTTTGTTCTTTGAATTTGATTTACGCATTGCATTTTGACTTAGGCTACATGTAACATTCTGGTATTTGACTCTCTTGCTACAATTCCTGACTTACGATTTTTGACTCAAGCCTTAGCCTTTGTTTATTTGTATCAAGCCCCCAGCTTTAACCTTGGCTCACTATTGACATCACATGACATCCCCTGATTCCTTCCTCCTATGTGCATTTGGGGGTCCTCCTGGCTCTGACAAAGTAAGCACTACCACCCCATTGCAAGAATTGGCACTAACACTGCCTTCTTTCCCTCCTGCAATTCAGACAGGCAGGATGACACATAATGCCCGCCTTCGGCTCTAAGATGACTCTGCCCCTTCTGATCAAAGCGCAATAAAAACAGGCCACCCCAACCTGGGACCAGATGGTGAAGGAGACAGAGCTTCATAAAACATAGCTTGAGGGCATTTTGATTGATTTGTCCAATTTGGACCATTGTTTTTATTGCTTGTGAGCTCAGAAGCACTGGAACACTTTTGTTTCATTTCTTGTTTCTGGCAATGCCAACAATTAAACAGGGTAGCCTACCTGGTGTCCCAGCTATTCCTACTAGTTCTCTCTTTTGCAGTCTATCTACTGGTCACAATACTGAAAACTACTGCCACTCTGTGCATGCATTACAACCCGTTCAACCCTCGCCCTGCAGCCGTCACCCTCTTTTTTTGTAGGTAGTGGGATCTAATTATCTCTTATAATGCATATTGAGTTTTGCATGTCCCTTTGGCTGAAAAGAATTGTAATTATGTAAATTATATACCAATGTATGCAAATAATTTATATTGCTTTATTCTGTTTAGGAATGTCAATGTAGTGCTGCTTATTTCCCACTATTCATTATGTGCCTGGGTTGAAATCTCAGCCAGGTCACCCTCTGTGTAGTTTGTACATTCTTCCCTTGTTAGTCTCAGTTGTGACTTAATGTCCGTGTGTAATTTATAGGGTCAAAATTGTTTCGCGTACAATTAAATTCTTGCTAATCAGCATGCAACACATCAATATTCTCCAGCACCATGAGTAGTGAGTATAATTAACATTACATTGAAACTTCTGTTTTCCTTGCCTGAAAAATCTCAAAATATACTTGTCATTAACAGAAAGTTGTAGCATGTTTGCCTCTGCCCTTTGATAACTTGGCATCCCACCCAATATTTTCTCCATCACTATGCCTAATGCCGCAGGTACATGCACCAGCGCCACACCTTTCTGTACTGAGTAATGTGTATTCAGAGAAAAGATTGTTTAAGAATTTGTCTAATATTACATAAATGGGGATTGAAAGCCTATGAGGTGGTCAAATTCACTAATTCAGTGGAAAATAGGGATTTATTATCTTCCTAATGTTTGTTTTTAGTAATTCATTTTTTAGCATCTGTGGCTCTTACATTTGCCTGATTTGCAGGTTTACCATCTACTAGTATGACAGCACAATTGTCTGGTGAAAATCCTCTTATGGAGCATTTTTAGTTTTCCGTTCTGGTTTGTTATTTCAAGAGATGTCAGGGATTTGACATGAAAAATGGGGGAAAAGTGATAATTAGCAAAAGGTGAACGGTGCTCCATTTAATATGCATGTAGGGGATGGGAAGGGAGGGCCAAGTACTTCAGATTATACAAAAAAAGAGTGTAAAGTGAGCTCATTATTTATTTGTACTGAACTAATTATATCAGTGCCGTTAAAGGTTGTTTTAATGAGCTGTCATCCGAGATGTTTACAAATAGATAGGCAAATGACTGCAGTTAAAAATAGTTTATGAGATGAGGACAGATTTGGAGGCAACTTCTACAGATGTCATGGCTGCAAGAAATGTTTAAGAGGATGAGAAGGCCAATAATTACTCATACATTTCTCTAGGCTGGCTCCTGAGGTGTCAAAGCCTATCCCAGCAAAATGCAGGATGTAAATATCATCCATTTTGTGTGCCACTGAACAACCATTTCCAGCACATTGTGATTGTAATTGTGTTAATTTAAATAATTTTTACTCACAGTTATATGTATTATGTTTTTTTTTTTTTGTGCTGCAGATCAATTTCAGGCATTGTTTTCCGTTTCTCGTTCATCTTAATAAAATTGCAAAATATTTGCATTGACATTTTGTTTATTATCATTGCTGCCATTTTTTTATCTCAAGCAAATCACCTTGCCATAGAAATAGAAGTGCATGGAAGTGCATGCATGCATGTGACGTCACACACGCAATGGGATATCATCTGCTTCTTGATCATCTGAGATTGCTGAGACGTCCTTCAGTCAAATTTGAAAATTTAATTTGGATTTTCCTGGTTAAAGAGACAATTTTGCTACATTATTTTAACTAAGAGTGTTGCATTTTATTTTTGGACTTGACAGCTTTGTGGTTTGACATTTTGGTAACGACTTTGCTGTTTTCTGTGTTTCTCCTACTTGGTTACTCTGATTCCTCTGATATTCCTCTGATGTTCTCTGTATCAAAGCAAGGGACACAGGAAACAGAAACTCTAAGGTGGCAACACTGAGTGGGATTTCAAAACCAATCCATGCATGGACCCACTTACAGACACCAGACCAATTAATTAGCAATACTCTTATTAGTTAATCAATTGATCTCCTAATTTGATGAACATGGAAACTTCTCAAAAATAGTGACTGAGAAGGAATAAACACAGCTCCCTAGTACTATCTTGTATATAAACGTCTATGCGTGGAAGTGTGTGTGTCTGTCCGGCCAGGAAAGTGAGAGGTGGAGTCAGGGTAAAGGCTCCACCTCCAAGGAGATACACAAGCAAGGCCAGCACTTCGGCAAAACGAAACCTCCGAAGAAAGTCACTCGCTTAGCCACTAATACACAAGCAATGCGAGTACATCAGCAAAACAAACCTTCCTAGGAGAGAGATGCCCAGAGTAGTTCCTTTCAATTACCTCACATCTCTACATTTAAATTTTTTTCTGATGATTTCAATAGTTTCTAGGACCCCGGGCTCTTTACAGCATGGGCTTACACAGCTAGTTAGTTATAAAAGGCATCAATAACAAAATCTAAATGCTGTAAAGACAAGAAAAATTACTGTGAAAATCATGGCCGAAAAACACTGCTTTTCTAGAAACATAATGGATGCAGAGAATAAATAAATGAACTACAATTAAATGCTTGAACTACTCAAAAAATACATGTCTGAAATATTTAATGACTGAGTCAAGAGGAAAAGTCATGTTCCATGGTTTTAAGTGAGGGTGGTGGAGTTAGAGCTGCTACCAACACAGAGGCAGCATCTTGGGTTCGATCTCCATACCTAATCCATGTATTTCACAAGTACAGTGAATTCTCATTATTTGCAGGGGTTACTTTCCCAAAAAACCCTTTTAGGTATGGATACGGCAGCTGCAAATATTGAAACATTGATCTAATGGGGAAAAATGGTGTTAGGTTCCATTCGGACGCCGGTGGATGTCCCGCCTTTTATAGTTTGGTAATGATCCTTTTGCAGGTTCACTTACAGAAACCTTTTAACTTCCTGTATAGTCAAGTTCAATCGTCTTCTAGGTGCTCTGCAAGAGGACTCAAGTGAACACAGTAGGGCAAATCCAAGGGCCTCACTAAATTATCCAATTGTTAGTATAAATGGGTGGTATGTACAGAGGGCAGGGACTTATGAGCAGCACTTACTAGGAATTACTCATTTGTGTGAAACAACAATGGTAAGTGTCAAACCACTTTCAAAAATGTGTTCTGAAATAGGAGTCCCAAGCGCTTTAAGGGTTCCAAAGCCTGTTTTCCCAAACACTTCCACTAGAGGAGGGATATCATCATCAACCTTGGCTAGTAATAAGGGCAAACACTGAATCTTTATAAAATAGGATTTATTCATAACAAACAGGTATTCCAATAGCAATGAAGCTCCATGGAGCACGAAGGTAAAATGAAATTGCCTATAACAAGAAGGCAATCTAAATCAAACAAGTACCAATACAGATTCTAGTAACAAGGTCAAAGCACATAGCAGAAGGTCAAAAAATATATAGAAAAAATCACAAGGCATACAGAATTTACAAAACCACAAGAACCCACCACTCCAGAGCACATTCACAATGAGCCGCCACAAACTGTGGAAAACACTCCGGATTTAAAGGGCGGAGGGCAGTTCCCGGTGTTGATTGGCAGGTGGCCTCACCTCTTGGGAGACCATCCACAAAATACATGGAACATATCAAAGGCAGCTTATATACATAGACAAAACAAAAAGAATGATGCACATAATCAACATAAATCAAAGAATCAGAAATACACAAAACAGACATAAAACATGAATTTGAACTCCAGCCAGGGTCTTGCTGAGACATGACAGAATGGGGATCAACTGCTTACCCACTCCTGTGTAGTGTGCTTGCACCCCCAGATCTCGAAGGCCATCACAAACCTGTTATTGCTTAATTTCATATTTCACTGCTGTGAATAGGTGTGACTAGACCATGGGTGTCATGAAATGAGTTACACTTTTGTGAATTTCCCCTTGGGATTAATAAAGTATCTATCTATCTATCTATCTATCTATCTATCTATCTATCTATCTATCTATCTATCTATCTATCTATCTATCTATCTATCTATCTATCTATCTATCTATCTATCTATCTATCTATCTGATAATCAAATCTGCAGGAACAAAACCCACAGATAGCAAAGATTTACTGTACTCCCTTAAAGTACATGCACACATCGTTGTATTTCATTTGTGGTATTTGTTTAACTCTGTGCAGGAACTGATTTTGAAGTTTGTTTTGTGTGTAATTTTTAAACTTAAAGTTGTTTTTTATTACCTTCTCCATGGGTAAAACTTCAAAGGAAGTTTTCCTGTAAGTGTGGCAGCACTCTCATTTTCAAATATTGCTTGATGGATAAAAAAGTACTTTCATTTGCTTTGCTATCAGTTAGTTTCTACTTCAAGTAGGCCCTAGAATTAGATTTGTTCTTATGGTTTTGATCTCCTTTTTGAACTAAATTGCATCTGTTTTTGCCCCTTTGGTTCCTTTGGGTTTTTTTTTTTTATGTTATTGATTTTATTAAAATTAAATAACATTCCATACGAATAAGTCAAGTTTTACAAGATTGTTCAAAACAAAACAACCCCCACCCATGAGAAAGAGAGTTAGGCCAGCAGAGTAAAAATTTAATTATAGTAAAAATAAGTAAATGGATAAAGTAATAAATGAATAATAAATAAAATAGAGTAAAAAAAAGAGGGGAGAGAATGTGCTTCCTCAATTAAAATGTTTATTCTAAAATGTTATTGATCAGATCCTGCTTTTGAAAAAGTTTTGAAAAAGTTTTGCACAGATCCTCTAAGTTTTTTTCCAATTTCAAATTGTATATAACATCAGTTACCCACTGACTTAAAATAGGATTCTTCCAATTGAGAAAGATAAGTCTACGTGCCAATAGTGCAGTAAAGGCGATCACAGTTTTGTTAGTCCTTCTACACTTTAAGCCCATCTGTAGGTACACCAAACACAGCTGTTAGTGGATTAGGAGGGATTGGGACACCAAGGCTGTCTGAAAGGCATTTAAAAATATTTATCCAAAATTAGGTTAATTTGGTGCAGGCCCAAAACATACGGCCCAGTGAGGCTGGAGCTCAATTGCAACGTTGCAACGTTCGCAGGTTGGATTTTGCCCTGGAAACATTTTGGACAATTTTAAACAAGACAGATGTGCTCGATATATAATTTTGAGTTTAATAATTGTATGCTTTGCGCATATGGAGCTCAAGTGAATTCTGTGCATTGCTACCTTCCGCTCCTTTAATAAGATGTTGAGTGAGAGATCCTTTTCCCACTGTACTCTTGGATCTTTTTGAAAGGGATTGACTGTAAAATAGTTTTATATATTACGGAGATGCTGTCTGAGTCCTCAAGACTGATCAGTATTTTTTTCGGCATAGAGGTAGGTGGGAGATGAGGAAAATTGGGCAGGTTTTGTTTAACAAAGTTTTCTAATTTGAAGGTAGTGAAACAAATGTGTTGCTGGAAAGTTAAATTTGGAGTGTAATTGTTCGTATTTTGCGAAGACTTTGTCTATGTACAGATCTCCTAAATGATTTAGTCCTAAATGTTTGTCAGACATTAAAAACTGCGTACATTTGAGAGGGTGGTAAAAGGTGGTTCTCGTGCAGAGACGCCACATATAAAAGCTTCTCTATCTTAAAATACTTCCTACATTTGTTCTATGGTGGCGCAGTGGTAGTGCTGCTGCTTTGCAGTAAGGAGACTGTGAAAGATTGTGGGTTCGCTTCCCGGTTCCTCCCTGTGTGGATAGCGCTTTGAGTACTGAGAAAAGCGCTATATAAATGTAATGAATTATTATTATTATTATATGCAGAGTGAGTGAAGCACAATTGGTTTATTAGTATATTGGCGATGACTTGTACTTATTGGGGTACAAATCAAGTAATATAAAGAAGTACTGTGGGATTTTATTTCTATTGTAGATCAAGCCTGTGTATCTTCATCTATTTGGTTTGGCTGTGTCCAATACTGATTCCTAACTTGGACCTCATGCTGCCAAGATAGCTCCAGAGGAATTTTTAGATGTGAGCACTTGCAGTATGTTTGCAACCAATAGCAAGAGCCACACTGTGTTATGATTTGAGTCATCTATTTCTATTTTTCTCAGGTGTTTCTTAAAAACAGCTTACTTTTGCTTTTTTGAATTATTTTGAGCCATTATCATCACCATGCCATTTATTTATGTATTAACTAGCTGTGCTACCCATCTAAGATGTGTTGAAATGTAAATAGCAACATAGACCACAGCGTTAATGTTTGCAGTGCAGTGTGTCCATCCAGTTGCTATGCCTCTGTTACATACCATTTAGTACAGGATTTGTAAAAGCAGTGCTAATGTTTGTGATACACCATCTTTTGGATAGTCAAGACATAGACAGACACTTGTCCTTTTATTAAGGTGGATTGTGTGTCTCCCATCATTATGACAGCAACCAGTACAGCTAGGGGTGTGTCCTCTGAGGTTTTGACCTCTGGTAAAGACATAATGGGTTAAAAGTTTGCCTCTCAAAGCACTTCTTCATCTTTATGGATGCAAAACACATGTTTATTGAATATATTAAATTCTCTAGCATTTTCTCTTTAAAGACTTTTTGGTAACGACCCTTTGAATGTTCCAATTCAGCGTCCTGATACTAATTCTAATATTCTATTAATTTTTTTTACTATGATTTTTTAATCTCATTTCAGTTTTTGGTGTTTATTTCTCGATCACTTGGTTTTGATTTTTTTCGGCATTTTGGCTATGTCTTGTTCCCCAGTCCATCTCAAATTTCCTTGCTAGTTTACACTAGCATGTGGTGGGTGTGGCCATAATGATGAATTCACATTGTGTGCGGGTTTAGAGTCATTGTATTTGCTGCCTTAAAGCCGTTTCTGTTCTGTTAATCTGTTACTAACCAGGCAAAATATTACAATACAAATTCAAAAAGGAGATGAAAAGGATTGCTGTTAAGAGAGTTGATAATGAGGAGGTGCAAATTTCAGTATTCAACTCACCCAAATCAACAAATCTGCCAACAAATCACATTACAATACAAATTCACGCAAACAGGCAGATTTCCACTGGTACTTATGTGAGGACTTGTCAAGGATCCCACTTTGTTTTAATTTCTGCTTCTGAAAGTTCATAGGGGATAAATGGTAACAGCGATCAAATGTTGCAATTTTAGATTCCTGAAGATGACACAATTAGGAAGAAAAATAAAAATCACAAAAGTCCCAGTTTGTCTATTCATTAGGACTGACTTCCATTGTGACATTTTGTCAAATTTGTTCTCAAAGAGAGACACAGTGAAACCTATTCAGATACGTATGGAGTGCATTCTCTATTGTACTTTATTTATACAGACTTTCCACTGATTTCCACTTCATTTTCTATTTACGTGTTTGCAGCATCAAAGCACGATCTCGGGAGATTGGAAACCAGATAGATAGATAGACAGATAGAACTTTGTTTGTCCTGTGACCGTGTGCCTTGTGAGGCCCCAAACCCTCCAACATACCAGCACCAACACAAATATGAATTCAAATGACAATTTATTACAACAGAGATGTGCACCCGTAATATAATCTCACAGCACAATTCTTCCTTTCTCTACCTTCTCTCTCTCTTTCTCCTTTCTTTTACCGATAATTGTCCACTTCTTCCTGACTCTGACCTTGGATGAGGTTGAGTGAATTCTTTTAAGGTAGACCTGGGAGTACTTCCGGTGCCATGACTCTGCCGGCTAGAGGTACATTTAGGTCAGGTGGGAGTTCCTTAAAATGGGGATGATTTGTCTCTGCAGCGCCCTCTGTGAAAGTAATTCCGCAGGGCTGTGCTACCAGACCACAACTCTCAGTCTGCATGGCAGGAATCCATCAGCCAGGAGGACTGCCACCTATTGTGCCAGGGAAGCAAATAGTCTGTGTAAATATTCTCCCCATCTCTTTCAAAAAACCTGCCTCCAGAGACGGAATGTAGCCCATGCCTAATGTTCATTACAGTCCCCAGGGGGAAATTTGGCCTTTTACAGAAACTCTTTAAGTAAGTAAATAAATAAATAGAAAAATAAATAAGCAAACTTTGATCTGGACATACACCAGAATGACCATAATGCAAGAAAATTAAAAAGAAAAAAAGGAAAACTTATGACTTATGCAGGTGGATTGCTGTTGGTATAAAGTAGTCTCCCATAGTATTTCCTGACACACTTCTAGTGAATAATTCATTAGACGAAAGTCCTCAGTGTTAGTGTGTCACAGTGAGGATGTGCAGAATTGTTCATAATGGCGCTCAGTTTTGTTTTAATTCTCTCCTTTGCTACTACCTTCAAGGGGGTGCAGAGTGCGTCCTATACGGTATATCTAAGCCTGCCCTTTTAATTAGCATGTTGATACAGTGGGCCTTTCTTAAAGTGATGTTAACAATACACCACAGAGTAGAAAGTCACACTGGCCAATTCAGAGTTATAGAAGATGTGAGGGATGTCACTTCCCTTATTAAAGGCAGGCAGTATCCTAAGGACAAATTGCCTGCTTTGCCCTTATATAGTTTCTCTGTGTTCCGAGACCAGTCCAATCTGTCATTAATGTGGACCCCGCAAGTACTTGTAGGATTGGACCAACTCTGCATCCACTCCTTTAATAGTTCACTGGACATAGAGGTTCTTTGGTGCAACAAAACTCAATAATCAGTTCCTTGGTTTTGCTAATGTTAAGATGCAGACAGTTCTGTTTACACCAAGATTATCTGACTCCTATACTTTGTCTCATCCCTCTTATCAATACACGCCATAAGTGCAGAATCATATAAGAATATCTGCCAGTGGCATGACCTGGTGTTATATTTATAGTCTGAAGTGTACAGCGTGAAGAGAAAAGGAGACAGGACTGTTCCTTGAGGTGCTCCTGTGTTGTTCACATCTGTTTCAGAAACACAGTCCTTGAGTCCCACAAACTGCAGTCCACCTGACAGATAGTCCATTATCCAGGATCCCATAGGCTCATCCACCTGCATATATCTGAGTTTACTCCTTATCAAGGATAGCTGAATGGTATTGAAGGCACTGGAGAAATCAAAAAACATAATCCTCTCAGTACTGCCAGCTTTGTTGAAATGAGAATAAGTCTTGTGGAGTAGATAGATAATTGCATCCTCCACTCTAATCTTTCCAATCCAGGTGGTCTACCACAAAAGGATTCATATAGTCGAGGATCATCCTCTCAATGGTCTTCATGATGTGAGACATAAGTGCCACTTCTCTGTAGTCATTAGGTGAAGAAGCGCCTGCCTTCTTTGGAATAGGAACAATGCATGATGTTTTCCACAACAGCTGCACTTTCTGAACCCTTAGGGTCAGATTTAACATTTGACACAGGACACCACAATGCTGGTCAGCACAGTCCTTAAGAACTCGAGGACTGACTCCATCTGGTTCTGCAGATTTTCCTGTGTGTAGCTTCCTCAGTTGTCTCCTTCTTCAATTATGGACAGTCCAAACTGATGGTCAGAGGTGGACTAGTCACTGGCCATTCCAGTTAATGTGGCAGGAAGTATTGATGTAAAAGAGATGGTGTGGGGAGCCTGGTCGTTGAAAGGCGGTGGGCAGTGGCAGTGGGAGCAAATCTATTAAAAACTGTTTCAGAGTGTTAGCTTTGTTCTCATCCCCTTCTATACCTGAGACACAGATTGCTTTTATTTATTTATTTTTTTACTTTATTTTGTTTTGGGGGCTTTTATCAGAAATATTAAAATAGATATATTTTGTTCCATTTTAGATACATTAGCAGGGCACTGGTGCACCTTCTTCCTAAGGATTTCCTACCAACTCAGCCCTCACCATTTGTCGTTATGCCAGTTAGGACTGCTTGTCCACCTGCTCCCACACACATACCCGCTTATACCCCTATTAGAGACTTGCATGCAGACATATAGTTTCACACATACATTTGCACTGACACTTGTTTTTTAATAGAAATAAGGTTTTCTGCTCAATTCCCCTTGAGAATTCAAAACCCATTCCAATATTTCCCAGTGTAAAAAATTCAATTCACTCTTTTGCGGAATGCAGCTTTGTTGCTCTCAGGGGCCTATGACTTTTTGAAACCACAAAAGCCTTGTTGTTATGTGTTGTCTTGTGCTTGCATTTCATTGCTGGAAGGGAAATCATTTTTAGTTCTGTGGCCCTCAAGGGTTGACTGGATCCTCGCTTCCAAAAGTGTAGAGGCGATTTGAGCTTGAAAGTGAGGGGGCAGGAGATGAGGTGATTAATCCGCTCCAAAGGAAATCATAATCTGTTTGCTTTAACACTCCTGGTTCTCTCAAAGATGAACGGGAAATTAATTGGTTTCCTGCCATACATGACATTGTGAAATGTGCTGAAGCGCAACTACATGTGGGTTCTGAGCAAAACGTGGGCTTGTTTATCAATCTATATTGCTTCATTCATTTTGCAAACTGACAGACCCCTACAATAATTACCTGAAGCATCTTATCTTCACTAGTGCTTCTGTCTCAATTGATCTGACTTTTCGCTCACATTGGACATGCTGCTTAAAGTAAAACCCAAAGGATTCTTACATTGTTTGTGACTCCATTGGAGCATTTACGTACAATGAAATCAACAGCAAAAAAGATACAGCTCTGGATGGTAAGAAAAGAACACATTATTTTGTCCTCTATCATTTTTTTTTCAGATTATAACATTACTCAGTCCATCTTGTCAGAAACACAGCATGCTGTGAATAAAAACTGTACAGAACTTTGTTTTTAAGTAGTGTACTTAGCAAGTGATATTCCTGATGGGTGGCCTGCTTCAGATTTTATAACTATTCTAATTGGCATTTTGATTGGCAATTTGCTGAAAGAATATTAAAGAAAATTGGAAAGCAGTTTGAAATATGTGCCAGTGGCAGTAGAATGAAAGGAATCCAGGTGAGAAAGGAGAACAAATGCTCTTTGTCCTCAGGGCTGAGTTTCAGGTCATTATATGTTGTTTAGCTGGATCTAAATTCCAGCATGTGATGACACACAGGGAGGTGAGGATTATTGTGAGAATACAAATGGCCAAGAAATGGTAAAGAAGTGAGAAATCATGGTCAAAAGGCAAGAAAGTCAAAATGGAATTTGGCAACAGGATCAAAAGGGAAGAACTAAATTAAACCCAAAACCTACCGGAAAAGAAGTCAAAACCAGAAAATCAAAACTTAACACTTATTAATAATAAGGCTAACTAGTACTAAAGGGAAAAGAATTATTACATTCAACAAGTTGTGGCTCTGTGGCTAAAGGATCTGTGCAGAAAACTTGAAGGTTACCAGTTCAAAACCCAGCAGCAAAAGAAGGAAAGCTACTTCGTTGGGCCTTTGAGCAAGGCCCTCAACCTGCAATTGCTGTACAAATAGCTGACCCTGTGCTCTGATCCCAAAACTCTCTGGAGAGTAAGTTGTAAAAAATGACAAATACAATAAATTGCATATTATGATTTAAAGGATTAAAAATCACAAAAAAAATAAAAATAACAGTGAAAGTGAGCACCACTGTGTTTACAACCATACGTCCTGAGATATCACTATCGTGATCTTTGCTGGTCATGTGAATAGTACCAACACTTTCATGTAAATTAAGAAAATCAAGACTGCATATCCAAAAACCCATAATAACACAAAACATATGCTGTATGTATGCAGAGAGATTCTGGAACTGACATGACATCTGAAATGATTTTTCTGTAAAGTGAAACATGGCAAGTCATATTGAAGCAGCTGACAAAGGAGGCTCATATAGCAAGATGTGGCACACTGTAGGTAACAAAACCAAGCAACCCTACATTACTAAAAACATGGCAACCTGAAATGCTGCCTGTCAACAAACTGGCAAAAACATTTTTCACCCAACCAGGTCTATGACGACTGGAAATGTGTGCCTGCTCGTCACAAATAGCTCCCGTGAGCAAGGCAAAACAAAGAATACCAATCGATAATTGAGATCACAAAAATGCTGAAAAAGCAAAGGAAACAATCTTCAACCAACAAGTAATAGAAACATTCTGTTACTCCACAACAGCGGATGTCTTGAGAGAAAAAAAAAACTCTGCTTATTTAGCTAATTTCAGACATTTCATGTCTTTATGAATACCTAGAGGATACAGGTGGTCAAAGGGATTTGTACAGCAAAGGATAAACTGGGAGATGGAAAGAACAGAAAGGAATGAGCAGATTCCTAGTAGGAGAGAGGCGAGAGTTTATAAATCAGAAGAATGACAAAACCATCTGTTATGAATCTGGTTCCACAAAATAGTAAAGAGGTGAGGCCTCCAAAAAGCTCAAAGTGTCTCATCAAGGGGAGAGTGTGTAACTCCAGCTGGTGCATAGACAAGTCCCACAAAGAATCTTCTTAAGATTAAGATTTTATTAGCAAAAAGTGAAATATTGCAAATGTTCAAAGAAGCAAAAACATGATGTCAAAAAAGGAATTCCATAGTAACCAAGTCCCAATACATAATCCAAAACAGAGCAAAATTAATGTCAAAAAGCCAGAATGTTCCAAAGAAGAAGAATAAAATATAACTCACCAACACCAAGCGCAAACAATGTACTGTGAAGAACTGCATATACAATTAGTCTTTATAAACCTGGAATCAGTCTCTCAATGGTAATAGACTGGGGACTCCGCCTCTTGGGGAACCACCCACAATACACGAGGAACAAGATGGAACATACTCCATCCATCCATCTATCCATTATCCAACCCACTATATCCTAACACAGGGTCACAGGGGTCTGCTGGAGCCAATCTCAGCCAACACAGGACGCAAGGCAGGAACAAATCCCTGGGCAGGGTGTCAGCCCACCGCATGGAACATACTCTCATACAGAAAAACTAAATAGTAACCATAGCTGACTAAAAATACAGAATTATGCAAAAAATAAACAAAAAATATAAACAATAATATTTAAAAGCTACAACATGAACAAAAAAGACAAAAAATAAGGAATTTAAATGTAAGCCATATCAAAAATTCCTAACAAATGCTACCAATAAGCTTTCAGTAACACTAATATAATAAATAATATAGTGGTGCCATCTTAAAAAGCCTCAGAATGATGATGTCACATATTGCGATAATGTCCACTTACATGGCTATCACCAACAGACATAAACACCATAGACAACATGGCTGTCACCATTCAACAACACTACAAAATGGTGGCAATCACAGCAAAAAACCTTCAAAGATGGTGCTACAATGATGTCACTGGCACAACAATACAATTTAATAAACAAAGGGAAAAACAAATGTCATTAATATATGAGAAAAATGCATAATTTTTATAATTTAATTTATTACTGAGGCATGCTGGGTCACATGCAACTTCAGCAATAAAGTAAAGCGTACCTAGCAACAGCTACAACCAAAATGAATGCAAACAGGAACACAAAATAAAAAAGACAAATTAGCTGAGCTATCTGCTGGATCTGACAGCTACTCACTGATCCTGACAATCACATTTGCTGCAGTAAGGTTAAGAATGGGTCGTGGATGCTTTCATTTTTAATTTTTTTTTTTTTTACTTTCTTTGCAAAATAATCATATCTTTGTGAAAATTTTTAAATGGACATGCCTTTTTAAAGTTTTAATGCAGCTTTGTTCTTTCTCTACCTCATGTTGCTTACTTATCATCATCCTGGTAAGGAAATTAGAATGTCTTTGGGATTATATATACTTTAGTTGTGTTGTGTCTTTATGGTCAGTTCAGAGGAGAAAACCTTAACAGCTGACATACCGTTGTTGGCTTTCCCCAAGTCACCATCATGTTCGACATCCTCTTCAGTCCCCCATAGTTTGAGGATTTAGCCAACCGTAGAAGTGGAGTAGTCCGTAGTGCTAGAACAACCAAATGTAAAGTCTGAGAAATTATTTGGTTGGAATTTATTGTTGTTGCTGGCATACGATTAGGCAGAAAAAGTTACTAACCAAAAGCTGTAAATAAGCAAATTGTATAAATGAGCAGATGAGGGTGTCAGTAATCAAAAGACTAATTTTAAATTATAACCAGAAACAAGTTATCAATGCACAAGAATTTCAGCCAAGAAAAACACAAGCAGTTAACAAAAATGTCTTGAAAGGTTGCAACACAAACACAGGCTCCATCAATATAAATAAAACAAAGAATTCAATGGTTTAACAATGATGAAGACATAAAGTCAATTTAAAAATATATCAACAAGTGGGTGCTGTTTCAGTCATTCTGAAACTAACAATCCATATAGGGTTTGAGTGGTAGTGATTGTGTCAGTTTCATTGGGGGTAATGTAAATGGGAGAAGCATTTGGCAGGTGGGGATCAGTTATAGAGAGATCTGAATCACACCATACCAATGTCGATACAGAAACCAGACTCCTAATAAAGATTCTCAACCACCTCTTTAGAAACTACACTGTCTGTTATTCTGTTCCTAACCACACTAATTTTTGTTATTTTGTAAAGCCTCCGATCCAAAATTCAGACACAAGGCAACGTGTATCACTTATCTTTATATACCTGAGGTGCAATGATATGCGCTGCAACACTGCCAACCCGCATGGCTAGCAACAGATGTCATTACCATCAAGAGCATAATGTTTGTAAAATAAACTATATTAATTTACCACAACAAAACTATACACAGTATTTTGTCCAAAACTGAACAAGAAAGCAGCAGAATGCTCCCCTACCTCTCTTAACCGTGCCTCCCTGCCTTAAATGCCCTAAGCTAGTGACAACAAGGAGAACAGGAAAGAAAATGCGAAAAGGTGGGGCCTTATGAAGGGTGTAGTCATACACATGATGTCCAATGAAGGTGTTGCCAATGAAATGGGTGTGGCTATATGTGTAGTACATCAGCAGTTTAGGTGCGCAAATACTGAGGTTAGAGAGATGGGGGTCACTCGGAGGCTTTGGGGTTTGTTACAAGTCTATTGCAGTAGACATACCTTCTTGTCATCTTGCTATTTCTACAACTACAACAATACACTTACTTAAGAACTTATGAATTTTCTTTTTTTTTTAATTCTCTTATAAAGAGACTAATTGTAAGTAGTTGTAATCATTAATGACAAAGTGCACTTTATTCGGACTTCATTCCACATAATCTTACAAAAACTGACTTTCCAGATTTTTTCCTCTCAACTCTTTATTGCCCTAAAAATTTTGTTAAATCCTGGAAATTAAACATCTAGTAATGTAAAGATAACCAATCTAAAAGGTACTTAAGAAAGCATCAATATAAGAAAACATGTTTATGTATGACTAACTGTCCCTCGTGGCTCCGCCTGCATAGTAGTGAAACAGGACAAACTTTAAAAATCAATAAACAAACAGGTATCGCTAGCTAATCAGAGGCAAGGTACACTCCAAAATGTGGCCAGAGGTAGACTGGCTCGAACGGAGGCTGGCACGTGAGTGAAGAGGGCCCTACCTGGCTCCCTACTCCTGACGTCACACTTCCCCCTCCCCTCGGCCCACAGCCTCTGTCTCAGATTAGCGTGAATATATCATCCCCGGCCTGATTCTTAGCATGATGAGAGAAGTCGCAAAATCAACCAGAATATTCAAGCAAATTATAGAAATAACCCGATTTAAATCCGTTAAGTAGTTCGCTCGTTTGCTAGCTAAGCGGAGGAAAGGAACGTCCTGAGACTGGAGCATGTGTGAGGATGGCCCTGCCCATCTCCCCTTGGCCCACTGCGTCTCTCTCGGATCTGCGCAAATAAATCGGTACTGCAAGTGAATTATATTTAGTGCGATGAGAGAAGTTGCAAAATCAACCGGAAATCCGTTAAGTAGTTCTCTCGTGAAAAGCAGACAGACATACAGATAGACAGACATTGGATTTTATGTATATATAGAGATATATGTGTTTAATAACTTCATATACTTAATCAAACTTTTCAAATATACCAATATCATAAGTGTCTATGCATTAAGGACAGTTGGGGCAGTGTCCCCCTATCTCCCAGTAGATGGGGGTGTTATGAAATAAATGAAATAAGTAGTAAACTTGTCTCAATAATTTAATGTATTTTTAAAATATTTACACTCATCATAACTAATTCTTTCCAATTCTCCATTTCTTTCTGCCTAGTGCTGGTAGCCTGTTCCTGATTTACTTGGCCAGACTTTTCACCCCTGCGACGTTCTTGTGCATGCATGTGCAGCCTGAACATTTCAGTCCTACCTTAGGGCTTAAAAGCAGGATCATTTAAGTGAGCACTGGTTAATGTTTTGTGACACAAGATAAAGAGTGCTTGACCTTGCACATCTCGTTAATTTGGAGTAGTCATCATTATTGCAATGAACCACATTGATTACTTATATGCAAAGCTATTTAGTGTTTTGCTCATTTAACAGAAATTTGAAATTTATGAATGTTCTTTTTTTGTTTCTGCTTTCAGTGTTGAGTGTTTGATATTGAGATATTTTTTACAACAACAGCACAGTTTCTTAAATAAGACTTGCTGAAAGTACTTTACAAGATGTCAGAAAAATAGTTACAAACAAAGAAAATCAATTAAAATTAGATTTATAATGAGTAAAACATAAAAGAAAATAGCACACACTTACATAAGATAGTTTAAATAATTAATAGAGAATATAATAAAAGACAAGACAGTTAGAAAGTTTTAGGTCACCTTGGAGGCAAACCCCTTATATTTGGTGGCCAAAACAGAAAAAGGTATTGCAGGTCTTTTCAGACAGTAGTCAAGATGTTGACTGACTGGAAGATGGTGGCACTGTCCCTTAAGGGGACACTAGGCCAGAAGGGGTGGAGCCAGGAGATGACAACCCAGAAGCAGCATCACATGAACTGGTGGTCGTCTGATCTGTAGAAACAAGAGGAGAAGCATTAGGCAACAATGCAAGCCCTCCATTCGGGGTAGAATTACAATTAGATTAGCCTTCATGTTGTCTCCTAATCACATGTGTATGACAAGAAGTAAAGTCCTTATACATGGAATTGTTTTTTTTAGTCTCTAAAGGTGAGTGCAATGATAAAGACAGATGGCTTGGAGAACAGAAAAACAAATCCAGCTAAGCTGGAGAAGAAAACAAAATCTGCAGGGGTTCCAAGTCCAAAACACCACCCAGCCCTCCACTGGGCATTCTACCTAACACATATGTTCTTACGTACAGTAGTTCCTTATTGGTGTTTTTGAGGCTTCTTCTTCTTTTGTTGTAGTGGATTTCATTGGAAGTTGGATTTAATTCAAACATCATAGGTAGCTTTGATTAGGTGGTGCTGACGTAGCACACAAACATAAAAGAACCAAGAAAGAAAACAGAGAAGAGTAGAGATTAATAATTATTGCAAATTCATAGAAGATTATGATAATTCTGTGTTTATCTAGTATATTAAGACTAGAACTAAAAAGTACTTATGGAAAAGTGAAAGTAAAAAAATGGGGTTTTAGGACTTTTTTTCTAACGATTCATAGTGTTAGCCTGACATATCTCAATTGGTAAAATATTCCAAATCTTGGGTGCGTAACAGTAAAAGGCAGTCTCGCTACTTTTTTATACTTGGCTCTTGGACTAATAAGCAGACCACTATTAGAAAAACTAAGGTTACGACTTGGAATGTAGCGGGATAAGCACTCCAAAATATATTAAAGAATAAGGTTTTATATACCATCAGTAGTATTTTAAAGTCGCCTCACAGGTAACTAATGTAACATTGGTGTTATCTGGTCAGATTTTCTTTATTGCTGCTGCATTCTGAACTAACTGCAAAAGATGTATGTCTTAGGTAGACCAGTTGGGAGTGTGTTACAGTAGTCTAGTGGACTAAAATAATTTCTCAGCATCTAGCAATGTTATATGAGGTTTGACATTTGCAATGTTCCATAAATGGAAAAATGCTGTCTTAGTAATATAGTTAATATTTAAGTTAAAGTTTATGGCAGAGTCCGTGAGCACACCTAAATTCTTTATTTCGGCCTTAACTTTTAATGCTAAGGGACCAAGTTTATTTGTAATACTCTCATTATTTTCATTTTTACCAATGACTAAGATTTCAGTATTTCTTTACTTAGTTTGAGGAAATTATTATTCATTCAGAAACACAAGGAAGACATTGGATTAGAGAGCCCAGAGTGTCAGGCTCATCAGGTGCTATAGATAAGTAAAGCTGTGTGTTATCTGCATAAACTGTGTTAGATGACCTTGTGTTTTAATATAATCTATCCAAATGGAAGTATGCGGATTGAAAACAAAAGTAAGCCCAGAATAGATCCTTGTGGTACGCCATATAGAATATCATGGATCACTGAACTACAATCATTACAGTTAACAAAGAAATTTGTACCTATTAAATAACCAGTTTAAGACCTTGCCAGAGAGACCCACCTATTGTCTAAGGCGTTTTATAAGAATGCTGTGCTCTGTAGTGCCAAATGCTGCATGTAGGTCTGATAGGACAAGAATATATGGTATATATACCATATATATATATATATATATATATATATATATATACGAGCTGTATATACCCGGCGTTGCCCGGGGCAGAAGTAACCTAATCGGTGAAACACTTACATATATACCAAAGTAAACCTAATCGGTTAAACAGCTTCATATATACAGAAGCGAACCTAATCGGACAAACAGCTAATCTATATACATAAGCAAACCTAATTGGTCAAACAGTTACATAAATACAAAAGCAAACCTAATCGATGAAACAGCTTCATATATACAGAAGCGAACCTAATTGGTCAAACAGTTATGCATGTGCAGAATAATTTTACAAAGATTATGCGTGTTAACAATCATTAAAAAGAAAAGATTGAGGAACTCTTCTTCTATATGTGATGAAGCTGGATGAAGCTGACTTGACGAAGACGTAGGTGGCATAGATTGGTTTTTCTAAAACAGAAGAAAAAAATGAGTATCTATTATTATTTTAAATTAGAATGAAAATGAGAACCTTGATTACAGATAGATCATCCGTATTAAAATATGTGCATGAATAAACTTTTGGTAACTCTGTAGCAAAAGTTTATTCATACAAATTGGCATGGGATGGCTTTGTGAAAAAGTAAAAATTAGATAAAAATAAATTCAGAATGCATACTTCGATTTGACTGAGATTATCTGTAATGGTGAAAAAAAAGTTTAGTATGTTTTTTTTTCCATACGGGAAGGATGTAAAACCTTACATAGGCACCCTTCAGCCTGTACTGAAGGGTACTGTCAGATTCTTACTGACTAAAAAACACCCTTTTTATTCCACAGCTACCCCAAAAACCACCATTAGGCATTACTTTGGGGTGCCAGTAGTTTAGTTATGAAACAGCTGGGTCCTGAAAAAAATCTGTCTTATTAGTGGCTTCATCACATATAGAAGAACAGTTCCTCAATCTTTTCTTTTTAATGATTGTTAACACGCATAATGTTTGTAAAATCATTCTGCACATTCATAACTGTTTGACCAATTAGGTTCGCTTCTGTATATATGAAGCTGTTTAACCGATTAGGTTTACTTTGGTATATATGTAAGTGTTTCACTGATTAGGTTACTTCTGCCCCGGGCAACGCCGGGTATATACAGCTCGTATATATATATATATATACATATACACACATACATGCAGTTTTAATAACACAGAAATCAATATAAACATTAACATCATTATCATATGAGAATATGAAGTAATATATAAGAAGCACATTTCATATAAATATAAATTATTAAACAGTAAAATCTTCTTCTGTAATTTGCTACTGTGGCAATTTGTGTGTCTGTCCAGGATTTTAAATGACCTGTAGCTCGCAAACCGTTGCACCTATACACTTGAAATGTGGTACACATATAGTACGTCACGTCTACTATCTGATTTATGGGTGATGATTGTTTTAGTGTTTTTATCTTTATTTTATTTTATTGTACAATCAAGTCCTATCTGCGCACAGCAGGGCAGCCGTGGGCGGATGCGTATGGTGTATTCACTCGATGTTATCGTGCATTGCGCTGTCAGTGGTATTTTGATAAAAGAATTTGAACAACATATAAGAAGCGTATAAATTATTAAACAGTAAAACATTAACATTTAAGAAGTAAAGTTACATTAAGTACTACTGCTGTGCCTTCGGGTATACCTCATTTTTTGTTTGCCCATTACATGCTTAAATGTATACATTTTTTGGTGCACCTACCCGAGAACACGCGACATATAACCGAGCGTGGGAGAAGCATGGATTTTAAACACGCGTTGAGTTGATGTGCTGGTCTCCCTCGTGAAATAACTGGTAATGTTTGACTAAAATCTACAGCGAGTAAAACGACATTAGCTCCTATTTTTTTTTTTACGATCTCTGAGATGTTGCTTTTTTCGGTTCAAGGCTTCATAAGCTCTTTTATGTTGTATGGTGTACTTATCCCAAACCATCATCTTTGAATGTTGCAAGACTTTCGCCTTGTATGTAGATCGGGGTAATTACATTCATTGCATTCCTAGTCTGAATCACAATGTGATTGTATGGGTGGTTACCTGGCACTGTAGGGTTGCCACCCGTCCTTTAAAATACGGAATCGTGCCGCGTTTGAGAATGAAATTGCGCGTCCCGTTTTGAATCAATACTGGACGGGATTTATCCCGTATTTTTTTTATCATTTTTTTTTTAAAGCAGCGTCTCATGCAAATCATCCCACACGCATTTTATGAAGATGCCTCCTTTCCTACTTTTGATTGGGTAATACTTGATGTCATCGTTAGTTTGATTGGTGTTTTTAACTGTCCAGTGAGTAGGGCGTGTCTTTCAACCGTAAGCAGATTTTTTGCAGTGGTATCACTGACCTCGACAACGGCGACGTTATACATCAAAAATAAATTACGATAAATGACGATTTTAGCGATACTTTATTACGACGGCGGCTACATAGACACGATCAAATAAAAACAAAAAAATGAAATAATCATTCTACATTTTCAAAACGTCGAAAAAAACGACGGAATGAAAAAAAGGCCCACCCGACGACCCACCCATTCCATTTTTATATATATAGATATACCAAAATAATATGTTGATAGAGCTTCATTTTTTTGGTTTCATTATGTAGCTTGCAATATATAGTGTCTCTCTCTCTCGCTCTCTATCTCTCACACACAAGGCTGAGGCTGACCAATGAAACTGGAACCACTGCTCCAATCTTCTAGTCCTTCTTCCATGCAACTATAGTTATCTTTTTTTTGCCAGGTCCACTGCCTGCAGATTCATGCCTCTGGCTCCATCTCACACTGCTCTGTTGTGGCTAGAGGCAATGCCATTTGCACTCACTGTCACCATGTAGAAGCCTAGCCTTCGTCCCAAGGCTTGCTGGTGGCCATGTACCCAGGTCAATGGACTTAACCAGAGGATCAAGTTTCACAAGTAATGTCCTTTGTATTCTTGTCCCTTTCTCACTCTCTGACTCTCTTGTACACACACACACACACACACACACACACACACACACACACACACACCTTTTGAATGGCTTCTCAGGATGGCCCCATCCCTTCTTCTTTCAGTTTCTCTCCTAGTTTAGTTTGGCCCCACCAGGGTTTTCACTCCAAAAATGTTACTGACCAATATATTGTGTTGATTTGGTTTAGGCCTTGAGGAGGCTTGAGTGTGTTTTCACTGCTTTTGTTAGAGTTTTACATTTGTATCAAAGTTTATATTTGCCCATCTTTATTTTGCTTTTTTCATTTTTTATATTCTGGCCAATTTCCAGAAAGGATATCCTTGAAAAGCAATACAAATCTCCATATAAGAGTGTCATTATGAGTACCTTTTAGCAAAATAGTTTGTGACTTATTGCAGTAATCGACTTTTCCAAAATAACCAAAGTAGTGTAAGGCCTTCTAAAATGGCTAGTGAACCATGCCAGAACTCCGGCATGTCTGCCCAGAGAGGGTACACACAAAGGCAGACTGAGCTCCCATTTGAGTGGCTGGGTTTGGCCTACATTGTGCCAATATGTTCTTACCATCCAAGTTCAAAAAATATACTTGATTGTATCAAAATATCCATAAATAAGCTTCACAAGAGGGAGGACTGTGAACCCTGGCTTCCAGAAAGAAGTACCACCAGGAATCTTTATAAAAATAGAGAATTAATTGGCACAAAATTCAAAAAATAAGAAAGTAAGTAAAAAGGATTTGCCAACAAGGCAAATCATAAAAGACCCAAAATGATCCAGAAATCAGAATTCCAAAAAAAGAAGCAAAAGAGTCAAAAAGCCAATATATACAAAGAAATAACAATAGGAAAAAGGAAAAAACTCACCAACCACCAAGCAAATACAAAGGGTCACAGAGAAACTACAATTCCCAGGAGCCTTTATTTGGCTGGGAGAAGTCCTCAACATATATTGACAGGTAGCCCGCCTTACAGAGTACAAGAGACAAGCCAGAGCAAGAATCCATACTTCGAAATCAAACGATAAAGAAAACTGAAAAAATACATATACAGTACAAATACCATACCATACCATTTTCTAAGCTCACTTAATCCTGAGTAGGGTTGCAGGGGGCTGGAGCCTGTCCCATAAAGCATAGGGTGCAAGGCAGGAACAATCCCCTGGACAGGGCACCAGTCCATCACAGGAACACTCTCATGCACACACTGCACATACTAGGGCTAATTTAGCATCGTCAATCCACCTAACCTGTATGTCTTTGGACTGCTGGAGGAAATTGGAGCACCTGGGGAAAACCCATGGACACATGGGAAGAACACGCAAAATTCCACGCGGGGAAGACACATAACGTAAACTCTGGTCTCCTTTGTGTGAGGCAGCAGCTCTACCACTCTGCCACCGTGCCATCCACATATACAAATAATAAACATGAATTACAACATTGACCTAAATTATAATAAGCAAAGGAACAAAAATGAAGAAAAATAATATAAAAAAGAACCACAGCATCTTAAACATAAGACGTATGTTGAACTTTTCAATAAGGAAAGGTGATAAAAATAAAAATAAAAGTACAACCTTGTATTGAAAAGTGATAAACAACTTTGGAAAAATTAAAATACCAATAAGAAGAAATACCCAATGAATGCTTGAAAGATCAAGTTATTACAAAGGGAATTAACTGTGTTCTTATTTGACTTTGAATTTCAGTTCTTCCATCCTCTTTAATAAAACCCCTGTGTGCGTCCAGTGTCCGTGTGTGTGTGTCTTCTGGTGAAGTGCGCATGTGCAGATGCTTCAAAGGCCGCCTGACGCGTCACACAAGACAGAGAGGGCGGGACCTATAAAATATCGCGCAGTCGATCCAATCAGATTTCTGTAAATGAGGTAAGACTTAAAACAAAAGGCACGAAAAATCCAAACGGGTACTGAGACGCGGAGACCAGCTTCCCCAAAGAGGTGGGATTAGTGTTTGTTGTTGTGCAAGTGTTCACTCTGAGGATGTCAGATTTGCGATTAAGAAGCCTGGCCTGGTAAAGTGTAAAGTGTCAGTCGTTGGAGGGGTTTTCCTAAATATACGAATTTTCATGATATTACAATAGGATGACTTTTAAAAGTAGATTTATTTTCGCGCACATAAAATCCGTTGCTGGGGAGACGCCACACATACAATAATCAGCTGCAAGCCAGCACAAATTGAAATACTTGGCTGGGGAACTGCACAGTACTTGCTGGAGAGACGCCACAAGCACGATTATCAACTGCACGCCACACATTACATCAGTTGCTGGGGAGAATCTGCTGATTGCCCACTGTTGTGAAAGAAAATTAAATGCATATTACGATATCAAAGCCAGTATTACTGTCAGAGAAAATTACACGCATTTTACAGAAATACAAACCAGTATTACTGCGAGAGAAAATTAAAGGCACACAATACAGTGACGCATATTACAGCCACATACAAGCCAGTATTACTGTAACAGAAAATATTACGGACGTACAAGCCTATATTACTGTGACTATCTACTAACAACATGCCACCTAAAATGAAAGAAAAAGAAAATGAGCGTCAGAAAAACGCTAAAAGAGAAAGACTCAGAAGATCAAATAGATCTATAGAAGAAAAGGAAAATGAGCGTAAAAAAAAATTATCAAAGAGAATGCATTACTGTTCTAGCACCCGTTATTGTAACGGGCTTAATGTCTAGTTGTTAAATATTTAATGAAGTACAAGAATGTTTGCTTTAGACTTATGAAGGAAAAACTGTAAGAGTTTCTTTAGTTTTATGTCTTGATTTCTGCAACTCAAAAAATAATACAATTTGATTGTTCTTTCTGCATCAGTCCATTAGTTCACAGGACTTTGATTGCTTTCCCCCAAGAAAAGACATCAAGGACGTTCTTTATAATTAGAGTATTTTTCTATAATCCCATAATCTCTTCATGTACTTCAGCTTTCTTCCACATCCAAAGCACTGATGACTCATATGTGAGTATTTCAAGGGCTGATTCCTGTTTCAGCACCCTAGACCCCATACTGGAAAAGTAGGTTTAAATCTTGACGGGTGAATATAGCAATTTTACTTACAAGAGTCCACCATGTTAGCCTTATGGATACCTGTAATACAGAGGCAACACACTTGGTTTATGAATAGTTGTAGTGATGCATGTTAGAGGTCCATGGCAGTGCAAGTTTTTAAATAAAAATGGTGCAGGCCAGGCTCCATGGGTATTTAATTGCACTGGCACGAGAATGTGCAATTGGTTCCAGTTTCCTCGTTTGACTCTTCGCGGGTCGTAATTAGGATGCCACATCTACGGGAGTATAAAGGAACCAATGTAGGTTAGAAAAGGGAATTAAAAAATAAAAGAATGAAAAGAATTGAGGAAGAAAGGAGGAGAAAATAGTCCAGGGGTTAAAGAGCAAGAATGGAAAGAACAAGTTGAGAGGAGCGCAGTGGTAAGGAGGTAAGCAGGCAATTTCCCACAAAGAAACGAATGGAATGGTGGATCGTCCTCCATTTAGCACTATAGAGGAATGGGGTTAAATTGAATGGAATCCTAGGCAAGAAAAGAAAACTTGATGTCTGTATGGTTTTATTCTTGGATTTTAATAATTAATAGAACATATTTATTACTGGTTTTAATCTCCACGTATTGTAATTGATTACACTGTTTTAATGCTTTGTTGTAAAATAAAAAGCACAAGGCACTTTTGCATCTCTTGCTGTGTTGTGTCCTCATTCACCCTTGTCCATCTTGGTCTATGACTACCTATGTCCAGGGATGAAGGTGGAAATGCCAGCTGCAGGCAACCTGGCCATCACAATGGTATAAAAAATATATGTATTAAAGTATAATAGTAAAGAGTAAGCAAACTAAACGATTGATCATGTAAACTCTTATTTCCTTGCGCACATGCCATATCTATTCTGTATACACCTGCTTTTGTATACTGTATACTATACGCAGTTCATGATTCAGTTTGATTCACAATACTGGGTTCACAATTCGATATCTCATGATTTTTAAACAAAATCTGAATGAAGAAAACCTATGATTGAAAAGTTTTTATTTATTAATTATTTCTGAGACAATTCCTCTTCCATGCATTTTTCAATCTACAAATGTGTTTTCCTTGCCACTTGTTAAGCAATATAGTAACAGTGAAAGTCTTCTGCAGAATATATTAAAAAGCACAACACACTTTTAATACTATGCTTAATATTCTACTTATTAAATGAAACTAATTATTGTAAAAGTATTTTTCTTACCAGAAAAAAAGTATAGTGGCAAAAATAGTGTAAATAATAAATCTAACAACTGGATTGGATATAAACAATCAGAGCAAAGCTTTATAATATAGGAAATCAACAATTTTTTTAGGAACGCAAGCATATCTACGCTTTCTGGTAGCAACAGTGACTTTTGGGAATTTACAGTATCACTTACAATCGAAAAAACGTGTACTTGGAACAGAGGTTGCTGGAGTTGAGAGATATGTTATGGCCAGTGGGGAAAGCAGTTGCTACTCAAGAGAATTTTCTCTGCACCATTTCAATGGACAGTACATGAGTGCAATAGGGGACTCTTACTCTGCCCTCCTGATTGGCAGTATCGATGATTCAGTGAAATGATCTCCAAGCAGATCTTCTAGACCTAACGTTTTGGGAGGTAGTTGTTCCAGCTCAGCACCATGCTGTTCTGCTCCCCTTTCTCCCGTTCCCCTCTATTCTCTGGGTCTACAAATAGCAGCAGTTACAAGTTGTTTATTTTAATATAAAAATGACTAGTTGCAATTCAAATTTTAATATCTATAGGTAAACTCAGTTTAGTGAGGAGCAATTTTCTCAGGTTATAAGTCATGATATGTCCAACATTTAATATGTGACTAGCATCAATTACATTATGTACTGTATAAGTATTTGAACTGTCACTAGTCTGCTTTTATTCACAGAAGCTATTGTGAATAGTACCACTAGCACTTTACAAAATTTACTTTTTACTGCTGAGCACAGTACACAAACACACACGCTCAGAGTAAATAAATACCTGGCTGTGCTGTAACTGTTTTGCTTTCTCCTTCAGCCTGTTGAACACAGAATCGTGCTGCCGTGGTTCCAGATGTGGCAGGGTTCTAAGTCTTGCATCCATCGTGGTGCTCTCCAAAAGAAAATCATAGCCTCTCTGTATCAGGCCATGAGGTGTTTCAGAATTGCACTCTTTATGCTGTCCACAGTAGTTGAGTCTTTCTCATATGGGGCCATGCTTTGCTCAGTCACGTACTTCTGCACCACAATGACACGGTGGGGATATCTTTACACATAGCACTATGGTGGCAGAATTGAATGGTTTAAGCAGTTATACAACGTCAGTGCCATCCAGGATGTCAATTTCACATGCATTTCGCGTATCTCTGTGCCTATGAGGGATGCTGCTATCACTGATTGCTCCTCGAGCATATCCAGTGTACTATTCCATCATGTTATAATGTTGACTATCAGTGTATGTGGCGGAAGGCCCAGTAATTCCTGTTTGGTGGTGAATACAGCTGTAGCTGTGGGGCTCTGGTAGAAAAAAGTGAATACCCATCTCACTCGACCAAGCAGACGACTAACATGTGGTATATGCAACCCTGCCTGGATAGCCAAATTCAGAGTATGTACAAAGCACCTGATATGAGGACAAAGTCCAGCCACTATGACTGCTGCATCCATGTTACGTGCATTATCAGTAATAATAGTGATGTTGCGATTAGCTCTTTCAAGCCCAGCACCTCAGCAATGTTGCATCTAGAGTGGCTTCCAAAAAGAGGCTGAGTTTGAAGCACAAAACTCACCATGTCCTTGTTGCTGGTGATAGCATTGGCTGTGACTGTAATATAACCTAAGTTCATGCTGGAGATCAAGCTGTCTATAGTTATTGCAATGACATCTTTTAGGGATTCCTTTCACACTCATCTTAGCCTCATTGTACAGTGCTGGCAATACAGTGCCACTAAAGTGCGGGCATGAAGGAATGATGTACTTCAGCTCTAGCGTGTTCACGAACAGCCAAACCCCTCATTGTCAATGACTGAAAATGGTCACATGTCCTTTGCAATTGAAACACCAATACACCTTGTTATTTCTTTGGCCCTTGCACTCGACTGTGGAAGCGGTGCTGTGAATAAATTAGTCAGATATGTATGGCCTTTAGACAATTGCTTCTTTGCAGGTGGTGATTTGTATTAGACACTGTGATGGCGTTGTACATGGTTCAGCATGTTTGTAGTGTTTGCTGTAACACATGTCAAGACTCTCTTGCAGTGCTTGCAAATAGTCTTCATCTTATAAACTTTTTTTGCTGTTTTCTCTTTTAACAGTAAATACAAAAAGGTGCCAGACAGCAGTCTTAAAAGACAAGACGTCATCACTCAATTTCTACTTTATCTGACTCCATTATTATTTAGGTTACTCCGCACTTAGCTACACACACTCAAACTAAGAGCAGGGCTTGTTAATGCATTGTATGACACTGACTGCACCCTGTGTTGTTAACTAAGAGCATTTAAGAAGAAGAGAGAACATATAACTTTTTGTTAGCACTTAATAATAATATTAATAATACTATTAATAATAATAATTATTATTATTACATTGTATATAGCGCTTTTCTCACTACTGAAAGTGCTCTCCACACAGGGAGGACCCAGGATGTGAACCCAAGATCTCTTTACTGCGAGGTATCCAATGCAACTGGATGATGTTTTAGATGATTCCAGGTTCTTATCAACCCGTGGACTAAAGACAATGTCGCTTTATGTGACTTTTTGTCATGTTGTAT
Source organism: Erpetoichthys calabaricus (assembly GCF_900747795.2). Taxonomy (NCBI): domain Eukaryota; kingdom Metazoa; phylum Chordata; class Cladistia; order Polypteriformes; family Polypteridae; genus Erpetoichthys; species Erpetoichthys calabaricus. The sequence goes on along the minus strand of NC_041396.2, from coordinate 93,275,283 downwards.
GTCAGATTTGCCGCTACCACTGCACCATACAATTGTGAGAAACAGATTCCATGTCATTGCGATCAACATCTATTTATGCATGATGCATTTTGTCGTATTTTTGAATCACGAAATATCATTCCATTCCTAATGCTTACCGTATCTTTCACCTCAGTATTCAAAAAATTAGAATGAGCATGTAAATACTTTTGGGCTTCTTCACAGACGGCTTTATGTTTTCCTTTACTATTTAAGAAAACCCCAAAGATGATCTTGGATAAACTGTATCCTTTCTGGGTCCATCTTCTTGTAGCAGTGGCTCTTTACTTTCACCCCAATTCTTTTGCAATTAAAAACTGTGACCCCATTTTTAGCATGAGATGTTCCCCTTCACAATTTTCCCTTTTATTTAGTGCATGCCCATCTCAGTTTGCTATCAGGTAACACTGAACATTTAAGCTCCGTACTGAGAAACTGAGTTATGATTTATTCAATATCATGGTCATGTATAAACAGTTTTCTATGCCCTCACCACAACTGTACTCATTGTGCAAAATCCAATACATTGGTTGACACCTCTAGTAGTTTTCTTTGTTTAATGAAAAACTGGAGCCTGCATAGAAAAAAGTCAAAGAAAAGTTTTTACTAATTACCCCATGCAGAAGTTTTTAGCAAATCTCCGGGAAGCATTCTAGTGTTTAATAAAATGAAAAATGATTAACACCTCTCTTTAACAACTAAATAATTTGAATAGAATTGTTTACACTGCATGAACTCTGTATGTTTGCCAGCACTTTAGATCACAAATGTTTAATTGATTAAGTAAGAAATACACACACTTGGCATTGTTTTGTTTGTATTATATGAGGCTCAAACCATACTGTAATTTAATGTTCCAATATACTGGAATACGTTATTTGACTGCTGCAGAATATCAACTGTAACAACGATTTTATTTTCTTCTGGAAGTCCACAAACTTGTCTTAAGTGGCTATGAGGAAGGTAGATTATTACAAAGATATTTAGTAGGCGAATTATGTCAATAGGGAGGTGCAGACTCGGCTATATCTTCTTTTCCTTATTACCAAACCAGTCTGACATCCTTTCACTTATCCTGTACTTGATACCAAAAAATTGACATCTGCCTGACTAACACGGAGATATAAAATCTCTGCACATCATATATAGGTCCATCTCTTAATGTTTTAAAACCTTTCACGGTATCCAGTACAACTAGATGATGTTTTAGATGATTCCAGATTCTTATCAACCCTTGGACTGAAGACAATGTCGCTTTATGTAACTTTTTGACATGTTGTATGTCAGATTTGCCAATCACAGTCACTGATCTTGATGCAGTTGCTGAAGTGCATCAGATTACACTCATGAAAATTGCAGGCCACATCACATTTACCAACTGAGCACCAATCTTCCGGAGCACTTGTGTTTGCCCATTTTTCAAACAGCCAATAGCGCTGATGGATTGGCAACAGGCTATGTGAAGCACAAAGAGCCGCACCGAGTTCAGCAGCAATCCCTGCCCTTTAATTATTTTTTCCATTCTGTTGTCATCAGACAGACGGGCTTATCTGCAGTTTGTGAGGTTCAAAACACTCATGTTCCTTATTCCTCATTGCTGCATTCTATGCATTGTAATTCCGGGGGAGCATTTATTGGTTCATTTGGTTGTCAGCTCTCCTGCATACTCAACCCAACCCTCCGACTAACAAGAAAATCAGACATGTTTGATTTTATCCTAGCCAGTCACAGACTAGTTGGTCTCAGTCATTAGGCTTGTCACTTTAGATGATTGACTTCACAGGAGCTCGCCTGCGACTGCCTCTGACTGGCTAAGATTATGTAAGTGAAAGTCGTCTAATGTGACATAGGCTTAAGTAAAGCCCCACGGATAATGACTTAAATGCACTTTTTCTTAACTTCAGTGCGGGTCTTATACTATTTATGGTAAGTGAAGAATTTATATTGTTCAGCTTTGTTGATTTTTTGGGAAATTTTGAAGTTTTGGATTGTACTCCCATATTGACTTTTCTCTTCATGACAGGAAAGGCTTAGCTTCATCATATCAGAACAGACATGACGTAGAGATATAATTGGTTGTTCTTATATGGGCAGTGTTCAGTGTCAATATCATTAAACCCACAATGCTCCAAAGGCAAGTCTCTTCTCAGTATGGAACACTAACAAAACACCTCAGAGAAGCCTGTCCTAACGTTCTGAGAATTCATGGCATTCTCTCCAGGCTTTCATAGGTCAAGTGGTGGGAAGAACTTTGCCATCTGGCTGTCATATGTATTTTGGCATAGGTACAGTTAAGGTTTGTACACAAACACACATTCCTAACACCTGTTTAATCACATCAGAGTTGAAAACAGCTACAGTCTTTCCTGGCAACACTGCTGACAAGGCAGGGAACAGCCCCTGGATGGGGTGCCCGGACATCATAAGGCTCACTCATATAAATATCCATGTAGGGCCAATTTGGAATTGTCAATTAACTTCTCCCACAAGTCCGCAGATGTAGGAGGAAAACCAAAGTATCCTGAGGAAAATCCACATAGACATGGGGAGCAATCATCACGCACAGAATGTGAAGACCACACACTGGAGTTGTGAAGCAGCAGTACTTACCATTGTGCCACTGGGATAAGTGAGTGCCTCCAAATTACCTCATAATTTGCAGATCATTTGTGTAAGTTTAATGAGGAAAGGAAAAGGGCTCTGAACTCTAAACAAATAAAGGGAAAACTGAGGAGATTGAATGCAAAGCTGTGACTGCCATAAGAATCTTTGTGACGATCATAGAGAAATAAAACCTGCACTATCAGTAATATCTCATAACATAACATTTTTAAACTCACTTAATCTAATTCAAGATCATGTGAGCTGTAGCCTACATAAATAGCTTAAGGCACAGGAAGGACCCAGCTCTTGGCCGGGCTCCAGTCCATCACTGGACACTCACACACACAGAGCAAACTGACCTAGCGTGTGTGTGTCTATGGCATGTGAAATGAAAACCAGAGTATGTTGAGAAAAGCCCACGCAGAAACCAGGGGAACATGCAAGCTCTACACACAGAGCAACCAGTTTCAAGGCCATAAATCCAGTTCCAGGAGGCAGTAGCATCTATGCTCTACCATGCTGCACTGCACTATTAGTGGTTTCTGAAAATTCTGAGAAAGCATTGAGGCAAACCATACAATTAAGGAAAATGTTCATTTAACAGCAATGATTGGCAACTAATTAAGAGCTTGGTAGAAAGAGAAAATGCAGAGCCAATATGGTTCTCTACTAAATTGATTGTGAAAATATAAATGCCATTTGTCCTGGCATATGTTGTTTGAGTTTGAACTTCATTTTTCCTTCTGTTTTTCAATGTGAAAAGAATTGTATTATTTAGATAAAATAGTAATTATTTACTCATTATATATTTATTCATCCATCCATTTTCCTAGCCTGCTTTTTCAGAGCATGGTCACAGGAAAGCCGATGCCTGTTCTGGCAAACATCAGGCGCAAATCTGGGCAGGGTGCCTGTACAATGTAGAGTGAACACACACAGGCCAGTTTAGCATCACCAATCCACCCAATCTGCTTGTATTTGGACTGTGGAAGGAAACTGGACCGACCAGAGGTAACCCATGTGCACAGCGGATAAGACACGCAACTCTTAAACCCTAAAACTTAACTACCCTCCACAGATGTCCTGATTTCAAAAAGACTTTTTTATTTAATGAAATATATTTAAACAGCCTTCTTCAAAGGACCACAAGCACAGTTCTTTTCTTTCTTTTCATCCTCTATTCCTCCCCAAGTCAGGTCTGTCCTTCTCCTCACCCAACTCCAGCTTCCTGGGTGGGGTGAAGGGCTCCTTTTTCAAGCTGGGCCCAGGAGTACTTCCAATGAAACAAAATTGTCTCTGTGACACACTTTGGGTCAGGCAGAACCTCACCAGGACAGGGGATCCTCTCCTTGGCAGCTCCCTTCTGCATCTCTCACAGCCCCAACAGGGCTGCCCATAAGGGAACAATTTCCACACTGCCATGCAGGAGTCCAAATGGGATTTTGCCAAGAGAAATGCTACCACACAGCATACTTAGTTCTTTGCAGCAGATTCCTGCTGTTCTTCTCCAATTTTGGCCACCCAACCTAGGAAGAGATACCCATTCATCCATAGTATCCATCACTGATAGCCTCCCAGTTGGAAAAGGAAACATTAAACATCTTGGTCTGGATGCCCATCCATCCCTTCTCTATATTTGCATATACAGTATATATATTTACATTCACAGACACACCCACACACATATATACTGTATATTGTAAAGGATGGTGTGAATGGATTGGTGAGCCAAGTGGTTACTGGTACCATTTCCTGATGGAAACCAGTATAATGGACAGGCAGTGGAAAATGTCTGCCAGGGCAATATGTCTCCCAGTATGGTAGATTATACGTGTATCTTCTGCATTGCTCCAGTATGGACAACTAAAGTACTGCCTAGAAAATGTACTCAGAGTGGACAGCCTTATTTGGATCCTCCATTGCGGTTGAAGGGTACTTTTAGGTGGCATCTTCTCTGCCCTCATTCACTTGGCCCAGAAGTGCTTCTGGGGTACACCTACAGTGCATCCGGAAAGTATTCACAGCGCATCACTTTTTCCACATTTTGTTATGTTACAGCCTTATTCCAAAATGGATTAAATTCATTTTTTTCCTCAGAATTCTACACACAACACCCCATAATGACAACGTGAAAAAAGTTTACTTGAGGTTTTTGCAAATTTATTAAAAATAATAAAACTGAGAAATCACATGTACATAAGTATTCACAGCCTTTGCTCAATACTTTGTTGATGCACCTTTGGCAGCAAGCACAGCCTCAAGTCTTGTTGAATATGATGCCACAAGCTTGGCACACCTATCCTTGGCCAGTTTCGCTCATTCCTCTTTGCAACACCTCTCAAGCTCCATCAGGTTGGATGGGAAGCGTCGGTGCACAGCCATTTTAAGATCTCTCCAGAGATGTTCAATCGGATTCAAGTCTGGGCTCTGGCTGGGCCACTTAAGGACATTCACAGAGTTGTCCTGAAGCCACTCCTTTGATATCTTGGCTGTGTGCTTAGGGTCGTTGTCCTGCTGAAAGATGAACCATCGCCCCAGTCTGAGGTCAAGAGCGCTATGGAGAAGGTTTTCATCCAGGATGTCTCTGTACATTGCTGCAGTCATCTGTCCCTTTATACTGACTAGTCTCCCAGTTCCTGCCGCTGAAAAACATCCCCACAGCATGCCAGATGAGAGATGTAGAGATGGTGCCAGGTTTCCTCCAAAAGTGACGCCTGGCATTCATGCCAAAGAGTTCAATCTTTGTCTCATCAGACCAGAGAATTTTCTTTCTCATGGTCTGAGAGTCCTTCAGGTGCCTTTTGGCAAACTCCAGGCGGGCTGCCATGTGCCTTTTACTAAGGAGTGGCTTCCGTCTGGCCACTCTACCATACAGGCCTGATTGGTGGATTGCTGCAGAGATTGTTGTCCTTCTGGAAGGTTCTCCTCTCTCCACAGAGGACCTCTGGAGCTCTGACAGAGTGACCATCGGGTTCTTGGTCACCTCCCTGACTAAGGCCCTTCTCCCCTGATCGCTCAGTTTAGATGGCCGGCCAGCTCTAGGAAGAGTCCTGGTGGTTTCGAACTTCTTCCACTTACGGATGATGGAGGCCACTGTGCTCATTGGGACCTTCAAAGCAGCAGAAATTTTTCTGTAACCTTCCCCAGATTTGTGCCTCGAGACAATCCTGTCTCGGAGGTCTACAGACAATTCCTTTGACTTCATGCTTGGTTTGTGCTCTGACATGAACTGTCAACTGTGGGACCTTATATAGACAGGTGTGTGCCTTTCCAAATCATGTCCAACCAACTGAATTTACCACAGGTGGACTCCAATTAAGCTGCAGAAACATCTCAAGGATGATCAGGGGAAACAGGTTGCACCTGAGCTCAATTTTGAGCTTCATGGCAAAGGCTGTGCATACTTATGTACATGTGCTTTCTCAATTTTTTTATTTTTAATAAATTTGCAAAAATCTCAAGTAAACTTTTTTCACGTTGTCATTATGGGGTGTTGTGTGTAGAATTCTGAGGAAAAAAATGAATTTAATCCATTTTGGAATAAGGCTGTAACATAACAAAATGTGGAAAAAGTGATGCGCTGTGAACTGCGGTGGGTTGGCACCCTGCCTGGGATTGGTTCCTGCCTTGTGCCCTGTGTTGGCTGGGATTGGCTCCAGCAGACCCCCGTGACCCTGTGTTCGGATTCAGCGGGTTGGATAATGGATGGATGGATGGATGATGCGCTGTGAATACTTTCCGGATGCACTGTATATCATGCCAGAAGTACTATGGGGTGCATCCTTAAAATAAGCTTCCTTCTCAGTTAGGTTAGTTGCAGTTGAGAGTGGAGTAGAGAAAGAGCTCACCAGAGGAGGAGGAGAAAGAGGAAGTATAGTGGCAATTTAAAGAAAACTGACAGGAGCTTTGGAAAAATAAGAGTGTTTTAGTCCATAAACTTGAATGTTGCAGTTGTTTTGGGTGCAAGACACCCCCTATTGGCCACAATATTTATTTGCCCAATTTAAAATCTTCACTGAGCCTTGTACTCTTTCAAAATGGGTCATAGAATTTTGTGATTAATTTCAAAGTACTGGTCTACTAACATAAAAGATCAAGTGGCAAAAATGAATATGTCAGATGCTCCATAAACTGTGTCGATCACACAAAAGAATGCCTCAAATTGAAGTGTAATATATGTTTAGTGGAGCAGTGAAGCATCTCCTGATGTGCAACACATTCTTGGCATAGCAATTAGGGCCATCAAAACTGCAACAATGAATAAAAAAAAAACACTCTAAAGAAAGAGACAGATTTTGAGTAAGAGGTGATGCTGTCGAATGCAAATGAGCCTATTTTAAAAGTCACCACACACGACATTGTCAGCCTTCTTAATTTTCTCCCGCTAAACGGTATGTTAATTCTGAAAGCTGCAGAGATTTAACATGGGCATAGCTGATTCCAGACCCTAACCGAGTCCGTTTCTATATTCTCTCTCTAGTTGACTTGCAAATGTGACAGCAGTGCCTGCTGTTTGTGCTTCTTTAAAGGTGCTACAGTGGTTTTGTTATGATGTGGCTGAAGGTGGAGGTTCTTGGCCATGACTGGGCACTTTAAACATTCAAAGTGGTTGACAGCAGGTAGTTGCTTTGATCCTTCAGTGGGCAACAATAAACCACAGGAGGCACTCAGAGCAGTGAGCCAGTTACACCTGATCAGAGGACAATGAGGATGAGGTACTGACAATGTAATTAGAAAGCATAAAGAAAGGCCACTGTTCATTACTGTTTTCAAAAGCAGCAATTTTCAAGGCTTTCTTTTAGTGCACCTTTTCTTCCTTTTAATCTGTTTTACTAGTGTTCATTTCCAATTAAAATTAGGAGCAAAAATATATATGACATGAAACATCTTTAAACAGATAAACACTTGATTTTAACATTCAAAAGCTATTATACTTTAAAATGCTGTTTACAACATGCCTGCTGGAAAAAAACCTTACCAGTTTGCTGGAATTTCCCTGTCTCCAGGTTTCTAATAGCTATAAATGTCTTCCCCAGAAATGCTCTTTAATCCTGCAATGTCCTAATTAAATGTAACCCTACAAAGCCGTCTCTCTCCAGGTAGCCAGAAGTAGCTTTTCTTAAATCACTGATTGCAGGATGGGTGTTGTAAGGAAAGGCAGACAGCTGAGAATTTGTTTCATGGAGCCCTTAAATTGGGTTTCAAAGCTGATGTTGTACTTCTGGGATTTGGATGTAAGGAGATGAGAAGGATTGTTCAAGGCCACCCAAGGAACATGCACTAGTCACACTTGATGCCCACAATGAAATGGATGCTTTCAGCTCCCTGGCAGTAACATTCTAATATTCATTCTGTCATAGTATACACATCATGGCAGGCCTATTGAGTTTGTTTATTATAATTAAGATATGCACATAGTTTAAAGCTATAAAACCCATTTTATTTCATTAAGAGGTACAGTATATCTTCCAAAGTCTATCCAAAGAGCACTGGGTAGAAGACAGGAAAAACACCACACCAGTCTATCACAGGGCCTCCCACCCATACACCCACACTCTTAAAAATGAAGGTGTTAGAATGGTACTTCAGAGTGATGCCCTAAGGGAACCCCGTTCCCAAAAGACATGAAGCTCCAGAAAGAACCCTATTTATTTTGATCAATACAGTAAATAACCATGAATAGATTGAAGGGATTTGTGACATATGAATGGGTTCCTGGTTTTGAAAGGGCCCTTATTGGATATGTACAATAACACAGGCTAAAAGTTCAGACTTTCTTAATCTGTTAGTGTCTTGCTAGGTAGCCAACCATACATTAAAGATTTATTTTTTTTCCACAAATTACAAAGTTTTTCAAAGCACAAAGAACCCTTCCCAGAATGAAATGGTGCCTTGTCAAGCAATAGTTCTACAAGGAACCACACAACCCAATACAGAACCATAAAGTGCCATTAAAGAACCCATATTTTTAGGAGTACAATTTACCCATGCACCCATACACCCACACTTACAGTATGTTCATGGGGACAATTTAGAATCGCTAATTAACCATTTCGTTTGATAAGTGTTCCAGTTTTATTTTATTCATAAAGAACTTTGTATTACAGTCTGTTAAAGAAGGCATCCCATATGTAAAAGCTCTCTTTTGCCTGTCTGCCACTCATCAGCACTGCTACCTGCCAGGGAGAAAATATGCGATGTCATGCACTGTTTCTGGTATTCTGACGGGGGTTGCGGATCTTCAGTCGTTGCACAGTAATCTCTCAGTGTACTGTCTCGAAAGAAACAGTAATGATTTTAAGTAAAAGGTCAAAGTATGTACAAGCAAAGTTCATTAACCACACTTCTACTAGATTTTTCATCAAATGAATATACTAACTAATAATCAAAGTCTAAATTTCAGAAGTTGAAGTCTTTCACACTCAGAGAACACAGCAAAGGTATGTTTGCCAATACACAAGAGTTATCCAAATTTTTGATAATGTGGAAATTAAGTTCTTGACCATTATAAGATATCACGTATAGCACACACCTGGATTATTCTGGGTAATATCGCAGTGGTGGACTACCAATGAGAACGTCAGAAAATGGTACCTTCCATAATAAAACAAAATGGCATTGCGGCACCATGCAAAAATGTTTTCAACTTTTAAGAACATTTTACACAAAAAAGCAAATGCCTGAATATAATGTATTGGCTTAGAAAAAGAACAGATGTGTACTTTGTTAAAAACATTTTAGGAAAGATCATTAAAAAAATCACCCTGCGCAAGCTGGGTGTTCCTAAAAACAAAAGGCAGTCCTTTGTATCTTAAAGAGATGGATATAACTACTACTACTAATAGCTTCTTTTAGGTGCATTACTATAAGACAACGAAAACAAAAACAATTAAAACAAATTAATGGTTCTCAAATTAAACTGTTTTTCAATGGAATGGTGCAGCTTAATGTTCTGTAAAGATTAATCAGTTTTACGTGACCTCCACAACTGCAACAGTTAGTATGATCTGTTTGGTCCTAATCTTTCTGTCCTACTGCTTCTGTTACTTATTGGGTACAAAGGATGTGGAGGGAATAACATTCGGTTCCCTCAGTGCTTTTATTAAATCAAAATGTACAACATCGTATTTTACCCTTTTTTGAAGGTGTTTATTCAAATTGCTAAACTCCACTCTGTGAACCATAGTCCAGATTTGAAAGTCAACTGTTTCTCAGTTTTGATGGGTTAATTTCTCTTTCTACTGTATTTGTTTAGTTAGTGAGTCTAAAGTGACATTGCTTTAGTTTTCGTTTTGGTCTGTTGCTGCACCAATGACATTCATCAGGACGCATGTAAACACTGAAGTTCTTTGAGACATGTGATAAACAATTTCATGTAGGGTTTCTGTCTGGTACACCTACTGACCTAACAAGTAGAAAGAGTCCCATAGGGTGAAGTGTGCTTCTCTGCTTTCTTTTTATTATCATTAGTTTTTCCATATAGAAAATATGAAATTATGCTGTTTACCCTCACAAAGCTGCTTACTCACTAGGAAAGCTATGAGTGGATGGTTTTGTGGCGAGGGAAACTGTCTTCAAAGGCATGATCAGGCTAGATATTTGCTGTAATCAACATTGGATTTGTTTTTACTGCCAACCCCAGCTCCTCACATGACCAGGATTGAATCCCTGCCATTGTGTTTATAACACTTTGTGGGACATGGCCGGCCTTTTATCCCGGCCAATACCCCCAGGCCGCCAGGTGGAGCCCTTCATGCAACATAGAGGTGCCCCGAGTTCCAGCAGGGCATCATGGACAGTGGAGTTTTTCATCACAGCCCTGCTGGATACCAGGGGAACCTCCAGGGGACGCTGCAGGAAGGTCCAGAGACTATTATGTGCCCTATAACCCGGAAGTACGTCGTAGTCATAGCGACAGGAAGAATGATGTGCTTCCGGGGTGAAGAAGAAGAAGAGTTTTTATATGACCCGGAAGCGTTCCAAGTCACGTGGACAGAGAGGGCGAAACACTTCCGGGTCAATGACTATAAAAGGACTATGGGAAATCCCAGACGTCGAGCTGAGCTGGGTGGAAGGGTGGCAACGCATCTGGGAGTGTGGAGGATTGTATTGATCGATTATTTGTGTATTATATGAGTGTTGTGGAGAGGAAGGTGCTTTGTGCACTGTATTGTCCGAATAAATATAATTATTGTACTTTTACCTGGTGTCTGGAGTCAAGTCAGAGGGTTCAAGAGGACGACAGCGCCCTCTATCTGTCACAACTTCCACAGATCTGAAAACACACAAGTAACCTCACAGGATGGGTGAAATACTAAAATGCTAAATCTTGCAGTTAGCATCTCATGTTGGTGGAGTAAGTGGGGCCATTATATGTTGAACAGTTCTACAGTATTATTGTAATTACTGCACGAGATGGCAGCAGTTTTAAGTAGGATGCTAGTAGGGAGATACAATGTTATAGTAATAACAAGCCAAGATCGAAACCAGGAGCATGAGATTCAAATAAACAATGGAGCACCAGTTAGCAAGTCAATGATACCATTGTATTCTCAATGGGGAGGTAGAACCACAGACATTTGTTTGCAAAACATCCTGAAAGTCCTGATGATCATTAGGTAATAAATTCACACAGTTACAGTGGATGATTGACAAAGTGATTTGCTTTAAATAGTTTTATTGGCAATACTAGCTCCACCTAATTACTTCTTTACTGCACCAATCATTTTTGGGATTAAATTGTTGTAACCATGAAAACCCTAAAATGATTCGAGGAATGGGTGATTGGATAACAAAAATCATGTAATGCCCCAATTAATAATGAGAACTGCGTTGTTATATTTTCCATAATCCAACTCCCAATTAGATTGCCATCCAACAACCCAAGGGCTGTACCTTGATCAGGACCTGAGAGATGTCTAACCCTAACTCTAAGCCTAACCCTGAGTCAATCAGCGCTGACAACTTCTGACTATTAATAAAAATAGGGATTGTTACTAAGTTTTTAAATAAGTTCATGTACTAAATCCCATTATCCACATATACACAAAAGATGCCTGAGTATCTTTATTATGATAATCAAACACCTCAACACCCGAAATACAGTAAATGTGATTTATTTTATTCTTTTCAATGTTTGTATTTTCCTCTTTATTGTTAGTTCCTTGTACTTCCATAGCCAAGGACATGATTTCATCAAACAGGGTGAAGTGGATGTCTGAAATGAGCTGATTAATGTGATGTCCTTGTTTTTCTTGTTCAGACTCTAAATCACTAATGCAGACATGTAACTCTTCCATCCTGGGATTCTGCATTGAAGGCCCAAGTTTCTGTAATGACTGTACAAGGTGGCAGCAATTTTACATAGGATGGAATCAAGAGATGGAATGCAATAGTAATAACAAGCCAAGGCCGAAACCGATGAGATTCAAATAAACAATGGCCAGGATGTTAGACAAAATGTAAATCAAGAGAGTCAAAAAACAGAATACTTACACGTAGCCTAAGTCAAAACTCAAGATGTAAATCAAAGTTGAAGAAAAGGAAACAATTCCTAGGTACAGGGATCTTGAACAATGATGATACTAGAGTTTTAAGTGTTGAATTAGTCACAGAGTCGGACAGTAAAGATGTGTGTGACACTGACCTTTACACCATTTTCGTAATTATGGCAAACATTGCACATTACCAGATGTCTTGCCTGGGAACAAACTGGTAGCCCTCCATTACAAACAGCATGCAATGGCGGCACTGCTACTAAAAACAAAATGGCACCATAGGAAGACTTATTTTAAAATTAATCCTCTTTTAAAAATGTTGTAAAACAAAGAAAAGTCTGTTAATAAAAGGACTAAAAATTAAAAACAAAATCAGGATCATCATGACAATTATAATGCTGTATTCCTGATGAGAGTGGATTTAAAAAGGCCCCAGAGTTTAAATGGCATGTCTTGCAAAGCAAAGTGGGTCAAAACTCTATAGGCTGCTGTGAGATGGACATGAGAAATTAGTTGTGAGTTCAGCTTTAGACCAAAGCTTCCAGAGAGATATTTCCAAGATCTGGGAGCTCAGTAACATGAAAGTTACTATAAACTTTACAATTTCTTTCTGGATTAATAACGTTTCTCGTCAATATATCTATCTACTTTGCTCTAAGTGACACCCCGCTTAGCTACAGATCTTCAATCAAAAACTGCTAGATGTAGACTTAGGCCTCTGGATTCAGAGTGCAGAACATGGCTGTCTTAACCAGTTAGTAGTTTTCAAAATTGTACAGTCAGGACATGTTTTATTCCAATAATATAATATTATGTTTATTTCTATTTTCTCCATTATTTTCTGTTAACAATTGGCACTACAATTGTCACTCTTCTGTTGTTAGGAACAGTGTTTCGTTCCCTACACATTACCCCAAGAAGTTTTACCTAGTGATGCCATTTTCAGGAGGGTATTTAGGATTATGGCATGTTGCATCTGGTGTCCAAGAATCTGGATTCAACAAACATTCTTTCATGCTATTAGTTACTAAAAATGAGTTTTAGAAAGTTAAGCTTGTACATATGTTTAGGACACATAGGCTACTGGGCTTTGTTATTTTGGAATTTTCAATCTTTTGGTTTTAATCTCAGGATGTTTATTGAACTACATTTATTTTTTCTTTGGTTTCCAGTTCATTTCTGTATTTTTTTCTGCCTTCTGCTTCATATCGTTTTTTCTATGACCACTCCCAATGTGGGACTTTAGCGTTGACGGGTGCTTTGTGGTTGGTAGGGCTGATATAAGAGGTCATGAATGGTGATATCATAGGTCAAGGGGCACAAAGGAAAAGGTCATTAGGAAAATAAATGAGGTCAAAAGACAGAAACAAGTTGAAAACCAGGAGACCACAAATCAGCAACCAAAACAAAAATGCAAGACAAAAGTTAAAGTCAAAAAAACAAAAGTAAACTTTCCCAACCAGAAAGAATGTTAGAATAAAGGTTTAGCAAAGGTTTAGATTTGAATCCAAGAACTTGGATAAGGAAATGACTGTTTATTCTGATACACTGTGATTGACAGTTCATGGCAGTTTGGGAGACCCCAAAGCACGTAAGCCCCATAAGTACTTCCAATAATACCCACTGCAAACATAGAGTCTTTATAAAAAAATAATTATATTTATTCCTCACAAAAGATGTCCCAATCAATATAATGCTCAGTGGAACGCAAAAGCAAAGTTGGAATTGCCTAAAAGAAAACAGTAATCCAAAACAAAGAAGGTCTCAGTAGAGCTATCAAAGAATAGTCAAAAGAGTCGGCGAAAAAGTAAAAAAAAAAAAATCCAATAAATCACCAAAAGCACAAGACACAGGAAAATGCAGAAATGTGCCAAAACTCCCAAGTACATTCACAACGAACCATTGACAACTGTGGGAGACCCTCCATATTTATAGGGCAGTAGGGCATTTTCTGGCGGTGATTGGCAGGTAGTCCCATCTCTGAAGGAATCAACCAAAAAACGCAAAGAACATAACTCAGGCATTGACAACAAAGCAGATAATAAACAAAAGAAATATTAACATAGATAAGTTGCATATAATTGAACAAAAAAGACAATAAACGTGAGTTTGAACGCCAGCCAGTAGAGAAATTCTGGCTGAAACATGACACAAAGGACCCATCCCCAACAATGTGAGCACTGATGACAAGAACTCCCAACGACACTATCAGTAAATAACCAATATGACAGCTAAAATGGCCCAAATAATATTATAAAAACAAAACTAAACAATAAGATGAGAAATTAATGTCACCACCAGAATCCTTGTGGTGGAAAAACCAAAATCAGAATGCTAACTCACAAAAAAGTGGAAGGAAAAATGTAATTGAAGCAAATTCCCAACAGTTAACAAAACCCAGAGCACAAAGGCAAAAATGCTCTTAAATACCAAGAAAGAATGACCCTAAGAAGGCAATCTTGGGCTACAGGATTCAAAATCACAATCCAAAGAGCAGAATCCAAAGACAGAAACAAATTAATTCAATAACCAGGAAAATCAAAGAAACACAATAACTATAATCCACTCGAGTATTAACTTGGTGTTCCACTGCGGGTTCTTTTTCTGGTCAACTTAAAAAGCCAGTAGAGGACCCAGAAGCAGTGATGTCAGGGTTTATCCATTTCTTGGAGTTCCACCCACAAAATACATGGAATGACAGCTCATTTAAGGATATGGTACATCACTAACCCATAATGTCCTAATTTCCTATTTAGTAGACAGCGTCTTAAAAAACTTACTTGTCCTCTATTTACTTAATTATAATAATTAATATAGGTTAGTTTTTTTTAATTGTCTCATAATGGATTAACAAATTGTAAACAAAATTAACAGTAATTAAAATAACATGTGAAAAATAATAGTTCAAACATAACATAAGCAACAAAAAAATAAAAGAGACATGAGCTACAAAATAAACCCTGGCTGTATCAGAACAACAATAAGATGGGTGGGCAGTAATTAACAGGAGGGGCCACGGAAGGACGAAATCCTTAGTAATCTGTTGAGTTATATACTACATACTGCATTGTGGCTGCATACTTAATTTTTCTGCACCAGTGAGAATAATAATATTTTAAATATACTATAAGACATGGTGATGAGTGTTTTGTGTCACAAATACAACCAAAAATACAACTGCACGACCTCTTTAAAAGTAGCATTGTATTGCTAATCACTATTCAAGGCCATATTAAGATCCCCACAGGCCGCTGGTTGACTTAGCTCCGTAACAGAGACTTGATCATACTCTAAACAATGCTGTGCATGGACACAGGGTAATTTATTGAAATGATGTATTTCTCACTTTTGATTTCAACACGAGACCTGATCGCTGAATGGGGTTGCCTTAATCAATTTGAATCACGGGTACTTCATCGTTTCATCGAGCACTTGGTTCATGGTGGAATGGCACCTTGCTGTCACGAATCCCTGGGCAAGCACCCAGAATGTGCTGATGGTAGATACACCCTGATTTAAAAAAAGAAAAAAATTCCAGTAGCAGTTTATTTATGATACTAGGGGGCTTTGTCCCCTGCTCGCTTCACTCGCCAACCCCCCTGGTCTGCTCTACGCGCCAGCCACTTTGCGTCTCTGCTGCTTGCGTATGTGGATTTCACTTTCACCAAACAACAAATCTTTTAATTCTCGTAGATATGCCTCTTCATTGGGAAGAAACACTACTTTTCCCTGATGGCAACACGAATTAGATGATCTACAAGTCTCTGACTTAAACTTCAAATCCAAACAATATATTCAATCTCTTTTCGCTGTTCCGTTATTTCACCGAGTAATAATTTCCATTTGTTTGCACTAATGCGAGCTTTACTATCATTTTTTTGAGACTTTTGAATTTTCATACTTCCATTAACTCTAACCTGTTCTGCACGTGTATCGCGCCAATGTTTTTGAATTCTTTACGACATTCTACTTTGTCATCTACTCTTTTTGTCTTTTATTTCCAGCCCCGGGCATGGTTAAATCTCTTGGCACAAAGTCTCGTCTCGCGGGACATGAAAGTATCTCTCTGAAAAAGTCACGTCTCATCCCAGGCTAAAAAGTCTCGTCTCGTCCCAGGATTTTTTTATTATAATAGAGAGAAATGTTCTGTGTTGCAGTCTCCTGATATCTAAATTAATGATCTCAGCTTCAGATCTCTATGCTGTTTTCTTTTCTCTAACACCCTCATGCATTACGTCAATTTTTTATTTTTCGTATTATACATTAAATATATCTTCATTGTGCTATTTTGCTTCTCTTTTCTTTGAGCTATAAGACAAGATCATTCATAAACATTCTTGCTTTTATAAACAAGTTCCAAGGACAAATGCTAGAACAGATTGAAAGTCATCTAAGCAATTCACAGTCAAGAAGAACAAAACAAACAAATAATTGTGCATTAGACAAAGCACCCAACAGCAACATTTTAAGATCATATAAAATGAATCTGTTTTTTTTTTAGACAGTAAGACCTTTTTTTCTTCTTCTTCTTCTTCTGTTTCATATGCAGAGCAAGCCTATTACATGTAGCATGAAGTTAAAACTTATTGATTGATCAAATGACATCCTCAGGGTTACATCAGAGTTAATGGCTGAGCCGAGATTTCAGTAGGAAAATGCTTTGACTTAAACTGTATGTTGCATCTTTAATGGTTTATTATTATGGCAGAAGCGATTAGAGGTTACATTACATTATTTTATGTCCTTCCGTATAGCATCAACAATTTTTTTAATTCTGTCTCATTTTTTTTTATTCTTTGGTGTCAGTGTTATGGAGATCTCCTGTCTGCTTTTTTGCTTTAACTCTGACTGTCTCTCGTAAATGTCATCCTTGCAGTCTAATACGATGTTGGCAGAACAAAAGTGTGTCTGCAGCATAAGAGCTGTCAGACCCTTTATTATCAAAAGCTCTGAGATGAAAAAAAGCAAAACAGTCCTGTAGCCATCAATGTTGTTTTTGCACCTTCAAAATATAATCAGACCAACATAATTATATGAACAGTGCATTCTTCTTGCAAAAGCATAATATTATCAGAAAACAGTAAGGTAGCCATTACAGTTGGAATTATTCTAGTCCAAACAGGATTATTTACAGTTTTATTGAATGCATAGCAAAAATTGCATGCCTTTTATCTATCAAAAATAGTCAACTGCCCTTTGCAAAATTGTTTATCCACCCATCCATTTTCTTTGTCTACAGGGCTTATCCTGGGCCAGATGTACATGTGGTGCCAGACCACTGCAGAGCAAAATGATGCCCATATCTGTACTCAAACCGAGCAAATTTATAGTTGCTGATTAATGCACAAAAGGACCACAAAGGCCAAATCCGGATTTCTTTCTATTCTGAGCTTCAAAGCAAATTTGTTTGTCTACTCACGGTGCTGGAGAGCAGCGAACTGTTGGCCGATGTTTAGCTCAAGCAAATAAGAGTATCACTGTTCTTTGTACAGTAAGACCATAAACCCATGAACCTATAATATAAATTAAACATGTTTGTGATGAGGAATGAAACTTCAGTACCCAGCCAGGCTTGACAAGAGCATACGAAGTCTGCATAGATAATGATCGGTGTGGGACTCAACCCCAAGGTGGTAATATTAACGCAGCATCACTAATCTCAGCACCCATGTGATTTTCTTTCTTGATATTTATTTAGCAACAAAACCTATAGTGCATTATTATGTAGCAATTTTCACATTTTTAAATGGTTAAGATTGCTAAAGTGCTCAACATGTGCAAATCTTTTGATCAGTTTAAAAATGGAGCCACACACTTGTGGTCAGAAGTTTAAATACATTCATCATGGACACTCTGCCAAACATAGCTCTTGCCATTGTGGCCAAGCAACTCAATCTTTGTCTTGTCTGAGCATAAATCTTTCTTCCAGAAGGCTTTCTGCTTGTCCACATGGGCAGCTGCGAAGTTTAGTTAAGCTTGAAGGTGTCAGTTATGGAGCAGGGGCTTCATTCTTGGACGGCACCCTTAAAGTCCATGGTGATGTAAAACTCACTTGACTGTAGACAGTGACACTTGTGTTCCAGCAGTTTCCAGTTAATGGCAGGCTTGGGCCTTGGTGGTCCCTACACATCCTAATCAATTTCCTTTCAGCTGAGGATGACAATTTGGGTCTTCTTCCAGACCTTGGCAAAGTAGGGATGCTTCCGAATAACTTGTACTTATATACAATTGTTTGAACTGATGATCTTGAAATTTGTGGTTCTTTGGAAATGGCTCCAAGAGGACCTTCCTGACTTGTGTAAATCTGCAGTTCTCTTTCTTAGATGTCCACTGAACTCCTTGAACTTTCCCATTATTTGGAGTGTTGGTTAATCCAAGGACTGCTGTCAAACAAACCCTTTTTATGCTTGCACAGAGAAGCTACCAGCTGTAGTCAATCATGATCACTAATGAGAACTTAATAGGCCTTGGTCCTGTCAAGTTAAAAGACATTGTAGAACCTTCCATACCACTTATTTAAAAATTGAAGTGAATGGGTGTATATTGTGGCAGACAGCTGGGGATCCTGCCCAGCCGGGATGCCTGGAAGGACTGGGAGAGGGACAATACCTCCTCCGGGCCACGAGAGGGCAGTTACCCTGGTCTGCATCGGGGCCACAAGATCAGAGCTTAGAAGTGCTTCTGGAAAAGAATCCAGGTACACCAGGAGTGCTTCCGGGTGCAAATGCAGCACTTCCGCCACACCAGGATGTGCTGCCGGAAGATCATTATAGAACACCTCTGGGACATTATAAAAGGGGCCACCTCAATCCATTAGATGAACCAGAAACGGGAGGAAGAGGACAGAGCTTGCGAAGAGAGGAATAGAGGCAGCAGAAGAATCGGGAGAAGAGAGAAAAGAACGGACTGTGAGCGAATTGTGGCTCTTAGAGCATTGTGTGGTGTTGTAAATTGGAAGAAGAATATTAAATGTGTGTGTTTTTTGTGGACATCTGGTGTCTGTCTGTCTGTGTTCGGGGGCTGAACGTCCACAATATATTTGAGCCTGTATACTGTATATAATTCTGACCCTGTTTGGACTTTAGAAAATCCAAAATAAATTCAAACATGTATAAAATGTTTTGTAAAGTCGTTAACAATGTATGTTGTACAATCATTCCACCCCAGAAAAGGAACAGTTCAAAGAAATCATTGAAAGCCCACAATTACCGAAGGCATTCATGTCCATGATGAGTATATGTAATCCTCTGACTACAAGTGTATTTACAGCATATGATTTAACATTATAAGTATAAATAATGAGCTAATCTTAGTTTAAACAAATAATAGGAAAGAAATATTCCAACTTGTGGAAAATCTTGGACAATAAAAACAAGTTCCTGTAAGCCCTTGGCTGTTGATTAAAGAATTTATCTATCAAACATAAAATAGCTGACCACCCAACACTCTCTTTGGATTTTCAAACAATTGAATACAAATGTTGAAAGTTAGTAAATTAGACTGGAGTGGTAATGTGTGAAATGTTGAAACAAGTTCAGTTTATGCAGGGTGCTACAATGCAGACCCCCATCAGGAGTAAAGTGTACACAAACAGAAAATACTAGCAATGAATAACGCCACCCTTTAAAGTCTCCATCGGATTTTCCAAGTAAAAGAAGCTGATTCAGACAACAGGGATCTTTTTTCTTTAATACATGAGCACCTTTATTTCACAATCATGAAAACACCAAGCCTCAGATTTACTTTTAGTTGGGTCAGGTGGCATAAGGTACCCATCATTTGTGGCTGCAAGTTGTGCCACTTATTGCTTCCCAATAAGAATGTGTGCGTCCTCTGGAATGAAAGTTTAATTAGGTCTTGATCACACTTTTGAAATCTAATATTAGTGGAAAATGTAATAAAAAATACACAGATACAGGAAAACAAAACACATTTCCTCTTTGCCTGGTCCAGTTAATGACAACAGCGCTTCCACCAGAGAGCAATTTGGAAGTCTTAGCCTTGAGACTTACTGCAATACCAGCCAGCCATCTCCTTTAGAATTTTAAGATTGGTTTGCTTGAGGGAAAAATTCAGGATGAAGAAATTACAATAGACAATGAAAGATGTGTCTCGTTGAAGCTGCTTTTTCATTTAACAGATATTATTTCCTTTTTCTTAACTTGTTACAGCCTAGTCAGTTGTACACATACCGCATATACTGTACAATCTCAAACCCACTTAGCCCATGTCACAGTCATGGGAGCCACACTCTATCCCAGGAGCACTAAACACAAGGCAGGAAACAGCCATCTCCATTAACGTCACTTTCTAGTCACCAATAAACTAATGTGAGAGGAAAACCAATGCAGACACAAAGACAACATGCCAGATGACATTCAGACGCAAGGTCTGAACCCAGGATACTGGATCCATGAGGCAGCAGTGCCAACAACTGTGTTATAATGCATGCCACATAGTCAGATGCCACCAATTTACATTTGTGAACAGCAACTAAATTAGGGCTGTTTGTTATTAACCAAGCCTTCCAACAGTTCCATGTGTAACTCATAAAAACTGTGACATTTTTTGGGAATTGTGGGCTAAATATAAGCACACTTCTGAATGAATGTGTACAGTTTGTTGCCTGAGGAAAAATAATTACATTACTTTCCAGATGTCAAGACTGTATATATATCTGTCCATGAAAATGATCAATGTAATACATTTTTTATTCTGAGTGGCAGAAATGATATATTAGAAATGCTATGTAAATTCAAATTCTATTACAGTCAAGGGCCAATGAACTCAGTGGTGATGGTTGTAGTCACTAGTTGGTGCTTGATCAATCTCATGAAATTGTTATATTTTTCTAACTCTAGAATGTGCCCTTTTTGAATTTTTGCTTTCTGCATATCCAGTATTCATAACTGACACTGATTCAAAATTACATTATGATGTGAGACAAAAAAGAATGTTACAAATATATTTCTAAACAAATACTAAATCAAAAGTAAAAAGAGCATAGATTATTGTTAGAAACTGACTGTAGGAGAACAAACCAACTACACTCTTTGAGTCAGTAGGAAACAGCTGAGTGAAGGCAGAACTTCGATGGCACGTAAAGAAAGGACGAAATATTAGAGTAGATGGACAATGCTGCATCCTGTATTTTCACCTACTGTTAACTCTGTCTTTTTTTACAGAATGATATTTCCATAAGAGTTATTGTTTCTAAAACTCATCTATGAGGCATTCTTTGCAACCACCTATATGTCTTACACTTCATGTTTCCTGCAACCTACAGCCGCATCAGTGATTTGCCCTTTCTGTTACAGCAGGAACCATTGAATCACATAGAGTTACATATATAACAGTATGGCTATATTTGATTTCTCTTGATGGTTATACCACAAAGAAAGCCACCCACGTGTCTAGTAATATTAACTCAATTATGGGAAATATGGACGAGATATCTGGCAGAATGTTTCAGGAAAGAAGTGTTAGAGTGAAAGTGTCTTGTGGTTAATTGTTTCACACCTCTTCATCATAGAACACCTCACAGAATCTACTATTTGAATCATGCTCCAAGATCTGAATCTATGATAAACAGCAGTTAACTTTGGTCCACATGTCCCAGAATTGTTGAATCGCCAACTAATATTTTAATCTTACCCCCCCCCCCCATCTTTTCAAATGGACATCATTCATCATTCTTCATCAGGTCTGTCTCATCACTCACTCTTACCACTATAATCCCTCTGTTTTTTCTTATCAAGGAACAAAACTAACAAAGGGTTGACCTGCTACGATACTTTATATTATCCATTAGTTTACACTTTCATTAAATGCACTTTAATAAGTTCCAAAGTACTGGACTTCACCTTTTCACCCATTCTACTCTAATTGTATTATTTATTTGGCATTACTGATAAGACTCAAATTGTCCTGTAGAATACTTGTACTGATTGACCGATTGACCAAAGAGTCTGATGATGATATTGACCAATGAATTGATACATCAGCAGTAATTTTATGAACATTGAACTAAACTGATGACTTACTGGTCAGTTCACATCCCCAGCTTCACCTGTGATTATCCACTCTAGGCGCCGACTGAAAGAATCGGATCCAGAATAGTCAAACAAAGTCCCCATGTGTCATGATCATGGTTTTGTTTTTGATTTCTTATACATTTTTTTTTTCTAAAAATTAGTGAGTCTTCATTTAAGGGTTTTTAGTAGGCAAGGAATCTTATGGTTGCATTTGATTTTGTACTTGAAATGTTTTTTTTTAACATAGTTGAAAATAAATAACATTCTCCTATGACACCATCTTGTTTTCCTTATGGATGTTGCCATTTTGAGAGATATTTGTTAACAGTTGCTATGCCATCACCAGGTAAAGTCAACTGGAATTGTGTAGTGACAAGTGACATCATCAGGTATAAAGGCCCAACTATGCACTTCCTGGTTGTCCAAGATACTGAATTCTCCTAAAAGGCTGTTGCTTTTATTCCTTGTCATTTTGGAATTCCTGGTTACAAATATATTAAATAGAAAATTGCAAAGAAAGAAAAACCTCTGAATTGGCAGTTCCAGTCCCAGTGAGGCATCATGCATTCGGTACAAAGGAGACCCAGTAGCGTTTCTTGACACAGTTCTGCTGAATCACTTGTTGGCTTAAAGCCCTCAGTGTTAGTGTATCAGAGAGAGGTTGTGCAGCATTGTTCATAGCGCCACTCAGTTTTGTTTTAATTCTCTCTTGTGCTACTACCTCCAGGGGGTCCAGAGTGTGTCCCATAACTGACCATGCCCTTTCAATTAATTTTCTAATTTTGTGGGCCTCTTTTGAAGTGATGTTACCAACCCAGCACACCACAGTGTAGAAAATTGTACTGGCCATCACAGAGTTATAGAAGATGTGAAGGATGTCACTTCCCACATTTCTTATATAGATCTTCTGTGTTCCGAGAGCAGTCCAATCTGTCATTGATGTGGACCCCCATGTACTTTTAGCAGTGCACCACTTCCACATCCCCTCCCTGAACAGTGACAAGAATTGGAGACAATTCTTTCTGCACCAAAAAACAAAGTTCTTCACCTGAGTCAGACCTACAGGCCTTTAAGCAGAAAGACTGGCCCAAAACTTCTCCCGCACCACCAAGCATGATGCTTGGTGAATTTTACAGGGGGTCAAGCTCACAGAAAAAAAGGTTATTTTTTTATACTGACAGATATCTAGCACAAATATCTGTACACATCTCAAAACAGGCAAACAACAAAACATTTGATTAGAGAAGAATAACATTTTCATTTACTTGAGAAATGCTTAGTGCACATTATATAAGTATACAACACCCACATAATCGAACCCAGTACAAAACATACACAAGAGAGCTGTTATTTCTTTAATGATACAAACACTAGAATTTTATAGTGTCAAATTCTTTAATTTCTTTCAACAGTTGCCCTGCTGTCTAGAGGTTGTCGGTGATGAGAGCAATGCCATAATCCCATAGTGAATAGTAAAGAGTACTTGCTAGGTAGAGAGAGATCCAGGCAGAGAAACCTTGTGTGGGAAGACATAGGTTGCTGGAGGTTGGGTGGTAAATCCTGCCAGGTGCCATGGCCTGGAACAGAAACCTACGCAAACAACAAAGAGAGAGAGAGAGAGAGAAGCATTCTTTGAGAAACAGCTAATATGTCTCCAGGATGCTAGAGGCCAAACATCTCAGCCTATATAAAGATGCCCGACTAATCAAAAAAGCCAGATAGTGAAGTACTAGCAAGAGACCCAGCTTGTTAAAGACTGTAAAATCCACAGCTTTAGGGATATTAGGGACCATTAGACGAAGTTCTAGCCTGCTATTCCTGTAGCCATAGCAAGCCTTCTAGGATTCTGGAATGTACTCCTGGAGAAGATTTCAAAGCCACCTCCAGCCAGAGATTTCATTGAGATAAGAGTTTGGAGCAGTATGAGGTGAATGGCCTGGGGATAGGAACAGGCCAAAGGTTAGAGAGACTGGAAGTGTGAAGGAGGAGTGTTTTGTAATGGTACTTAGGGGACTTGTTCCTTTCATATTTCTTTGTTACTTTCAGTTCTCCCTTTATGTCATCATACCATGGGTGTTTAATAATTTTTAATTAATTTATCAGTATTTTAACAGTCTCTATGGCTGTGTGTGTGAGATGGTGGTATGTAACACTAAGGGCAGTTCAGAAAACCGTTCTGTCTCCCTTCCTGTTTACCTTCCACACAATGGACTTTTAGGATAATACCAGCTTTCCTATCTTCAGACAACTCCACCATTATAGGTTGTATTGATAAGGAGCAAAAGGAGACTCATGGAGTACAGTATCTTATTGTCCAAGGAGAACCACCTGCAGATCGACATCAACAAGAAGAATTGGTGGTGGGCTTGTTAAAGAAACCATAAGACCAGTCACCATCTAGTTGAGGTGGTGCAGAGCTACAACTTCTTGGGGGCTCACATAAACAATAAACTGGACTGGTCTGACTCCACAATAGCGCTTTATAAGTAGGTCCAGAGCAGACTATACTTTCTCAGGAGACTGACATCTTTTGATGTGTGCAGCAAGCTGCTGCGAAATTTAGTTATTGTGTTGGATTATGCAGTGGTCTCCTGGAGAAGCAACTTGAGTTCAGGCAATGCAAAACACTTGAACAAACTTATCAGTTAAGCCAGCTCCGTCACAGTACTGACTCTGGACACTCCGGAGGCTGTCGTGAAAAAGAGGATAGTGGAAAAATTGGATGCTATCATGAACAATTCATTTTGAGGTGGCATTTTCTTGAAGAACTTATAGCCACAGGCTAATTCCTTATTTGTGTACCAAGAAGTGCCTCTGGAGATCTTTTCTTATTTATGCCATTAGCTATTTCAATGCTTCCTCCTGATGACCTTTCCTTCACTCCAGCCAGATGTTGTAGGAAAACAGTACAAACTTCATCTTACTACAGTTCTAGAATAATATTGATTGTATTATATGTTTTTATTCTATTGTCTTACATTGTACGAGGGATGTTCAAAAAGCTTCCTCACTTTTATATTGTCATTGGAAACTGTGAAGGCAGGAGGAGTAGTAATTGGGCATTAAAAAGTTGGTATAAAATTGCATCGCAAATGAAGGTGACTATGTAGAAAAGTGATATCATTTGTTTTTGAAATTCTTAATAAATAGACTTTAAAAAAAGTGTGGAAATTTTTTGAACGTCCCCCATACTTTGAGTCAATAGCTGTGTATTCTGTGTTTTTATGTTTTGCATTTGAATTTCCCCTTGGGGATTAATAAAGTATGTCTAATCTAATCTCTATTTGATAATATTCTGGGTATTACACAGCAACTGGTAGGAGCACGCTTCTTTCACATCATGTTGCAACTCAACCCAATTCTGAAAAACACTTTGTGTATGCTGCATTACAAAACCTTGAACTAAAAGGCAAACTGCTATAAAATAGCCTTGTAGATACACTTGAAAAATGTCTCTTATATGTAAGGACTGTGAAAGCCGGACTAGTCTAGTGAGTGTCCTGAAAGCCTAAAGCAGTGGCCATAATAAGCTTTAAGGTTGAATCCAATGTCTCCTTCTCAGGTAAATGATGGGATTCTCCTTGAAGCTCCAGTTTCTTGATGCCTAGAAGCTATTCTGGGGCTGGTCAAAGTGGGTTTTGATTTTCCTTAACTGTTTGTGTTACTGATGGTACAGCGTTCCATGTTAACACGCATTACATAATTTCGTTAGTGATGTACTTCACATGCACACACTCACCCACATACCCATCTGTATACAGTACATATTTTTGTTTAAGAGGTTGTTGGAGGCCTCTGTGCATAATGCATGAAGGGAAACAGACAGCCATTTTAGTACAGCCTTAACATAACTGTTTGGCACTGCCTCTCTGGTGTCGATCTGATTACAACGAGAAGCAAGCTGCTGCAGGGTTATTAGTGCTTTGCTGCTATTTTGTCTGGCATTGGTTTCTCATTATCAAAAAAAAAAAAAACAGTTACCTCTTCCTTATGAAACTATTCCTTGGAGTGACCACACCACAGAAGGGTTAAACTTTGTGCATGTAATTTGTTTTTCTGTTTGGTTGCTGTTTCCATATGCTGCTGCAATGGGCCACCTGGTGCCTTGGTTATTGCACACATTATACCGGCCTCTCCGTTGATGACAGGTCATATATTTGTCTAATCCACACACTTCAGTTTGCATAATAGCCACTGTCAATGTGTTATTGGGACCTGCAGAAACAAGGCACTCAGCCTAATCCTCCTCGGGCCTCTCCTGCTCCGTTATAAAGCTGATATTTGTAATGGGTCGATGGAATGTGCCATTGCAGATAAGGGCTAACTCAGAGGTTTATCGCTGTGCTGCTGCTGTGATTTATGCAGCTTTTCACATTTCATGACAGAATGCTGGTACATTGCAGGGGAAATACTGGCTACAAATAGAGTTATAAATTGTCAGAGGCGACACGCACAGTCATCGCACAGGGACACCACGGTGATCTATTGCCCATCTGACTCGTCTTTGCCCTGCACTCCTCACAAGCCATTTTTGTTTTTAACTCGTCACATTTGATTCCCTCTCACATCCCAATATATTGCCCCACTTTTTAATCTTTTGCCCCAGTCATCTTTTTTCTTACATGGCCTTGCCAGCTAAAATGACATACTTAGGAAAAGATATGGTTTCTGGGAAAAGAACTGCCTACCGGTGAATAACCACCTAAGTAATTAAGCAAGCCTGCAAGCAAATAAAGCCTGGGAGAAGATAAAGGGCAGCTATTAAAGGTGCAAATAAGGGAAAGTACAGAGGGCACGTCCAGTGCTGTTCACTGCTGCCTTGTGCTCGTCTGCTTCCTTATCACATCATCTAAAAGCATGATTATTCAGGTCATGAGAGCCTCCTGGGTGGCTGGAAAGTGAAATTTCTCTAGAACTAAATGTTTTTCTTATTTAATAGATATGGCAGAACCCAACCCAGAACACACCAAGTGCAGGCTTTTTGTGAGTGTACTTTGAGAGGAGTCAGCGTCTGTGACCAGTATGCATATTGTTTAAGAGGGTTTTCTTCATCCCAAAAGACACTCCTTTATTCAAGTATAAATTTGCCCAATCTGAGCGTGTTCCTTGTGATGGGCCTGCCTTGCGTTTTATGTAGCCAAAATAGGTTTCCACTCTTCATTACACTGTAACAGTAAAAGACTAGTAAAATTGATGAATATTTAAAGACTACACAGATTGTGCTCAGCAGTACAGATTTGGAAGATTAGACCTCATTTTGTAAAATAGATGTAAAATTCTGTTGATGCTCTGCAATAAAAATAACACTTGGAAAAACAGTTAGCTCAGCAGGATCAACCGTGTTTGTATCCTTTCTATGACCAAACTGGAAGCAAGTGACTGGGGTTCACTCCCAGCATGTCCTAAGAAAAAAAAAGAATTCTTATATAGTAGACCCAGTATCCATTACAATTCCTAAATCTGCTTAGTCTATGAGGCAGCATCATTTGCAAGACAAAAACCTCACCTCACCTCACCTACATTCATTCATAATGAATATTTACTTGATTTTCCAAATAGTCTTACCAGCAAATCTTTGGGATGTGAGAAGTAATTCAGACTATGCATGATAATTCTGGGTTCCATACTTCTGCTCTTACTGTTGAAACTCTCCAACCTATAAGTCTTGTCACAAACTCCACAAAGAGCCATAGCAAGGTTTGGGGCAGCCACCCATATATTATTTTCCTGGCTGCAAATTGCAAATAAATGACAGCACTGATGTGCACAAACTGGAGTCCAAAACAGAACTGAGGGAACAGGGAAAAGGCGGAGGCTTTTAAAGGTCAGGGTAGGAAGTGATATCAAAGGGGCCGGGATCAGAAAGGTTTTCAGCCATAGACTCAAGCCCAGACGTGACATCAAGGGGGCCGGAGCCGGCAAGGCCTTCCTCTATAGGTCCGGACCTGGAAGTGATGTCAACGGGGCCAGGTGGAACTTCCCGTGAATGGTCTGCAGGAAAGCGAGAAAAAAAGTCAGTGCACTCTGCCACATCCCGGTCAGATTCGGAATTGCCCTCACTCAAGCCCTTTAGCTGCCTCCCATGCGCACATGTGTGACAGTCTATAATTTGCAAAAAAAGTAAAAGAGGAACCATAAAACTGTTATTATACACAGGGCTATGAGCACAAAAACAACCAAGAGATTATTGAAAAATCAGAAACTGGGGTCAACAGACAAGCTAGATTCAGAGCACTAAGAGAGCCAAAGCAAAAATGAGTAACCAGAATCAAACAGGAAAAACAAAAGTTGATAGTCAGAAACAGAAGAACGTCATAACCAGAACACAGAACACTTATTCTAGAATTCTGCTTGCTCAGAACCACAGCAGTTTTGAGAGTTAGAGACTGGAATCAGGAGATGATGCAGAGAGATGAGAATTCAAGTAAGTGATATTAACGGGAAAAGTAAATTTGACCACATATTAATCAACACATGTACTCAGAATTAAGGTCAAGTAACAGAGTAGTAATCTGTAAGCAAAAAAAAAAAGGAACATGAAAGTAGGGTCAAAAAAATAAACCACAAGACGAAATTCGTAATCAAATGGCAGAAAAAGCCACTGTTACCAGTAATTCAGAAACTAACAATAAGAAGATATTCATTTGTGAATCCAAACCTTGTACAATGAGAAAGTGTTAGACATTGTTTATACTATCGTGGTAATGAAGTTGTGCATTGCACACTCTTGATCAAGCCGAGCAACAGCATGCAACCATCAACAAAACTACCATAGAATAGCATTGCTGATAAGAAAAAAAATAGCACCTTGGGGGAATGACAATCATATTTAAAACTGTTAAAAACATGGCAACAAAAAATAAAGGTAACCGACAGATTCCTTGATTTTTAAAATCCCAGAAACTATATATAAATCATTTTAAAGGGCAACAAACAGTTGAAAGAGAATAGATAAATAAAACTCATAAGCCTGATCCTAACAACTAGAGCATGCTTAGAAAGAAAGCTATCGCTACAAAGATCAAAAGGTATTTGTGTACACAGAGGGATAATATGTAGGGCATCATTGTTACATCATTGGTGCGGTAATCTTGGTCATGTGACCTTCAAAGCAGTGTTGCATAAATAAAAAACTAAGGCATTAATACAAGTTAATCTTAAAGTTATAAAGCAAAAAAAGGAAAATAATATTTTAGAAATGGAATCCTTTCGATTACCAACACCAAAATAGTCAAAACTACATGTATAAACCAGCATTAATATAACAAAAACTCTTCATCATAGCAAAACTATAAACTTTAGAAGAAAGTTTATTAAAAAGAATTAAAATGGGCAAAAACAAAAGGTCACGGTGGCGCGGTGGGTAGTGCTGCTGCCTCGCAGTTAGGAGACCCTGGTTCGCTTCCTGGTCCTCCCAGCATGGAGTTTGCATGTTCTCCCCATGTCTGCATGGGTTTCCTCTGGGTACTCTGGTTTCCTCCCACAGTCCAAAGACATGTAGGTTAGGTGCATTGGCGATTCTACATTGTCCCTAGTGTGTGCTTGGTGTGTATGTGCGTGTGTGCACCCTGTGGTGGGCTGGCGCCCCATGCCTTGGGTTTGTTTCCTGCCTTGCGCCATGTGTTGGCTGGTATTGGCTCCAGCAGACCCCCGTGACCCTGTAGTTGGGATATAGCGGGTTGGATAATGGATGAATGAAGAACAAAAGGTTGCCTCAAAAGATAAAACTCAACCACAACCAAATTCAGAAAGCATAGAACAAAACCTTGAACAAGCAGAAAGTCCATAACGCATACATTCAATACAAGAACTTACAGAAATAAATAAATGTATGCATAAATAGGTAGATAAGTAAGTAAATAAATATACACACACACTATGGTCTGAACACACACCAGAATGACTTATGTAATATTACTGTTGGAATAAAGGAGCCCCAGTTGTGTTTCTTGACTTACTTCTGCTGAATAATTAAATTGGGTGAAAGTCCTCAGTGTTAGCGAGAGAGGATGTGCAGCATTGTTCATAATGATATCTCCAGGGAGTCAAGTGCATCCCATAACTGAGCCTGCCTTTTTAATTAGCAGTAATTGAAGTGATGTTACCAGCCCAGCTCACCGTAGTGTAGAAAATCCCACTGGCCATTACAGAGTTGTAGAAGATTCCCAAATTAAGGGAACACATCCCCTAAGGAAAAAGAGCTTTCTGTGTGCTTTCTTATATAGGGAGTCCCTCTGTGTTGTGAGACCAGTCCAGCCTGTCAATGATGTGGACCCCCTAATGCAGCATTTCTCAACCTTTAAGTATTTGCGACCCGAGTTTTCATAACAGTTTTAATCGCGCCCCCCTAATGTTTTTTTGAAAGGAGCCCACTAATACCAATTTGTTCTTTTTTAATTAATGATATATCATAGATGCATATTTTATTATACCTACTTCACTTTTATCGACATTTATCTAACTCTATATTTATTTTTCTAGTATCAGAATGTAGTTTAAGTTAATTTGTTTTGGTTTCAATAGATGTATTTTTCATATTTTCAATTCCTGTTTTCTTTTTTTCACATCTTTGCGCCCCCCCTTTTTGTTACTTTGCGCCCCCCTATGGGGGCCCGCCCCACAGTTTGAGAACCACTGTGTTAGAAAGTTTTTCTTTACACAAAGAACTATTGACACATGGAATGAATTGCCAAGTTGTGTACTGGAGAGTAGGACTTCAGGAACCTTCAAATTTCTAATTGATGTAATTTTGCAGAATTTAGGTGATTAGGACTGGCAAGCTAAATCTACTCTTGTTAAAATGTGCCAGTGTTCTTGAATGGAACTCATCAACAGGACTCTTCTAGGAAACACAGGACATTTGGTCACCCAATCTCTGTAGACAACTGCTGATCCAAACAAGCAACAAGGTGTGCTGCTGTCATTGAATAGTGACCGGAAACAAAGGCTCTTTAGTGCTGCTGAGGCCAATAATCAGTTCCTTTGCTTTGCTGATGTTAAGTTACAGACAATTCATTTTGAAAGAAAGTTATCCACCTGACTCTTATACTCTGTCTCATCCCCTTTATCAATGCACCCCATTAGTGCAGAGTCATCTGAGAATTTCTGCATGTGACGTGACCTGATGTTATGTACAGTATATATAGTCTGCAGTGTACAAAGTAAAGGGAAAAGGAGACAGGGCTGTTCTTTGTGTTGCTCCAGTGTTTTGCTTACATCCATAATCAGAAATGCAGTCCTTGAGTCAGAGGAGGATTGAGTAATTTTGGGGCCTAAAGCAAACACTGGTAGGGGTCCCTCTACAAACCTTATAATCCCCCTTTTTCGGTCCTTATTTATCCAAGAAAGATCATTTTGTAACTTGATGTACAATGACGTTCAGATATCTAGGACTGCATTTGTAACAAAGCACAAAACATATTTAGTTTAACAAATGCACCTACTGTAAAATCTAATTTTTATAAACAATACGGACCTTTGTACGATAACACTGTACTTTTGTATTCACATAAAAGATCTGTCATTGGTTGTCATCATTTACCTTAGTTTTACAGCAGGATCTCTGATAAAAGTCGTTTATGGTCTTCTGTCGTCTATCTTGTCTCAAGTGGGTTGAAAGATTTTTTTCCAGTTATTGAACCCATCCCACTTAGCTGAGTACTCTTTTCTTGGTTTCCAAACAGGTGGCAACAAAAGCACATTACACAGTCTGCTTTTCACTGTACACAAGCCAGGACCTACTTATCTTTTCTCTGTTCTTCATTTGCATGTAATACTTACAGCTTGTAAATCTGTGCCTGTCTTGATTTTTTGGAAAAATTCTGTCCTTGACCTGAACTGGTCCCCTCTGCGCTATTGAACACTGCCCTTTATCCAACAGCTGTTTGGACCAGAGCACAGTATCATCTTCAAATTGGTTAGTAAGGTGACTGCTACTCACTAGTTTTTGATCACTATCAGTATCACTATCTTTGTCAGTTCTGTTACCATTTCAAGTCAAAGTCGAAGGATCCTGTAAGGTTGTCTTGAATGAGGCAGCAACATTGCTTGAGCAACCTGGGATGGCACTGCCAGCAGCAATGGGCAGCTCCTCTTTGCTAGCAATGCTAATACTAGTGCTGGCACAAGCAGCGGCTTCCTCCTGCTCTTTAATAATGTTGGTGTCGTCAGCAATCGCCATGAAAAAGATTTGTTACCTTTGGCAGTTTTGCTAAAACTTTTTGCTTTCTTCCCATTTCCTTGTTTTTTCAGTTCCATTGCATTAGCTTTGCTTAATTTTTCAATGTTTACACGAATTAATTCTGCAAACGCATTTTAAGATCATGGAATAGTCCAGTGTAGTGTGAACTGATGCAGGGGAGTAAGAAACTCATTATTAGGCATTTTGATGCCATTTTAGTTTATGTATTTTTAGAAAGATGTAATTAGTAAGTGAAAAGCAAATCAAAACAAAACAAAAAAAAACTTCCTTAACCATAAGTTTGAGGCATTTTATGGGGCCGTAGGGGTCCAAGGCAATTGCCTACCTTTGCATAATGGTAAGTCAGCCTAGACCTTGAGTCTCACAAACTATGGTCTGCCAGACAGTCCATTATCCAGAACACCTTAGGCTCATCCATCTGCATATCTCTGAGTTAACCCCTTAACAGGTATGACTGGATGGTGTTGAAAGCACTAGATAAATAAAAAAATAATAAATAATTCTTACAGTGCTGCCAGCTTTGTCCAGATGAGAGTACACCTTCTGGAGTAGATAGATAATTGCATCTTACACTCAAATCTTTGCCCGACAAGCAAACTACAGTGGTCCAGGTGGTCTACCACAAGAGGACTAATACAGTCTAGAATCAGCGTCCCAAAGGAGGATGTGAGTCATAAATGCCACTGCTCTGTAATCATTAGGTGAAGAGGTGCCTGAC
This sequence comes from Erpetoichthys calabaricus, assembly GCF_900747795.2. Lineage (NCBI taxonomy): Eukaryota > Metazoa > Chordata > Cladistia > Polypteriformes > Polypteridae > Erpetoichthys > Erpetoichthys calabaricus. The sequence continues at coordinate 93,242,211 of NC_041396.2, read as the reverse complement.
ATCTTTGGAACAGGAACAATGCAGGAGGTTTTCCACAGCAGTAGCACTTTTTGCAGTCTTACTGATAGACTGAACAGGTGATGGAGGATACCTTAAAGTTGGTTAGCACAGGCCTCAAGAACTTGAGGACTGACTCCATCCAGTCTTTCGTCTTTTCCTGTGTGTAGTTTTCTTAGTTGTCTCGTCATTTGGTCATAAGCTATGGACACCCCATGTAAAGTAATATAAAGTAATACAAAAATAGAAACATGTCCAACAACATAAGACACAAAAAATTCAAAAGAATTAAAAAAATTCAAACAGTTAAAGAAATTAAAGCTAGGTGATAGATCCCTGGTCAAACCATGACAATCTCTTCTGACGTTGCCATTTGATTTATATTGTAATTTCCCAGAAAGTTTTCCAAGATGCTTTAAGATACTGCTCCTCCTTTTCCCTAGGGTTATGTTAAAGAGCTACAGCCCATGAGAAAAGCATAGATGCCCCCATAAGCAATGACTTAGTGTTTTAAGAAATGATTCCAAAAAGAGAGTGATGATTTTTCAGTCCAGAGAAGTGCTTAATTTTGGATATAGTTACTATCAGCTAAACCCAGAAAGAAGCAGATGTGCATTATGGGGTCATACAGGTGCCGAATATCATTCTGTTGCACATTCAACAGATGAATACCTCCTCCAGCATTCATGGTGTGCTGTAGTGGCAGAACAAGTATTCCGGAGATCTTCATGATTAACCCGTTTGTGGTTATTATGTCAACCCTATGTACATGCGTCTAGTTGTAGTCATCATTGTAATCATCTGCATACCTACCAAAGGTGATGACCCGTACTGGTTTTCATGCAAAAGTGTTTGGGTGCCATTCCTTTTTGTCCATGAGTTTAAAAAATAATGCAATTGCAAATGTTGTATTAGTGCTAATATGCTGTTCACCTTTGGACTTATACAATACAATTCATGAACTTAGCACTCATAATATAGTCATTTAGCAATGTACAAATTGTAATCAGTGCAGCTCAGAGCAGTGAGTGCCGTGTGCCTATATGGGTAAACTCGCCTCCAGATGTGAGGCAGCACTGTGCTGCTGACCCTGGATGACCTTCTTCCAACACTTCCCACTCCAGGGACAACAAAGAATGAGTTACAATCAGTATTGGAGTGCTACTGTGAGAAGAGCTTGGACCTTTGGGTTTCTGACTTTCAAGCTAGAGTGTATTTCTTTTAGATCTAATAAATCTGACCCCGTCAGCCACAAGGTTGTTGTATTCAGTGTGTGCGATTCAGCTCAATCAGGCTGCACTTCTTCTTCAATATAATAGGGCTTTAGAGCTCAGATATTAAAACAATAACCTCAAACATATCACATCTCTATAAGCATTGCAGGCTAAGTCTCTGAAAACACTCATTCAAAGTGTCCTATGGCAAATAACCAAAAATGAGGAGGGAAGATATTACATGACAAGGAAGCCGTTCAGTAGGTAGCAAACCTCTAATAGAAGAGGAGAACAATTTTACAAGTTACACAAGTACTATAGAATTATGATAACTGTTTACCTATATACACTACTGGTAAAAGTTTTAGAGCATTTCAGTTTTTCCATTTTTATCAAAATTTAATCAGTTGAAATGCAATGAATAACCTGAAAAGGTCAAGAGGTAAGCAGCAAATAGCCAAAGTATTAAATTTGAAGTTTAGGTTAGCAAAGTTGTCTAGTCTGCAGTAGACCAGGGCCAGTAGTTCAACCTATTTTGTCCTTTAAGGAATGGCTTCCTCACTGCCACTCACCCTGTCAAACCTGCAGCATAAAGTCTCCTCTTCACAGTAGAAACTGAGACTTGTTTTTCTTGACCACTGTTAAGCTCTGCTTGAAGCTGCTGTGCTCTGAAACGAGTATTACACAAGCTGCTGACCCTCAGAAACTTGTCTTCTGATAGGGTTGTGACTTTGGCTCTGCCAGATCTCTTCCTGTCCGAGTTGTATATGTATATACAGGTCAAATCACATTATAGAGAATACCAAAGTATTTTTCAGAATAACAAATACTTTTTGTTGGCCCGGATAAACGTCGTGTTTAACAGATTTCATTTAAACAAAATGTAAACTTCATTATAACAAATGTTTTTTGATGAAAAATGGCCACTAAAGATAATAATATAAAGCAAAGAATACACATTGCTGCACCTACACTTTCGCCGAGTCTTGGGGACCCTGCAACAGTCTTGTTAGATCAAAAGAAAATGACAGTCTATTGCAAAATTTCTGGTCTTAGGCAGTCTCAGCAAGACTCATCAAGAGTCTAGGTGCAACATCATGCACACAGCCGAATTCTGAGTCAGTGCTCCACCAAGCATGCACATGGGTAGTCGTGTCATACGCAGATACTATTCTGTTTACGTTTCATAGCGCTTCTCAAAGTTTTCTTTGCAGTGAACAAAAAAGTGAGAAATGGCATCAGTTTATTCTGAAAAAAACTCACATCTAACATCTCATTTTCATTCTGTATTCTGTATCTAATTTCTCATTTTCAAATAAAATATTTTTTGCAGTTTAAGAAGCACTGTTTTTTTTATACAGATATTGCCAAGCTTGGGTCACAGAGTCGCACAAGAAAAAGGAAATTGAGTCCAGGAAGTTGAGTTCAGGTTTCCAAGGAAAATACATGTACTTTATTACTGTATGGAGGAGGCAGGTACAGTCTCAAGACTTCATTCAAAATAGCAGCTGTTAATTTAGCACTCAAGGATATGAGACAGAAGCCACAACGCAGGGCCAATAATCCTGGTTTAGCTTCCATCTTCAGATTAGAACACCAGCAGCTCGGAATCACCACTGTGGCAGACCAGGAGATGGTAAGGAAAAGCAGGTCAATTACCAGTGGTAAATCTTCTAAACATTGTGTGACAAGCACGTTATGCGGTAAGCCTGATCCTGTAGGGGATCCAATTATTTTGCCCTTGGTTTACTGTTTAACCAAACACAGCAGAGCAGCTGCAGAGCTGTCCTTGCGCCATTGCCGTTAGTGATGGTGAATTTCCGGCAACCCCAGTCACAATAGTATACATATTTTCCCCATGTTTGTTATAACAAAATTTCTGTTATAACAGAATATCAACATAATATACAGTAACACAGAAGAGGGTGACTGTTCTTAGTTTGTCAGTTTGGAATTTCAGCATGATGTCACAGTCCACTTGTCCTTGCTCTAATGGAGATCTTTGGGTGAGACAGGGTTAAACCATTATGGTGTGATTCAAGACTTTTTGTCTCCAAATTAGTTAAAAGCTTGTAAAAGCCAGTGTCATGACTTGTTACAGCAGCAGTCAAACAGGTCTTTACCTGGCTATTTTACTGGCTAATTAGAGTTCTTATTTAACTGAGTTTAGAAGATCAGTTTGATGATACCAAGCCTTTAAAGATGGTGTCCAATGCTGAATGCAGTTACGTACTGAAGTTCCGAGTTCAAACAGAGAATTTTACTCTCCTTCTCTTTGCCATGTGGACCTTTGTCTGTAGCGTAGTGTTGCATCCCTCAGCTTGCTGTCTGGCCCTTTGCTGTATCCTCTGTAACTTCAGAGTGAAAAGTGTTTCTCTTTCTGGCACAAGAATTTAGGTGCTGCAGTTCCCTCCTTGAAGTAATAAATGCTTCTTGGTATTTTTAGACTGGGCTCATTCACTGGCTCAGAAGTGTACTTGGAAGTGTAGACCAAAGAGCTAGTTTGGGGTGTTCAACTCCAAGGCTCTATGGAGAGTAGTTTCTAGGCTCAACGAAAATTTGTGTGCTTTTTGCTTCCTATAGAATTGACAGCTTCATGCTTCAAAAGAGACGATGATTATACCAATGGCTCTTCCAGTGGGAGATCCAGTATCTCCTTATAGGTGGCTTATTTTGTTCATCAGAATCATCCAGAGTTCACCTCGAGATTTCAAGTCTAAACTGAATGTCTTTCTGGGTATCTGAAGGAGTCCCTGCAGACATGTGAGATAATCTATGATTTATACCTTTGTTATCAGATGAAGTTCAGTGTTGACCACAGTGTTGGTTGAACAACAGTGTAGCCATTTAGTTCTGCAATATTTGGATACTACAGCTGGTTTCCCCTGCTAAGCCAGATCACTAAATAGGCTTTGTATGCCACTAAAGTATAGCAAAATGGGGCAATACCAACTTTGTCATACAGTACATTTACACCATTAGAACAAGACCTTAAGAAATGCATTGTTTGTTCTTGATAAGACACACGATGGGCCGTGCATTACAATGGGGCTACCTATGATATATTTACTGCTATACAGAGGGTACTTAATAAATACTTTGGTGTTAAGACTTAAAAGTCCAACAACAACTTTGGGGGCTACTTAGAATGCATCTATTATCCACTTACAACTTTTCTCTAAGAACATAACAAAGGCTTTGTGTTGCATTGCAATAGGTGGCTAATAGAGACACTATAGCAAGGCCTTAAAGTGCTTATTCTAAAGTATTACTGAATAAGACTTTTGGGATTCAAGCAGTTCTGGTCAGTACAATTAAGCAGTTAGCCTTTCCCTTTCAGTGCGTAGGAAATACAAGATAATTAAGTAGAAAGTCTGTCAAATCCGGTGAGTATGTAGTTTAAGACAATTAAATCGCAGACCTTGGAGATTTAATGGTTTGCACTTCAGGGTAATCAAGCTAACAGCCCATTCCAGATCCAACGACTTTGGAGTTTAACACAATTAAGTTGTAGGCGTATGTGATTCGAGAGGTGGGTCACAGCAATGACACTTGTGGCCTTTCAGATCCAGTGGAATCAGGGCTTCAGACATTTAAACTGCAGAGCCTTTGGAATCAACATGTTTCAAGTTTAAAAAAATTAAGCTGTAGACCTCTGTGATTTGATGGCTTTAGGCACCAAATAACTGAAATGTACACCTTGTCAGGTCCGGTGAATTTGAGGCTCTGGTAATTTTACATGTAAGACCATTCTGGTTTATAAAACTAAGGGTGATTACGTTTGAGAGTTAATGGGATCAGGGTTCAAATCAACCAAGAACGGAACTTTAATGAGTCAAACCTTTTAAATCACCGGATAGTTAAACTGCAGGGTATTTGGATGTGATGGTTTGGGGGTTCGAAATAATTAAGCAATAGGTCTTGGAATTTCAAAGAAGGCAGATCCCGAGACAATTAAATTGCAGACTTTTTGCATATTTTCTGTACATGTCTGGGCCGTGGAAGATTCATTAGTATAAGGCTGCAGTCTGATACAGAATAAGTGGCTACTGGGAGTCAAGGTCTAATCAGAGATGGTCTGTTCATTATTTCCAAAATCAACATTGTCTTGCAGTAAGTGGAAAAGAAAAATTACTGCTGATAAATTGTCACAAGGCAAATTTACAGCATAAGCCTCATTGAAGCTGAAGTTTTATCCCCATTTGTGTCATCTAGCATTTACCGAGCTTCTTGAAGCGAGCAACTGACAAGGCAAGGACTCAATGTGTTGCCTGCCTGGAGATTAGCTGCACGTTCTGCACGAAGCTTCATCTTAGACAGAGAAAGGAGTCAGAAGGGGGAGGGGGACTCGCCTGATGTTAAAAATAAAACTTATAATCTTGCTGAAGATTTCCAACTCGTATTCAATAAATCCCTGACTCAAAAAGTCCTCTTATTGTATGCACATAAGCAGCATCAATCTCAGTTTCTTTATCCCCATCCTCCTCTCTCTTCCTTAGCTATCAGCAAGATCTTTCTTTAAATGCAAACAGTTCAAGACTTATCTTACTCTCTTGATTATAATTTGCTGTTTTTCTTCGAGCACCAAGGCTTATAAATCAGCTGTATGCTCGGATATGTATGATATCTGCTGACTTTTAGTCTAACCAATTCCTTATTAAGAGGGTAGATCCTGGCATCACCACAGATTCTCACTTTTGTTGCCTTCTTGTTTTTCTTCATTCATATTTAGGCCTTTAATGACATGTTGGGCATGGCCATCAGCAGTGTGTCTGTCTGCAAAGACAGTGTTAACCATATTGAGAGGTTTACTTACTTTGGGCAGCAACATTCATGTGTCTGGTGACTCTTCCTATGAAGTAAATAAATGTATTGGGAGAGGATGGGGGTCATGAGGTTGCTGAAAGGGGGTGTCTGGTGCTCCCGATATCTCTGCAAAAGGGCGAAGGTCCAAATCTTTAGAGTCCTTGTGCTTCCTATTTTGCTGTGTGGTTGCAAGAAGTGGACACTATCCAGTGACCTTAGATGAAGGCTGGACTCCAATACTGTGTCTCTTTGGAGAATCCTTGGGTCCCACTGGTTTGACTTTGTGTCAAACAAGCCGTTGCTAACAGAATCTTGAATGAGGCACATTACCTGTGTTGTGAGGGAGCGTCAGTTACGGCAGTATGGCCATGTGACGTGATTCCCCAAGGGTGATCCAGCTCATAGGATCTTCAAAGTTGAGGACCTGAGCAGCTGGATCAGGCTAAAGGGACATGGACGCCACGTAACACCTGGCGACAACAGAGAGATTTTCATTTCCAGGACCGCATGTCTTCCTGAGGAGTTGCCAACCAGGATCCCAAAACTGTTTCGTCAAGTGGAGGGTGAGGCAACACACTCTACCAGTGCACGCTACCCAACCTGACCTGACATTTATGCCGAATGATATGCATAGATCATAGAATGGAATGGTTTGCACATACAGTTTTCATCTCTTTTTTTTAATAAACACAGCTGCAAGTAAAAAGCATTAAGTGCTCCACAGCAGAATACGTACAATTTACTTGGAACTGATTTGTCAGCTCATGTTAGGTTACAAATCTTAATGAGTAAACTGTGGAGAATAAACAGATGCAACAGCCTTTGACATTATTGTCATCTGAGCTCAAAGCAGTGCAGGGCTTAAGAAGAGGTCCAAATAAACTTGGAAACGGAGCTGTATGGTCTGTCCTCCAGCTGCAGAACTGGATTGGAAAGCAGCAAACTGATATCTAATATAAAGAAGACTATGTTTGTATGAAATCCAGCTGTGGCCTCAAGTTAAGTCCTGGAAAGGGATGTCCATAGGGGAAGGCCTCTCGCCCAATTATCCAATAGAATTTGATTAAGCTTGCGGGGTTGAACAAACTCTAAGAATATGAGGTCTAAAATTACACTCTTCTCTTCTATCACATTGTTTTTAGCCTGCAGCCATATCCTTCTTTGTTTTCTCATCTTTAAAGATTATTTAATGAGTAGAAAAAATGTGACAGGACACCTTGTATTGCTCCACCACCTACACGATGTAGGTGGAAAGAAATACTACTGGTGTTGATGGGTTAGACACTTTCTCTACAGATTTGGGGGTTCTTTTTAATTTCATTCAGTCCTTCAATTCTGCAGAATTTAGCCTGCAGCAGCAACCTGCTGCACTCAATTGTCTATTCTAATCGGCTGTCTGCCTGTCTATTGCTCATCACTTTTGCTGTATGGCAGTTACATACTGTTAAATTCTCTGTAATAAATAAAAAGGCAAACTCTAGTGCTGTCATTACTAATGCGATAAATGCGTACAAGAATTATTATAATCTCCGCTTTAGGACACTGGATTCAAATCCTAACACAATCACCGTCTATTTGGAGTCTGCATGTTCCCCACACGTCCACAAGGGTTTTCTCCCTGTACTCAGATTTTCTGTCATTTCCCATGAAAGTGCATATTAGGTTGATTTTTTTGACTCGATGTTCTCTGTGTATACGTGAATATGCCCTGCAGTAGACTGGCATACCATTTAGGATTAGTTCAGTGCTGCATGGATAGAGCTGGAGTAAGCGAATGCACTAAATGGATGGTTAGAATTGTGGAAGAACTGTCCCAATATGGATGGGTACTGAACTTAGATTTGTCTTAAACTGCACAAAGAAGATTTACACAAAGGTTATATCTTCATTAGCTGCATTATTCGTGTGGAAAAATGAATTTTACCCATGCAAACAAGTCATTTCAATAAGCAGGCATCTTTACTTAGAATTAATTTGCAAGGACTTCCAATTACAAAACAAGAACCAGCATCTAATTGGTCCATCTATTCAATTTATTATTGTGCCCTTTAACTGAGCATACTTACACAGGGGCAATATGTAGGGCAGAAGATTAAAAACCAGCACGCACCAAACAAGAATTCAAAATGACATAGTGGCAGGAAAAAGTATGTGAAACCTTTGGAAATAGTAGCATTTCTTATATATAAACGTCTACACATGGAAGTGTGTGTGTAGCTCTGGGCCGGAAGTGAGAGGAGGAGTTGGGGTAAGAGCTCCTCCTCCGAGGAAACATAAAACCCACTTAGCCGCTAATAACACAAGTAAGGCCAGCACGTCAGCAAAGCGAAACCCCCGAAGAAACAGTCGGCTAATACAGAAGCAAGGCGAACACATCAGCAAAAGAAAACCTCCTAGGAGAGAGATGCCCAATGTAGTTCCTTTCAATTATCTGACATCTCTACATTTCAATTTTTTTCTGACAATTTCAATAGTTTCTAGGACCCTGTGCTTTTTACAGCACAGGCTTACACAGCTAGTATGTATATATTTGTCTTAGATTTTATCAATATCTATCTAAAATATGGTCTGGTCTCGTTTAATAATACTATAAAGATTATTGTATTGTTCCTGTTCATACTAAACACATCATTCACATATTCACAGGTATAGGTTGGAAAACGTAATGTGAACCCCTAGGGTAATGGCTTCAACAAAAGCTAACTGGAGTCAGGAGTTAGCAAACCTGGAGTCCAATCAATGAAACAAGATTGGTGGCATGGTTTACAGCTACTTTGACCTAGTAAGAAAAGACTCAGACATTTTGAGTTTGCTATTCAGAACAAGCATCTTCCAATATGAAGCATGCCTCACAAGAAAGAGATCTCCAAAAATCTGTGATTAAGAATTATTGAATTGCATAAAGCTGGAAAGGGTTACAATGTCATTTAAAAAGAGTTCAGACATTCATCAGTCCACAGTTACATAAACTGTGTATAAATAGAGGTGATTTAGTACTGTGGCTGTTCTCCCTAGAAATGGGTTTCCAGTTAAGATGGCTCAAAAGACACAACATAGAATGCTCATCGAATTAAATAGAAAACTTATGATTTTTTAATGGCACTCTATTGAGTTGTGCGGTTTCTCATACTGTAGAACTTTTGGTTGACAAGCACCATTTCATTCTGGAAAGGGTTCTTTGCAAATGAAGCGGGTTATTTCTGCTTTGAAAATCTTTCTAATATGTGGAAAAAGATTGAAAACATTAATGTACTATCCTGTATTATTATGTATTGATGGGTTAACACTTCCTGAAAGACACAGTTGTCCAAATGGGGTGGGTTTGAGGATACGACTGTAAGTGAATGCAAAGATGGAACTCTGGAGAGAGGGCGGGGAAGCAGGCCCGAGAGGTTTCGGGTCCTAACCGTCCAACGACGGGTCGGCACAACCGGTAACGATCCTTCCACAGGTTCACCTACGGAACCCGTGTTAGATAGATAGATAGATAGGACATTTACATCCTCTAGAAAGAATTATTATTATTATTAGATAGGCAAGTTCGATCGTCTAACGCCCATTCCGCCCCCGCCATTCTAGTCTGCCTATTTCTTAAGTCATCTCTTAGTCATCGTTCAGTACGCACTGCCTGCTCATGTGTCCGCCCCCAACTCCTCACCTGAATTGCTTTCATCTGTGTACAGTCCACATGCACTTGTGAGTCACGTTGACTGTTCATTTTCCATACACCTCCTCAGTCGCATGCACCCGTGAGTCACGTTCGGGCCGGGTGAGGTTTCCCATGTTGAGTCCAATTAAGCCAAAGGCCCTACACTTGGTGGTGCCCTTCCGTAAATTCCTTTAAGTTTCAGCTTTGCAACCATACACTACAGTTCACATGCACCTGTGAGCCACGTTCGGGCCGGGTGAGGTTTCCCGTGTTGAGTCAAATTAAGCCACAGGCTCCACACCTGGTGGTGCCCTTCCATCAGTTCCTTTCAGTTTCAGCTTTGCAACCATACTCCCCCCGGAACCCAAAGACTTTGGTTATCCGGTTGGCTGCCCGGCGGGTCATGGGAATAACGCCGCCGGATCGCCAGTATGGTCGGAACTACGATGGTATATGATCTTCTTCGAACCTCCGACTTTCGTTCTTGATTAATGAACACATTCTTGGCAAATGCTTTCGCTCTCGCGCCATGGTCGGCTGTTTAGTGAATTGTTGGTGGGCGGGGCTCTGTGAGTTGGTGGGCATGGCTGTCTTGCATGCGTCTTGCTTGCCATGGACTTAGGTGGCCTACCATCTATATATATAATTCACTAACAGGACACTAACAGATTAAAAAAACCTGGACCAAGTCTGTGCTATGATACTGTATGCAGCAAGAGTCCCTTTAAAATCATGACCCATTGGTATTTTACATATCTGTTATCACCTATTCATAGATCTTGTAATAGATCTAAATAAAAAGGTCCTTTTTTGGAACCTTCATGTGGATGGGACTTTTGAGAACCAAAAATGGTTCCAGTATGGCATCGCACTGAACAACCATTCTGGCACCTTTATTTTTAAGAGTGTAAAGTTCCAGCTAAAACCTTGAAGGAATCATTAGAACAGGTTATCATCTCTGTACATGAGCCTACCATACACAACACATTGAAAAGGCCTGGTGTCCATGGCAGGACATCAAGGAGGAAGCAACTGCTCTCCAAAACAACATCTCTGCATGCCAAAGTGTGTCTTGACACTCCACAATGTCACTGGGAACATTTTGTGGACTGATGAAACTAATGTTGAATTGTTATGTATTGACATACAAAGGGCTTTGCATCCAAACATGAAAACATCTTCCCAATGGTGAACTATGCTGGAGAGAGCATCATGATTTGGGTCTGCTTTGTGTATTTAGGGCCTGGACAGCTTGCCATCATCAGGGAATATTAATTCACAAGTTTAACAAGGCATTCTACAGAATAATGTCAGGGTGGCTGACTACCAGCTGAAGTGCAGCAGGAGTTGGGTGATACAGGTTGACATTGGCCCAAAACATCAAAGTAAATCTACAACAGAATGGCTTCAAAAAATGATAATCTGCCTTTTAGAGTCACCCAGTCAGAACCCACACCTTAACCCTCAAGAGACTTCAAGAGAGCTGTTCACACCAGACATCCTAAGAATATGGCTGAGCTGAAGTAGTTTTGTAATGAACAATGGTCTGAAATTCCTCCTGAATGCACTTGTTTGAGGTTATTGCTGCTAAAGATGGTTAGACAGTTATTAAATCCAAGGGTTAATTTACTTTTTCCACAGCACACTATAAATATTTGATGGCTGTATTTAATAAAGATATGAAAGGTTGTAATTGTTTGTCTGTTATTAACATAAGCATATTGTGTTTGTCTATAATTATAACCTACACTAATCAGCCACACCATGAAAACCACTGACAGGTGAATTGAATGACATTATTTATCTCATTTAAATGGCACCTGTCAAGGGATGGGATAGGTTAAGCAGCAAGTGAACAGTCGGTTCTTAAAGACGATGTGTTGGGAGCAGGCAAAACAGGCACATGTAAGGATCTGAGTGAACTTGACAAGGCCCAAATTGTGGTGGCTAGACAACTGGGTCAAAGCATCTCCAAAACAACTGGTTGTGTGGGGTGTTCCCAGTATGCAGTGGTTAGTACCTACTAAAAGTAGTTCAAGGACAACCGGAGAATCAGCAACAGGGTCAGTGATGCCCAAGGCTCATTGATGTGCATGGAGAGCAAAGGCTAGCCCATCAGGTCTGATCCTACGCAGCTGCTGTAACAGAAATTGCTGAAAAATGTAATGCTGGCCATGAAAGAAAGGTGTCAAAACACACCGTGAGAGTGACCATGCTGACCCCCTGTCCTCTGCTAAAATCACCTACAATTACCATGTGAGCATCAGAGCTGGATCATGGAGCAATGGATGAAGGCCTGGTATGATGAATCACATTTTCTTTTAGAACATTTGGATGGCCTTGTACATGTACATCATTTACCTGTGGAAAAGATGGCGGCATGATGCACTATGGGAAGATTCCGTGCCAGCAGAGGCAGTGTGATTTTCTGGGCAATATTCTGTTGTCAAACTTTAGGTCCTGTCATTCATGTGGATGTTACTTTGACACGTACCACCTACCTAAAGATTGTCGCAGACCAAGTGCACCCCTAATGGTAGTGGCCTCTTTCAGCAGGATAATGTCCCCTCTCATACTACAAAAAATGTTCAGGAATGGTTTGAGCAACATGACAAAGAGTTGAAGGTGTTGAGTTGGCCTCCAGATTCCCCAGATCTCAATGTAATTGAGCATCTGTGGAATGTGCTGGAACAATAAGTCCAATCCAGTGATGCCTAACCTTGCAACTTACAGGACTTAAGGGATCTGCTGCTAACGTCTAGAAGCCAGACACTACAGGACACCTTCAGAGGTCTTGTGGGCATGAAGGGGACCTTCACAATATCATTCAGGTAGATCAGTTTAGATGAAGATAACATCACATTTTATGACTAGTTAATACAACAAAAAATGGTAATTCCAAAGGGTTCTCATACTTTTCCTTGCAACTATAAATAAAGGAAATAAACAGTGGGAAGACATGAAATGCACATATAAGAAAATTAAATATACACATAGTATAGCATCAGTATTGGAATGATGGACACAGATCAGACAGTTGTAAGATAAATAATGACAAGGTGCTCCCTGGAGGTTTCTTCCTGGCTTTTCTTTCAGCACTTAATATAAATAAACATAAGGCAAAAACTCTCTGAAGTGAGCATGGTGTTCTTGCATCCCAAGCCACAGATACACTCCTTAGAATGTTAGGTCTCCAGATGCCTTTCCTAAGGTCCACCACAGTATGTGAATACTGTGTGCTGCTCCCAAGAAGTTGATTACTGGCATCCAACAATTCTACCTACCTCCCCAAAGTAGGACAACCTGGCTGGTTGTCTGGGGACCTTGTAGCATATTGCCAGCCCGCTCTCATTGCCATCTGAGTTTTCACTCCTTATTCTGGAATAGTCAGTTTCCCTAGTATCAGATGGGTTAGTTGGCCTCTAGAATCCTTCTGTTTCTCCCCAAGATGCAATTCTTTCTTTCTCATGCCTTTGTGCGTTGCCTTTTACACCTGAGTGGCATCAGGTATAGCAAAGGCCACCTTAGTGGCTTGTGCTGTCCCACTTTGGCACCATAATATAACTGTTTCTTTCAGTGAATGTCTCAGTCTCTTCTGAAAGTTGTGTGTGGGACACTTCTCTTCCTATTGTCACCTTGGTAGTGTACATGTCCCTAGCATCCTTGCACTTGCAAGACAAGCACCCATTTGCAAAAGGAATAAATGACTAGCCAAATATGAAAAAGGAATGATGAACTGAATAAACAATTTTGATGGACTTAATGGTCTCCTCTAATTTGAAAAATGCTTTATCTCCTTGTAGTAGATGCAGAAAAAGCTGCTACCATTGTGTTCTACCAAAGACTTAATTGCACATGCCTGATTTAGGATTACCCTCTTGTATGGTAGTTACTGCACACTCACTAATCATGGCATCCAAGAGTTGTGATGTGTTACATTTCATTAGCAGATGCATTGCTTTTGTCATTCCAGCAGATGGTGCATCACAAGCATTAACACTGCTTTAATGAATCCCCTAATAATTGGCATATTACAGAGACATATGCATTGCATGGTGCACTACAAACATTAAGGATGAGGTTTGCGTTGATTACTCAGATTTCAATTCATCTTAGACAGGTTGCAGAGCTTGTGACCATATAAACCTATAAATCTCTATATAATTTGGAAAGTTTAATTGTGATAGGACTGTTTCAATGGAATGAGTACATTTGGGGCCTGAATTATTGTTCACTTGTGATTTGTATTATTATTGTCCTGCAAAAACCTTTTTAGTTTAGGCAGTGATGTGTGCAAATTTACAGCTGTCTTGATCATTTTCACAACTCCTTACAATTTGTGTCTTTAGACTGTGGCAGGAAAATTGGACCTTGAGGAGAAATGCAAGTGAATAATTTACAGGACCCGTAAATTCCACAGGCCAGTTGACCCAGCAGTGAACTGAACACTTTTCCAATAGGATGTATTAGCAGCTCCCCCCCAAGTTGTGTCTCCCACCTTTAATGAATCCCAATGCATATTGTAAACCTAAGCTCACTATTTCTCTCCTTCATCCTGAAACTGACATTGTTTCTCCCTGTTAAAGTATTTCTTCTGTTGTTTGGAATAATTAATTACTCAGTAGATCATTTTTCAGCAATAGAAATGATGAAACATTTTACCTAAATGTGGATTCTTCAGTGACGCACCAAATTCCCTGTTGGGTATTTGCACACTCAATTCTGGAAGGTCTCAATCCCACAAGACACAAGAAGACTAATATTAATATATGCTTCTCACGCATTTGCCTTCCTGTTTATTTTCAATTATTTCTTTCTTGAGTGAGTGAATGTATTTTGTGATGGACTAACACCTCATCTAAGACTTACATTGACGTTATCAGATCGGCGTACTTTCCCTTAATCCCCCTTTTCACATTTTCATTCTGGAGGTGGGCAAAATGATATCCTTTTACTGATCACTTTATTGTATTTAGTGTTAATACTGAGTGCCATTATAGACATTAAAACATTGTATGCACCCGATAGTAGACAGAGTCACTACAGTTAGGAGAATATTAGATGAAAAGGGTGAAGATATTTTCTCCAAATATAAGTTCAAGTTTGCCTTTGATATTATAGCAAAAAGAAGAACACAGATAAAGGGTTAAACAAGGTAAACCCCATTTAATTGAGAAGTGATTGCTGCCATAAAAAATAACACATTAAACCAAAATACTAAGAACTGTTGATCCATATTAAAGAATTGACTTCTTAGCTAGAAAAAAGAAAGGTCTGTCTCTCAAGGGTCCATCCTCCCTGCAGCTGATCCATGAATTAATGTTGTCTCCTGGTAGTGAGGTTCTTTAAGTAGTGGCTGGACTGGGAAGAGGCAGGACATCCCGGAGTCTGTCAAAAGTAATCCAGAGGCAAAGGGGAACAACAACAACAACAACATTTGTTTATATAGCACATTTTCATACAAAACAGTAGCTCAAAGTGCTTTACATAATGGAGAAAAGAAAAATAAAAGACAAAATAAGAAATTTAAAATAAGACAACATTAGTTAACATAGAAAAAGAGTAAGGTCCGATGGCCAGGGGGGACAGAAAAAACAAAAAAAAACTCCAGAAGGCTGGAGAAAAAAATAAAATCTGCAGGGGTTCCAGTCCACGAGACCGCCCAGTCCCCTCTGGGCATTCTACCTAACATAAATGAAATAGTCCTCTTTGTAATTAGGGTTCTCACGGAAGGACTTGATGATGATGGTCATGCAGACTTCTGGCTTTTAATCCATCACTGTTGGAACATCACGGTGCTTTGAGTAGATTGTAGTGGCGCAAGCCAACAACAATGTTAAGAACTGTGTTACCGTATTTTCCCTCCCTGCCACATCTTACCTCACCCAACTGAAGCAGGCACTACCATCCTGGGTCAAGAGTGGGTGCTCGTGTTAAACATCTCTTCTTTTCTTCCCTCCACAGTGCCGAAAAGATGCCCAGTTGGGGCAATTTACTCCGCCCCTTCTGGTTTTCCACCTATAAAGCCCACCACTACCAGAAGGAAGGAGTTAGTTGTGAACAGACTGTGCCATTGGACAGAACTCCCTATCACTTGAAGAGAGTGATGAATCTCATTATCTTAGCCAGATGGTTTTCCTATTTTTGGCTTTTCTTTTTGTTGTTTTGTATTGGCACACATAGCAGCCCTTTTCGTTATATTTTCTGTGACTTAATGAAATGGGGACAACCCAGCTGGCACCCCAACATTTACCTATGGAACTTGCATTACCTCAGTCATCCACACTGTTCAGAACTTGGAAAACGATCCCTAAGATTATGTGTTTGACAAGGTTTATAGGGCAACGTGTTTGCACTCTTTAGCGCCATGATTAGTAAGTAAAACTAACTTACTTTGAAAGTTCTGTCTTCCTTACATCAGATCAATATCAACATTATAGGAGAGAATTACAAAATAGTTTATATTAGCAGAATAAGAAGGATTTTTATTATTTTTAAGGCAGACAAAGGAAAGTTTAATTGTGATAGGACTGTTTCAATGGAATAAGTATATTTGAGGCCTGAATTATTGTTCACTTGTGATTTGTATTATTATTGTCCTGTTGCAAAAACCATTTTAGTTTAGGCAGTGATGTGTGCAAGTTTACAGCTATCTTGATCATTTTCACAACTCCTTACAATTTGTGAAGAATCACAAGGTTTTTTTATCGTTAGCGTATTTTAAGTGTATCACATAAAATGTACAATCTCAAAGTAACTTCCCTGCAGTTAACACCTTAAACTCAATCAAATACAGTATGATGCATAAAGTTATATTAAAGAAAGTACTAACTCCTGGTCAAATATAAAATGAATTCTGGCTTAAGGATTCGGTCACTTTATAGATAGAGCTTCCTGGGTTCGAATCCCATACCTGATCATTATTCATATGAAACATTCATGCTGTTCTCATGTCTGCATTTCTTTTCCTGCTTACCTCCATATCCCCAAAGACATGTATGTTAGGTTATTTGCCTAATGTTAATTGGTCCCTATGTGAATGAATGCAGGAGGGCAAGTGTGCCCTGCAATGGACTTGTACTGCATCCAGAGTTAATTCCTGTCTTGCACAAGAATGCTACTAAAATAGGCTTTGTCCCACTGTGTACCTGAATTGAATTAAGTGGGTTATGTTATGTAATGGTGATTTAAGAATGGTTACTCTTAAAAAGGAAGCTCATGATAATTGAAAATGATTTGTAGAGATCTTGATCAAAGCTAGGAGTTAACTTTGCTTAATTGTGATTACTCCTCTTTGTTTACTTACAGAAGTGATAAGAAAATGAACAAGATGAAGAATTTCAAGCGCCGTCTCTCCCTATCTGTACCAAGGACTGAGACAATCGAGGAATCCCTCACTGAGTTCACAGGGCAGATCCAGCAGTTCAATAACCGGAGGCATGAAGGTGAACCAATGTCCAATTCTAAAGTCTTTCTTAATTTGAAATCTTGTATAATTACAGTGGACAACAACTTTCTTTCAAAAGATTGCTTCCTGAAAAATTTTCAGTGATTGTGACAGACAGCTTCAAGCAAAAACACAAATTTAGTTTTAGATTGCCATATCACATATGAACTTGGAGAAATAGGAACTTAACTTTTATCAGACTTAGCATGTGTAATTGCTCGATTATGCTGACAATTTGCATCAGTTCAACTGAGCTAAAAATGATTTGCTGGCTGATTTTTTTTTGCACTCTTCTGCACCATATCCTATCGTTCATGGTTGAAGAGCGAAAGCTTTAAATTAGTCAAAAATTTTGATCTCCGGTTTTCGACAGATCTTGATGTTTTAGGGTCTCCTGACACTGAAAACACTGATATCTCGATGATGGGTGTGTGCTTGTCTGTGTGTGTGTCTGTGTGTCACAGTTTTTTGAGAAGGATCTAAAGCTAAAATGGCTAGATGGAAAAATACCAAACTCGAAACTTCAGCCTCTTATGAGATGACAATGTTCTGATTAATTTTTTGCCAAATCGTGCAAGCGAAAGAGGGACTTTAGAGGAGCCCTGAAGTACCATAATTTTGCAATTAATTATGAATTCTTCTTGCCAACTGCTATCATAATGATCTATTTTATGATCAGAAAGATCAGCATCAATAATTACTGAAATGTTATAGAATAGTTCAGGTAACTTGGTCCCTAGGGCACAAAGCCTACTAACGTTCATGTCCGAATTTTTTTTTTTTGGTAGTCGTTTAAGTGTCTAACCATAGTCGGCCAGTTCTGATAGATTACACTTGCCCTAACACCACTTTTCCATTGCTATGTCCTGGAGAAAACTTTCAGAGGTAAATGCAGAAAATGAATCTTTGGTGACACGTTGAACTTCTTGGTTTGGTATGCTTGAAACATGTTGTGAACTAGCTCAGCATAGTTTGTTGCTCGTTATTTGCCAAGTAAAATTCTCAATACTGTTCTTGAATGCCTTCAATGTGAGTTCCTCCTAACCCATTAGCAAATTTTCTAACCGCTTGTCATTGATGGCAAATCTGATTTATGAACCAGAGAAAACATCTTCCTTAGTCTTGGCATCAGTTATTTGTGGAAATATCATTCTCAAATATCAAAAATTAGAACATTAGAACAATCTAACCAACAAAACCCGCCAGTCCTATCCACTTAATTCTTACAAAATAACATCAAGTCTAATTTTGAAAGTCCCTAAAGTCTACTGTCTACAGTTCTACTTGGTAACTTATTCCATGTGCTTATGGTTCTCTGTGTGAATAAATCTTCCTAATGTTTGTGCAACATTTACCCTTTAGAACATTAGAACAATCTAGATAAGAACAGGCCATTCAGCCCAACAAAGCTCACTAGTCCTATCCAATTAATTCTTCCAAAATAGCATCAAGTTGAGTTTGGTAAGTCCCTTAATTCCTACTGTCTACTACACTACTTGGTAACTTATTCCATGTGTGTATGGTTTCTCTGTATGAAGACTACATACTTCCTACTGTTTCTGCAATATTTACCCTTAACAAGTTTCCAACTGTGTCCCTGTGTTTTTGATTAACTCATTTAATGGTGCAAGAACTCTGTGCTAGTTTCTAGTTATTGCTCATCGCTGGTGGAGTTTGTGACTGTTAGATGCAGACCTTTTTATTTACCACGGGAATTCACCACCATTTTCATTATCGGAGTGTACATTCCACCTGGCGCTAATGCTAAGGAAGCGCTATGGGAACTGTATACAAAGATCAGTGAACTGCAAAATACACACCCGGATGGACTGTTTATTGTTGCTGGAGATTTCAACCATGCAAATCTCAAGTCAGTGCTTCCTAGATTCCATCAATATGTGGACTTTGCAACGAGAGGGGAAAACACGCTGGATCTTGTTTACACAAACATCCCCGGCGCATATCGGGCTGAGCCCCGCCCCCACCTCGGCTACTCAGACCACATCTCTGTTATGCTAATTCCGGCATACAGACCACTTGTCAGGCGTTCAAAACCGGTTCTGAAGCAGGTGAAAACCTGGCCAGCAGGAGCCATCTCTGCTCTTCAGGACTGTTTCGAGAGCACTGACTGGAACATGTTTAGGGAGGCTGCAACTTACGGCGACTTCACTGACTTGGAGGAGTACACTTCATCAGTGACCAGCTACATCAGTAAGTGCACCGATGACGTCACTGTCTCCAAGAACATCATCTCACGACCCAACCAGAAACCGTGGATTACTGCGGAAGTGCGTGCACTTCTGAGGACCCGAGACTCTGCCTTCAAAGCGGGAGACAAAGTGGCCCTTAGAAGAGCAAGGGCCAAACTCTCTCAGGCCATCAGAGAGGCGAAGCGCGCACACGCCCAGAGAATCCACAATCACTTCATAGACAGCGGCGACACACGGCGCATGTGGCAGGGTTTACAAGCCATCACACACTACAGGACGACATCACCTGCCTGTGACGGTGACGGCTCCCTCCCAGATGCGCTGAACAACTTCTACGCTCGGTTCGACAGACAGAACGATGTGGCGGCGAGGAAGACCACCCCTCCTCTGAACGACCAGGTGCTGTGTCTCACTACAGCGGATGTGAGGAAAACTCTACGCAGAGTCAACCCACGTAAAGCTGCTGGACCAGACAACATCCCAGGCAGAGTGCTCAGAGAATGTGCAGAACAGCTGGCAGATGTTCTTACCGACATCTTCAACATCTCTCTGAGCAGCGCCGTCGTTCCCACGTGCTTCAAGGCCACCACCATCGTACCCGTGCCCAAGAAGTCTTCTGTGTCCTGTCTCAATGACTACCGTCCTGTTGCACTTACACCCACCATCATGAAGTGCTTCGAGCGGCTCGTCATGAGACACATCAAGACCCTGCTGCCCCCCTCACTGGACCCACTGCAATTTGCGTACCGTCCTAACCGCTCAACGGACGACGCCATCTCCACTGCACTCCATCTTGCCCTCACACACTTGGACAAGAAGGACACATACGTTCGAATGCTGTACATAGATTTCAGCTCAGCATTCAACACGATCATCCCCCAACAACTGATCGGGAAGCTGAGCCTGTTGGGCCTGAACACCTCCCTCTGCAACTGGATCCTGGACTTTCTGACCGGAAGGCCTCAGTCAGTACGGATCGGGAACTGCACCTCCAGCACCACCACACTGAGCACAGGTGCCCCACAAGGCTGTGTGCTCAGTCCCCTGCTGTTCACACTGCTGACTCACGACTGTGTAGCAACACACAGTTCAAATCACATCATTAAGTTCGCTGATGACACGACCGTGGTGGGTCTCATTAGCAAGAACGACGAGTCAGCGTACAGAGAGGAAGTGCAGGGGCTAACGGACTGGTGTAAAGACAACAACCTCTCTCTGAATGTTGACAAGACAAAGGAGATGATTGTTGACTTTAGGAGGACACGAGGCGACCATTCTCCGCTGAGCATCAACGGCTCCTCTGTGGAGATCGTCGACAGCACCAAATTCCTGGGCATCCACCTGGAGAAGGACCTCAGCTGGTCCCTCAACACCAGCTCCCTACACAAGAAAGCCCAACAGCGTCTCCTCTTTCTGAGAAGACTGAGAAAGGCCCAGCTCCCACCACCGATCCTGACCACCTTCTATAGAGGAACTATCGAGAGCATCCTGAGCGGCTGCATCACTGTCTGGTTTGGGAATTGTGCCATATCGGACCGTAAGACCCTACAGCGGATAGTGAGGACAGCAGAGAAGATCATCGGGGTCTCTCTCCCCTCTATTGAAGACATCTACACCACACGCTGCATCCGCAAAGCCACCAGCATTGTGGCTGATCGGACACATCCCTCTCACACACACTTTACCCTCCTGCCATCTGGAAAAAGGTACCGAAGCATTCGGGCACACACATCCAGACTGTGCAACAGCTTTTTTCCACAAGCCATCCGTCTCCTCAACAAAAAGGGACTGGACTGATAAACACACACACACGCATGCACACACACACACACACAAACATTATCACTTAGCTTAACTCAACTACCTCAAAACATTGAGATTGGACTGACTAATCAACACAAGCGCAAACACACTGACCTACACTACCAAACTATCGTATACACCAACCTGTCAATGCTTTTTTTGCACAATATCCATTACTGGACAACTTTTTGCACTAACTTCTTTACTTCCTAATTTTTGCTGCTACACTAAGGAATGTTTACTGTTTCTCCACTACCTCAACTCATCACCACAACACCTTATTATTATGTTACGTTTGTGTTTTTGTCACACTGTCACTTTGTTGCTTTTGTTTGCACATTTCTTAGTTAGCTAGTTTAGTTTTTCTGTTAATTTATGTTGTAATTTATGTTGCATGTAGCACCTTGGTCCTGGAGGAACGTTGTTTCGTTTCACTGTGTACTAACTGTATATGGTTGAAGTGACAATAAAACCTACTTGAACTTGAACTTGAACTTGAACTTAAAGTACTAATTCCCATCATAATTTAAACATTTCAGTCCTGTTTTGTCTTAATGTCCTTTTGTTTAAAGTGAAAAGGCTCAGCTCTTTAAATCGTTCCTGTTAATTCACCCTCTGTAGACCTGAAATCAGCCTATTTGCTCTTCTCTGGACCTTTTCCAGCACTGTGTGGGGTACAGCCCGGACACAGACAGGTAGACAAGATGGTTTCACCACACACACGTTTATTATACATTATTTACAAGTTTGAAGTGCACAAACCCAGTGCCACAGCACCAATCACCCCTTAAGTCCTTGGCCACCACAATGCAATGCCTTCTCAGTCTCTGGTCCGCCTCCACTCCTCTCCACCGAGCTTCATCCACTTCCACCCGACTCTTGCCATTGACTGGAGGGAGGTGGCCCCTTTTATACACCCCGGATGGGCTCCAGGTGCTTCCCAACACTCTTCCGCCGACACTCCCTTGTGTGATGGAACTGCCGGCTGTGCAACCGGAAGGACTCCGGGTGTCCCTGCTCCTCTTCCCCCCAGCACTTCCGGGTGTGGAGGAAGTGGCTGAGGTCCAGGGCTCCCAAGGCATTGGGGTGCCCCCTGGCGGTGGCCACGGGCCCCTACAGGGTAGAGCTTCCATGCTCTGTACCCGTGGCCCCCAAAGCAACCAGGGCAGTCGCCCCCTCGCGGTCTGGAGGAGGAATGAGCCCTCCTCCTGTCTTCCTGGGCATCCCGGCCAGGCATGAGCCCCGTCCGGGTGCCACAACTGCTATGTCCTTTTTGTAGCCTGAAGACCAAAATTGCACACAGGCCTCACCAGTGCATTATACAGTAAAGCTTCAGAATAACCTCCTTGGACTAGTACTCTACGCATCAGGGCGCTATATAACCTAACATTCTGTTATTCTACTTAATGGCTCTGAACACTATCTGACAGTTGATAGTGTTGAATCCATTACAACTCCTAACATCTTGTTAGAACTCTCTCTTACTTCCATGAAATTTCATGTCACTTTAATTTTGTATGAAAAAACAGCAAAAATATCATTGTTGGGTCAATAAGTGGTTTATCTGCCACATTCTCCTGCTCTGGAATCAAATGTCTATGGTGTGGTCATGTGCAAATGAAACAACAGCACTTGGTGTTACTGACTTGCATTCCTAATAACAGGACCACTATTTTTAGATCACCACTGATGTTTTATTTGTAGTTGTTGTACAGTACATTGTGGCAAGCGGCTGGGGGTGGTACCCAGCCGGGACTTCCAAAAGGACCAGAGGAGGGATTACGCCTCCTCCAGACCACGAGGGGGCAACTGCCCTGGTGGCTTTGGGGACCACGGGAACAAAGCTTAGAAGCTCAACCCTATAGGGGCCCATGGTCACCGCCAGGGGGCGCCCAGATGCCTGAGAAGCCCTGGCCCTCAGTACTTCCACCACACCCAGAAGTGCTGGGGGGCAGAAGGCTTCTGGATGCACAGCCGGCACTTCCACCACACCAGGGAGTGCCGACAGTAGCTCATTGGGAGGCACCTGGAGCATGTCCGGGTGGGTTTGAAAGGGGCTGCCTCCCTCCATTTGATGGCTGGAGTCAGGTGGAAGAGGACGGAGCTCGGAGGAGAGGAGTGGAGGCGGACCAGAAGAGAGAGAGAAGCATTGGAAAGGCCTGGACTTGTGGGTGATTGGTGCTGGGGCACTGGGTTGTGTGCTATTTATTTGTTGTAAATATGAATAAACATGTGTTGGTTGTGGAACCATCGGTGTCTGCTTGTCTGTGTCGGGCTGTTCGCCACAACATGTATACTTATAATATGAGAGGAAATCACGAAAATTGATGGCTGCAGTAAAATGGTATGTGATAGGAAAATAGAAAGTTGATTTTTGTGATTGACAGGCACCCAAATCTGTTCAGGAAGCAAAATATTTTATTGTCCAGTGTTATTTAACAAACTTTGTTGTTTTGTTCACATGGTGATTGGCTTATCGGACACTAACGTTTTAAACAATCTAATGTGTGTTAAGGCATAGCTGCAAATAGTCAGTTTAGTTCTCTTATTTGCAATTTGTAATTCAACATAATATCAGATTACAATTATACACTGCAAATAATCTCTTCACTGCTTGCTTTAGGTCACTCAAAACAAATCTGCATCATGAACGTTCAGAAAAGAAGGAACGATACGGACAAAGCAGTGCCTGTTTCTCTGCCATGGCTTTTTAACTGACGTGTTGTTGTTCTCCCGTGTCCTGACACACGCGACGAGGCACCCGCACAGATGACAGCTGGAGGCAGAGGGAGGCGAAATCATTAATTATTTTCTTTCTCTCTCTCTCTTTTTTCCCCGGTGCTGCTAATTAAGGCGAGCACAATAATTGAAGCTCCTACACAACAGGCAATCAGTGTGATCCGTGAAATCAGAGACACGGGGAAAATGAAGCAGAAGACACAGCTTCCCCTCTCCGTAAATTAGTTTCATTAGATGTTATATCTCATTTTCTCTGTTTTCACAATGGCTCCCCACCCCCTATTCCTCCGGAGTAGGCACTGCAACAATTAAAACGCAGAGCATCAGTGTGTGAGGGAGCTACTTAATGAGTGCGTTCCTTATTATATAGAAACAGAGACACCATTTTAAGGCAATAAACTCATTACTCTGTGTGGTGTGCTTGCCAATGCAGCATTACCATTTAGTTCTGTCGCTCTGTCAAGAATCAGAGCAAAACGTAACCAGTTTAAAGGCAGATGTGCACAATAAGCAATTCTGATGAATTCTCCAGTCAGCTTTGATATTCTCCTACTGCGGTAAAAAATGTGGTCTGTAATTCTGGAAGGGGCTGTTTAAAATAGGAAGTCTTGATTAGCCCAGTAAGCTTCCAGCCAGGTGACAGCAGGCCTTGGGAGCTTTCTGCATTGGCCCTGCTCAAGCACTGTATTGATGAGCCAGTGCAGTCATACCAGACTACTTACAGTATGCCAGTGATGTAAATTCTGATTGGCTGAAATTTTGTTGAACCTCGTAATTACTATAAAAGCTGGAGAATCTTATTTTGAGAAGCATGATTCCTCCTTACTATGTCTGTCATGTTGGGCCTCATTTGTGCGTCCTATACAGTGATAATACTTTATGATGCTTTAACCAGTATCAATAAAAACAGCAGAAGCACATCAATATCTTATGTCACAGAAAATACAGTGTCTGTCCTGTGTAAAGCTTAAGCTTAATGCACTTTGTCACACACACAGGGACAGAGCCAGGGCTATAACATATGCTGTCACAAAGAGCAACAGTAATTAAATAGAGCGGCCAACCCATTGAATTGCTTTGAAAAATGTGTATAGTCACATCAGAGCAGCTCACAAAATCATTTAATGGTAGCACTTTAGTTTAGCTGCTGCAAAAATGTATCTATTACTCATTTAATATTACGTAACAACACCTTAACTTATTTGGGTCTTCATAACACTTACAAAGCATCAGTAAAGTGTTTATTCATCTCTGCAATGTGACTTACTAACAAAACTTCACTTTGGGGTGGTCTGAGGTGGCTTAAGTAAAACACATTTCTCTTGATATTAAATATTCCGTATAAAACCTGTGAATCCTTCGTATTAACAAGTAATTGTACTACCGTGTCAATATCCCACACTGCACAGAGATGGATAACCTATCCACTGATGTTTTGTAAGTTTATAAATGCTAAAAGAAGCCTTTGTTAAAGTGTTGTTATATAGAATAAATGAGTAATAGATGCATTTATGCAGTACCTGAACTAAAGTGTTACACATTGTAATGGATGGCATGCATGGGCCGGCATCCTAGAGGGTCTGGTTCAAGATCTCTTACCTGGACGCAAGACCGGCCCACCAGTTAGACTGGGTGGTCCCTGACACAACTGGGAAATAAACAGAAAAGGATATGCTGGCATCCCAGAAGAACTTGATGAAGGATCCTTAACTGGCTAGGATGCCAATACAATGGAAGTACAGGGAAGGTAACTTATTTGGATATTTTACTCCCTCCAAACACTAGATGACAGCATCCCTGGGTTATAGTATCTCTATGGATACTCACAGGGCATGTTGGGAACTGTAGTCCCATAAAGCAGCCCTGTTGTGTTCCGTAGGTACCGCTAAGGGGTACTGAAGGGATTCAGAGCCGATCTTAGGGCGAAGCGAACGAAGCGACTGCTTTAGGCCCACAGCTAGAGGGGGCCCACTGAGCCCAAGGTTTTTTTTTTTCCTGTGATGCGACGCTGCTGCGGAGGGCCCAGTGGAGCAACAGACTCCTTCACTCCAACCTCTATTACTGATTTTTTTATATATATAATTCACGGGCAACATATTCCATTACCTAATTACTCCACGTGGACATCTCCACTCGGCACTCCAATCTTCATTACGCTTCACTTAGGCCCGCGCGCCTCCACGCTCATCTGTGCCTCTGTCCTCAGTAGACGGCCACTTACGCTTCAGTCAGGGCCGCTCCGCCGCACTGCATTCTCGACAGAGCATAAAAGGGGCCCTTCTAGCTGCAGGGGTCGGGCCCCTTACGGGGCCCTCGGTATCAGTTTGCTTCGGGCCCAAAATTGTCTATGGCCGGCTCTGAGGGATTAATGGTTCTGAATTCTTGAGACTGCTGCCTAACATGGAAGTGCTTCTGAGGGACAGTGTTATGGAAACAGAACTACTTCTGGGTAAAGGAAGCAGCTCTGTTTCAGTACAGGTGAGAGGAGCTGGACAGCACTCCCCTGGAGGAGTGAAAGGAAAGGAAGAAAGAGAGAAAGGAAGAGAGAAAAGGAAGAGTTGTGTCTGTGTTTGTGTTTATGAATGGTATTTGCATTGTTCAAAAACCTTTTGACTGATAACGTGATGAGTGCAGGTACACTAACACTGTGCACTTTTGCATGCACCACCATTTTTTCTGATGCTTTCCTGCAGACGCCTCAGCAGTTTAATGCTGGTTAACAGTCAGTTCATGATGAGCAAACTTTTTATCAACAAGTCCGCTAATGTTAAAAAAACGTGATCATCATTGTCTTGATGTTCAATATGACCTGACATGCTTTTTTCAGTTTGTAGAATAAAAATTGCTGAGGTCACATACATGATTATAGAATAAATGTCAGAAATAAACAGTCGATCAACTGAGCACAATGTCATTTGGCGGAATGATTAACAAGACTGTAGGCAAACGATACCTAACAACATATTCAACTACACCCTATTCCTCCTCTGCTATTGATCTATTCCTGGAATGTTTGAGTCCTCCCTCATATACAGGGAGATTCACTCGAAAGAGGAACCCCAATATTCTGTTGTAACTCCTGTTAGGATGAAGCAATCTGAAACAACAAATTACACTATATACCTTGACGTGTGTGTAATCGATTGCATTACATGTGATGCTTGAAGTGTTTTCCATTTTCTGCCAGACACATTTCAACACGATGCTCCATGTTCCTGAACATATCGGCAAGCGTCTCAGCGGGAATAGCAGCAATTTCACGTTGGATGTGTTCCTTCAAATCTTCCACAGTGCAAGGCTTCTTCCGATAGACTTTTCCTTTGAGCATACCCCAAAGGAAGAAGTCTGGTGGTGTCAGATCTGGCGACTGTGGTGGCCAAAGCCCCTGTTGTCGAAGGATGACTCCATTTCTGCCGTGCTCCTTGCTGATGTGTGACACATTGCTCCATCTTGCTGGAAGTAACCTTCCATTAACTCACTATCATCCAGTTGATTCTGACATCATTTAAAGGAATTGGTGACGCGCTGCTCAAAACTGTACACCACTATCCTGATGAGAAGTCGAGTGACTGAGTTCTGCACCCAGAAGTTGCAAACGGCGGTTAAACATCGTGACAGCTGACTGACGCCTACCTCATCGCTCTGATGCAGGGACAACCTGGCTTGTTCGAAGCTTCATATACTGAGGAGCACATTGCACATTGTTTCATTCAGATTACTTTGTCCTAGTGAGTGTTATTACAGAATATTCGGGGCCTCTTTCGAGTGAATCTCCCTGTATAAAATGCTAAGGGTTTTGGCTGTCTGTCGTGCAATTATTCAAAAATCACTGGGGCTGAAACATTGATCTTGGCCTTAATTTCAAGCTTATGACGTGATACACACTGTTTGAACAAAAAAGAGGGCTAGCCGCAACCTCCACAAAGTTATAGGGGCTTGTGTCTTCCTTATGGAAAACAACATAGGCAAATTGATTTAGAAGGTGACATGACAGAAAGAAACAGAAGAGCACTAACATCTTCTGAGTGGAGAGCAAATTACAGAAACTGATTAAATGATGGGTAGAAGAAGAATGACAGCTCCACATCTGCTGGGGCTTGAACTTGGGAGGACCTGAGATTTGCATGTTTCCTAGTACAAAATTAAGAAGCCACCGATTTTGGGTTAATAGGCATCCTAGCCAGAATAAAAGTGTTTCAGATAATATTATATTTTCCAAAAGACCTAATAGTCTACAGCAAGTGAGCTACAACACTGAAAGAAAGTTAAAAAAATAACACTTGTCTCATGAAGCTCATTTGTAAATAGAATCAGTCTTCCTGGCTTTTTTACAAAAATTGGCATCCTTGAGTTTGTCCTTTGCTTTCAATTCCAATAGAAGTCCTTCTCCGTTAAGATTAAGGCCAAAGCCGAGAGCTCAGGCTGTCCAATATTAGTCTAATACAAGCTGTCAATGACGCATTGTTTCTCAGCAGAAAGATGTAGTGATATATAACAGGGCCTTCATGATGGCCTTTAAATTGTGGATATGTAAAATTAAAAAAAGAAAACCCCTTTCAACCAAATAGAAATTCCTTTATGATCTGAAATACATTTTAAATAGAAGAAGCATTCAGTGTGACAACTGAATTTTCACCTGGAGCAAGCAAAGTAATGTGTCAAAATTATTTGAAATGTAACTTTCTTAATGAATATTCAACTAAAGGACTTTCTAAGTCAGAAAATGAGACAAATTAAAGTTACTGCAGTTTCCAATTTGTTATCTCTCATCTCACTTCTCTTATACTATATAGCTGCCATTAGTGTCTTGGCTATTTTACTTAACTTCATTCAAGAGCATAAAGTAATAATATGTCTGCCAAGTACTTTATATGAGTGTAAAAGAGATAAAACCTTCATTTTTAATAACAACCAGATTAGCCAGTATTCAACCAGAAGAATCGTTTAAGTGGAACGAATTCCTGGCATCAAAAGTATCAAGTGCAAGAAGCACATCAATACAGTATCGTTACAACAGATTGTTCTCTCTAGAGACTAGGTAAAGAAAATTCCTGAATGTTTTTCTTTTTCCTCTCACTTGTAAATATAACTCACCTTAAAAATCAAAAACAATAAAATTGTAATGAAGTCTGTGATATCAGTATAAGAAATTATAAATAGTAGAATTATAAACAGAACATAATGAGTTGGGGCCAGCTAGGTACCCCATTTAATGTAGCCAAAAATAAGTATTAAGGGTTCAATGAAAAAATTATGGACGTCTCACACACATTCTGCCTTGTGACTCTCAAGTATCGGCTGTAAATAAGTTCCTTCCTCGGAAGCGGGTTCTCAAGTGAATGCTGACTTCCATTTCCATTTCTCTTTAAATAGCTCCCTGGGAAGAAGAAGGAGGAGCTTCATTGTCAACATCCATCTCGGGAATTGTCCTCCAGTCCTCTTCTGATCTCGAAATTAAACATACATGTGACAATATTGAACCTGTGGACCTAATTTTTCCACATTCTGATCTGAAAGACACCCTTATGTTTAGAACTATGTTCTAAAAATCTCAAATATCAATACACTTTATCAGGGTTCTATTCTTTAATGATATTGTTATGTTTTCTTTGTTACATTTTTTGAGTTTGTCAACAAAAAATTGATCATAACAAATATGAAGCAACCACTTCAAACAGAAGGCCGGACTTCCAAACCTACATTACTTCCACCTCCACAGGGCCCTAAGTGATGTCACAGAGTCCTGTGGTTGTGCCATTGGAGGTCTGCAGCCAGATTATTGGGCTAATGGCTTACATGGAAAGCAATAAATCAATAGGCAGTAAGATGGCACACTCGCTAATAATGATGTTTCAGAGCACCCCGGGATCCTTTAGCCTGGGTATTGCCTGGAAGAGTTTGCATCTTCTTCTTTTGCTCACATGGCTCTTCTCCTGGTACTTTGGCTTTCTAGCACGTGCAAGTTAGATTGACTGGTGACTCTAAATTGATTGTCTGTCTTCTGGCTCTCCTAAACTGGAATAAGCCACTTTGATATTGTATGGTTCAGTAAATGTAGCTTTGTGGGTGAGCTGGATTCCCAATAGCCTGCCCCACTCTGATTACTGCCTTGTACCCATTGTTTGTGCCATTGGTTCTTGCCACCAATACCCTGAATTGGAATAAGCGGACTTGGAAAATGGATAAATGATATTCAATCAATTTGCATTCTGCCATGTATACAGCATTTTTTGTTAGGAATCCATGACTTCCAACCTAACAGCATTCACATTAACCTACAATGCACAGCTATTCAATATAGCTTGAATTTAACGCTTTGGCTCTCTAAACCCAAACACATTTTATAACATACTGTAATAATGACTTAAAGACAATTTTAATATTTGGTGCAAATATTAGAGCCCACCACCTACCAATTAATTATTTTTGTACAATGCATTGCTGTGCTTGATTATTTATGAACAAATTTAGAAAGATTGCTTGAGACTTTGTGAGAAAATGAAAATGTGTTTATTTGGCAGAGTGATACATTACTATGTGTACTTACATGGAAAAAAACTCAAGTGGAGGATATAAGGTAGGACAATGCATCCCAATTATTATTACCACTTTCTCATCAAAATACCATGGCAGCAGTAGACTATTACCAAAAGTTACAAGTCAAACCGTTGCCTTACATATTTAGTCCCAATTTAGTAAATGATTTGTGTGGCTACTAATCATGCTGTGCTTCCAATATGAAGTTGTCGGACCATGAACCAGGCTAGCATCCAGGGCCATCTTAACAGCATTATAGGCCCCTGGGCAAAGCAGTGCACTGCGTCTCCCACCTATTCAACCACTCAGCAAGTCATAACATACATAGATTAGCATGGGGTCCCTATGCTCGTGGGGCCACCGGGCAACTGCCCAGTGTGCCCATGCGTTAAGACGGCTCTGTATAGCACCACCACTTCAGTAAATGAATTTTTTAACACATTCTTTGCAGACTTCATCTTCTACTCTGTGTTTTCTTTCCTAGCAATGTTGAAAAAAGTAAGCCCTTACCCTGATGTGCACACGTTCCCGTGCAAATAAATAATGAGATCAATCACCCAATCAATGGAAGCAAATATGTTATTGACATAAAACATTTTACATTTTAAAAAGGCACTGCTTCACAGCTGAACAGTAGAAATTTGAATATCTCTGTGTCTGAGGCATAATTTTGCATCATTATGGTGGTGCCCATTATTTCCCAGACATCCTTTATATCATGTTAGAGAGTAGTGGTGGGAGATTACAGATTTTGTCTCATTTTTATAACTTTCACATTTTTACATCTCAGTCAAGAACAAGTACGAGGAAACTCATGAACTGGAACCTAAATATTTTTGGGATTTCTGATAGATGTTCTTAACATCCATTAATTCATACATTTTTGAACCTGCTTATTCTACTCTGGAGTTGCAGGTAGGTGGGGCCTTAAAGTTGTTATGTTCCTTTTGTATTTTTTTTTGCATTCTCATGTCACTTTTATGTTAGTGTGAGGCAAAATCAGTTTTCCTGAGCTTCAACTGTAAATCTACCTTAAATCAGCTTCAGGTGACAGGAGAAAATGGCATCTAATAAATAAAAGAAATTTAATATGTACCTAATTTTAAAGCCATCGTCAGTAAATTTCATGGTGGTGGTTTGCAGATTTGCTCCCAATAACAAGACAGTCCTGTTTGGAGCTATTACATTAATATCTAAATATGGAGTCCACCATATATTCTGGTTATGGTGATTGTCAGTTCCAAAATGGTCATTTGTGAGGGAACTGTATGATGGATTTCTACAATGTCTTGGGTTGCATCCTGCCTTAGAAAGATTTACTGTAAATGTTAACAGGCCATTCAGCCCAACAAAACTTGCTAGTCTATGCAATTAATTCTTCCAAAATAACATCAAGTCTATTTTTGAAAGTCCCTAAAGGTCCTACTCTCTACCATACTTTTTGGTAGCTTATCCCAAGTGTCTATGGTTCTCTGTGTAAAGAAAAACTTCCTAATGTTTTTATGCAATTTACCCTTAACAAGTTTCCTACTGTGTGTCCATCTTCTTGATGAACTCGTTTTAAAATAATTGTCTCAATCCACTGTACTACTTCCCTTCATAATTTTAAACACTTCAATCAGGTCTCCTCTTAATCTTCTTTTGCTTAAATGTTCATTGTTTCCTCATAATTCATCCCCTGTAGCCCTGAAATCAGCCTAGTCACTCTTCTCTGGATTTTTTCTTGTCCTTCTATGTCTTTTTTGTAGCCTGGAGACCAAAATTGTACACAGTACTCCAGATGAAGTCTAACCACAAAAATATATATATAAAAAAAAAAACATTATCCAAGAGGATCATAACAGGAGCCAGAAAATCAGCAACCAAAGAACAGTACTGCTTGCACTGGGTGACAGGAATTTTGAGAGAAAGAATAGAATCAGGAAATGGCACAGAAAGATCAGAATTCATGCAACAATCATTAAATAAACAAGCCAGAATGTTATCAAAGAACAGAGCAGTAAGTCGTAAACCAAAAGGGTACACATAACCAGAGCCAAAAACATAGTTTTTAGATTAGATTAGATAAATTTGAATTATCCCGTGGGGAAATTCAGATGCATACAGCATCAGAACCACAAACAAAAACAAGGAACCTGACTCACAGGACAAATAATACAGTCAATCATCCATCCATCCATCCATCCATCCATCCATTCATCCATCCATCCATTATCCAACCCACTATATCCTAACTACAGGGTCACGGGGGTCTGCAATCAATCAATCAATAAATTTATATTGTGCAGATATTTCAAAATTAACTTAATAAGTACCCCAGCAGGAAGTATTGAATTGCCCGATAGCACTGGGCAGAAAAGACCCCCAGAGGCTCTTCTTAGCACACCATGGTGGAATGAGTCTGTTGCTAAAAGTGCTCCAACAGAGCACCTCCTGGAGGGGACAGAGGTAATTTTTCATGATGGCATCCAATTTTGCCACTATCCTTTTTTCTATAACAGCTCCCAGTGTGTCCAGGGTTCACCCCGTGATGGAGCAGGCTTTCCTGCTATGTTTCTTCAGGTACTGTATTATGCTTCTTTTGACCTCAGGTTGCTTCCCCAAGAGACTGCAGTGTAGAAGAACATGCTGGCTACTATGAATTGATAGAACATTTCCAGCAGCTTGCTGCACACATTGAACGTCTGGAGTCAGGTACAGTCTGCTCTGGCCCTTCTTGTATAGGACCACTGTGTTGTCAGACCAGTCTAGTTTGTTGTTTATATGGACACCCAGGTACTTGTAGCTCTGCACCTTGAAAAGTCTTGAAAGACCCACAACATTTTGTTTTAGCACGTTTCACGTAACAAATTACAAAATTACATTCAAAGGGGCTAGCTATTTCGTGAAGCTATAAGCAAAATGAAGCTCTACTGTTTTGCTCATCTCTAGTACTGAGAAATAAACTGTATTCATCCCCTTTTTAGCTGTTTAAGAACAGTACCACAAACACCTCATTAATATTAAAATTGAAATATTCTGAACTACAGTATAATGATGAAAATAGCATGTATTGGGCTATTTGCTGAGGTCCTGAATTTCATATAAAAATGGTACAGTACATGTAACCCATTTTTAAATATATTTGAAGTAATGCATATTACTAATATAAAATATCTAAGTCTGATCTTCATAGTGAAAGCAAAATAAGACCACCTCTGTGTGTGTGAAATTGTGCCATGGGCATCCTTGGCAGAGTCATATCTGAAGAGCAACTGTAGCTGTGTTTTAGGTCTTAGACACAAAAGTTTTAGATTAATTCTAAAATTCCTAACCAAAATATGATAGGTTTCTCTTATAAGAGAGAGACATAGAGCATTCTACCAAATATAGTTTATTACAATATTAATATAAAAGTGATAAATATACATGTAGCAAAAGACTAGACATAAAGTACTGCTCTCACTTACTTGTATTCCCCGAGCCAGTTTCTATCTTGCATCTGGGTGAAGATTAATGACCACAAGAAGGGAGGCAGATGGATCAATAGTCCTTGGTACTACAAGAAATAAATAAATAAAGGACAGTTGCTACATTTGTCATTAGACTTTGCATTCATTGACTGTTGGACCACAGTGTGGCGAATGTGTGCTAGGGTGTGCCAGGAGAAATCCATCAAGGCCTGAATATGCTTTTCTCCAGCGCATTATATTGTAGCTTTGTGCTTTTGCAAAACAAATCAATTCTTCCATCCAGAGAAAAAAGGAAGTAAAGAGTGCAAATGTTGGTTGGCTGCATGGGTAAGTGTTTTAGAGAATTCTTCAATTGTCTGAGCTCTGATGGGACTTTTATAAGCTTATTTATTATTATATAGCAGTTTTCATGATAAGTAACCTATAAAATCACGTATACCAAAATAAAATGATAAAACCCGAATGGAATCAATATGTTGACATAAATGGAAAGCAGTATCAGTTCGCAGAGCTGTGAACCGAAAGAGCAATGCATTGAACAAGCAAGGGAAGACAAAAGCCAGGCAATAGAAAAGCACAAACTGGTGCATATTAAAGTTATAAATAGAAGCTTTTATAAATTATTTATTATGTATTTAAATATTGAAATGTTGAAAATGATGAGTATGTATAGTGCTGTGAACACCAAGAATCGCAGGGAAGAATTTTATGAATTCTGAGTTCAATCCAAAGTTTTGAGCTTTGAGTGTTTAAAATTCAAAATGTTCAAGCATTCTAGTCACAGTGGCTAAAGTCTAAACATAAAGATAATATTGATTAAGTTTTGTGGCATTAATCAGGGACGCCATTATATATATTAGGCCCCAGGATAGAACTCTACCATCTCAGCCTCACAACATCATTACTAACAGAATATTATCAAGGCATATTTTATACAATTACAAACTAAATGCAAAACATTATAAACACTGTGAGTGGTGGCAAGAAAAACAGTCAAGAGTAGGGAAAAAGTTGGGGTACCACCCTGGTAACCTCGTCTAATCGAATTAAGTCAAACAAAAAACATGTAATTATAGAAAAATAAGAGATCCTAGCCAGACAAAGTCTTGAGTGGTGCCAAGTGCCAGTCACTCCACAATATTCTGCATAAGATTCCTGATATAGTGATTCGCTATCGCCAGCTCTAACAAGCCTGTGTGTTCCATCGTGACACACATAAAAGCGCAACTCTTTTGGTTATATGCCGCTTAGTAATCAAACAAAGTCATACTTTTAGCACAGTTGTTCTAATTATTAAGGAGTGACACCTTGTTAATACACCCTGTGAATTGGAAAGTAGACATCTAACTCATACTTGGTACCCTTCTATTATTTCAATCATTGTATATAAAAACAAATATAGAAAATATAAAAGCATCGTGGTATTTATTAATGCATAACAATGCCAAAGAGAAGAAAATATAATAGAAAAATAAAATAGATAGCAAAGTCTGGATAAAAATAGTCTTAGGAAAAGCTAACAGAAAAATCAAAAAGGGTGGATGTCCTGGGCTGCTTTTTGATTTGACGATTGGTTTGCTTCATAGAGTATGTTTTTTGATGTCCAGATGAAATGGTCACACGTGTCTCAATCTTTCACGTTGCTTTCTTTGTTTTTTCCTTCTGCCATTATTTTTGGTCCCATAGACAAGCCATATACAGTATGTGTTTAGATGCATTAGTGGGGTTTCAGGACATATGACATTGCACACATTCAATACGCTACCTTGTCTTGATGACGAATGACTCTGATCGAGGTTTTGATATTTTAACTAACTCCGCACTCCTTCCTTTCTCAAGCTGTAAACTAATTCTGTATTTCCAGCTCCTATGGTGTCCATCCATTCCCATGTAAAAAATTGATTAAATCAGTTTATATGGATTCTGTACTTATTTTACATTGCCAGATTGTAAACTAATGGGACAAGAAACCATACTGAACAAATGCATGCAATACAAAAGAATGTACGAGAAAGGCTTGCAATGCCTGTAATTAAAGTAATGTGTATTCAGTTCATTCTGGTTCGTTTGAGCAAAATAATTCAAACTTAATATAAACAGTTCAAAAACTGAAGATTTTCCACACCAGGAGAATATTAAATGAAATATGTTGTTAATAAAGTACTTAATATAAAATTCAAATAGTTAAATCGATTTTTCAAATTTAGGCAAAAAAATATTAATTCCAATATTTCATATTTTTGATACAGTACATAAAAATTTGATTTTTTAAATAGATCTTCCTTTAAAGCAGAATAAAATGTGAAAAATAATCTTGCATATATTTTGGTAAACCATATACTATACTCATGTTGTGAATATGGAGAAAGCCATTTGCTGGCTACATCTGATTTTGTTTTTTCCATTTTGCATTCTAGAAATCATGTTCTCTGTTAAGGCAGCACACTATATTGCCCTTTCCATCCAACTCAAGCTTACACGGTTACAGAAGTCCACAGTCTGTCATACTAGCAACATTAGATGCATGGCACTCACCCACATTGGGTCAGTTTTACTACCATCTAAGTCAAACTGTTTAGGATGTGGTATGGAAATAGAATACATACAGAAGAATTAACTCAAGCCTGTGGAGAAAGTCCACCAGGCATCAAATCATGAAGATGTTCAGCCATACATATGTATGTGTGAAACAGTGACTCCTTGGTTCAGAACAAAAAAGTCACAAAAAATATTGTATAAAGAAAGGAAGTTAACAAATAACAGAACAAGCAATAAATAAGAATTCTGTACCAGCTTGAAATAGCACTCGACACAGAAAGGCAGTGTGTTTCCTTGTCCCAAAACTAACCTGATGCCGTCCTTCACTGTGTAGCCTTTTTGTTATATATCATTTGAAACCCAGCCTCAGAGTTGTGGGATGTTCTTTGACAACAGTTATGGTTCAAGAGATCAAAGATAATAAAGGCACAGGGCACTAGGATATTTCTGTTGCTCTGATAGCTTAATGTGTGTTTTTATTTGAAACTCATTTTCGAGGTTTTCTGCTTTGGTATAAAAAGCTATCCCTTTCCTTCCCAAAATGCAGACTGCTCTGTATTATTCATTAAATACACCTGTGGAAGTCCAGCCCTGGACACATACAGGCAGACACCAATACGTCCAACACACACATTTATTTACACTATTTATACACAAGAGTCCCGCACAACACACAGTGCCCCTACACCAATCACCCTCAAGTCCAGGCCTTTCAATGTGTCTTCCTTCACCACCTCCACTCCTCTCCTCCGAGCTCTGTCCTCTTCCTCCCATTTCCGGCTAATGACTGTAGGGAGGCCGCCTCTTTTATCCCCACCCGGACATGCTCCAAGTGCCCACTGATGAACTTCCTGTAGCACTTCCTAGTGTGGCAGAAGTGCCGCATGAGCACCCAGAAGCACTCCGGGTGTCCCTGATACTCCTTCCTCCAGCACCTCCGTGTGTGGCCGAAGTGCTGGCATCCAGGGCTCCTTAATTGTCCAGGTGCCCCCTGGCGGTGGCCACGGGCCCCTATAGGGTTGAGCTTCCATGCTCAGTTCCTGTGGCCCCCATACCAACCAAGGCGACTGCCCTCTCGTGGTCCGGGGGAGGCACAGTCCCTCTCCTGGTCCTTCCAGCCATCGCGGCTGGGCACATCCACCAGCCGACCACTACACACCATAATGTCTGCAGGATAGGGGCACAGTAGTTATATCCAGATAGATTTGACTACCCAAACATCTCATGAAAAGTTGTGGGCCCGTTTGGAATATCTCTAAATCTACATTATTTGGGCATTTCATGTTATCAGGACTTCATCCATATGCTTCTAATAAAGATAATTTGAGCAAACACGGACCATTGTCTAAATGTATAAAGTTTAACCTTCTACTTCACTCAGTCAAATGAAAGGCAAATCTAAGGCCACACTTTAGAAAGTAATCAAGACCTTATATAAATTTTAGAAACGCTGGGCTCTTCGAGCCGCAATCAAGGTCCCACAACACAGAATCTAGAACAGAGAGGTCTGTAAAGTCAGTCCTGGTGGGCTGAAGTGGCTGCAGATTTTTATTCCAACCTGTTTGCTTAATTTGAACATAATCCTTGCCATTAACAGATCTAATTTAATTTTATTGGTTGTTTGGGTTTTCATGCTGCCATGTCAGGTCATTCTGGTATTTTACAGTTTTACCTTCCTAGGATATCATCCAAATGATTTGTAATCTGAAGTGGATGAGTAATGCTCAGTCCTTCACTTTGTTCTCTTCAGATTCCTTCCAAATATTTTATTCACAATGAATAGACACAGTTGTAAATGGTTCTTTTGTTATTTGCATCTTATTTTTAATAAGGAGAAATTACACAGTTAATGCAGCTGTTTAGGACTAAAATAAGCCATTAAGGATGGGGAATCTTAACAAGCGAGACAACTAAAATGAAGCATAAAAATGTTGCTTGAGCAATAAGTGCTTCAACAACAATGACTAACGTCTCTTTAAGAAATTGGCAGGCAGTGTGGAGTAGTGGTTAAGGCTTTACACTTCATTGTGTGACCATAAACAGGCAACTTCACCCGCTTTGTGCTCTAATTGGTAAAACAAAATAAATTTAGCCAATTGTATCTCAGATGTTGTAAGTCTTCTTGGATAAAGGCGTCTGCCAAATAAGGGAATATAAATGTGAACTGAGTTGGAGCAAATGCCTTCAGCCACTATAGCCCTCCAGGACTGACTTTGCAGAACCTCGCTATAGAGGCCCATCCTGCCATCATTCTAGAAATGGTTATAGTACCATTTCTAAAGTTCTAAAACCTTTTCATTCTGTGACCCATTTATGAAATTGAAACATGATTGGACACCATAACACGACTGATTCAGCCATCTTATATTTTATTCCATATAAAGCGCACATACATTCAATTAATTTCTAATCAACATTTTTTTTAAATAAAAGCACACAAAATTTGAAAAATGAGAGGCAATTATTCACTTTATGAAGAACATTTGTAAACTTGGATTTGAAATGGATGTACAGGTTGGCCCTTACAATTTGCATGTTTACAATTCAAGAAAACGGCTATTATCGCTTTTGTCTTCAATAATTAAATGGAAATTATTTTGTGAGTTTTGCAACCTATTGCTGAAAACCACAGACTACTCTATAGCAGCACTACTTTAATGGACTGCAAATCACAGCAACCCTGGGATTACTGCATCATTGGGAAGCTTTGTCAGCTGGTGCAAGGGCTTCTGGGTAAAAGAAGATGAAGGCACTAGCTTGAGTACTGAGTCATAAAAGACCAGCAGAATCACAGTCAGAGGGGTCTGTTTGTTTCATCAATTTACTGCACAATTGGATTACAATTTCTCCTATAGAATTACAGTTGTCTTTATTTGTGTGATTTTGTCGGGGTTGGAATTCTTCACTTACAACAGCATCACGATAGGAAAAAACTTTCCATAACTTTTAGAGAGAATTTCTTTTCATAACAACACCACCATCATTTGCATCTCGTGTTTCTCACAACTTTATGTATCTTTACTTAGTGCAATAAATTTAAAATATACAATAATCACAGACTCAAAATGTATTTGCGGATTTTCACATTTGTGTGGGGGTCCTGTGGCCCTAATCCCTGTGAATTAAAGGGATAACTGTTATTAGATATGGAACAAACCATGTAAAAAGTATCGTCTAGGGTTTACCTGTGGCATAGACACTTTATATATATATATATATATATATATATATATATATATATATATATATATATATATATATATTATATCTTGTATGAACAAGAAGCAGATAAAATAAAAGGTTGGTGTGTTTGTGTGAAATTTACCCTTAACAAGTTTCCAACTGTGTCCCTATGTTCATGATGAGATCAAATAAAACAATTAACATTTATTAAGGTTAAATAATTAAACATAAATAAAAGCAGAAGGTGATAATTTTCAAGGAAAAAAACAAAACACAGGAAAAAACAAACAAAACTATATCAATGGATGGAGTCACACTGCAATAAAGACATGTTTTCCTTAATATATTTTGTGATGCAAATCAATGATGTTCCTGGGGTCATCCGGACTTTTGAAACCTTCAACATCAGACTCTTCTTCCCCAGGTTATTCAGCCAGAGCTGATGAAGCACTGACTTATGGCCAGGTTGTACTTTTCATCACTGCTCACCCCTCCTCATCCACAGGCCTTCTGCAGTCACCAGGGCTATCTCTTTGGCTCTTCTCTTGTTAGACCTATAAATGAAAAGGACGATAATCATTTTGCAAAAGAACTGTCCAGTAAACCCACTATAGCCTATTTCAATCGACTCACTCCTTGTCCACCACCGATTGTCCCTGCAATGTTCCTCCAGCTCTGCATAGCATGATGTCTTCCTTGCACTGGCCTCTTTGATCCGATCCTCCCATGGAACAGTAAGCTCCAAAAGGCCTGCTTGGGGGATTTTGAGAACAAGAAAATGTATGGTCTCAGTGATGTTGCAACTTCTTCTGGGAACTTCAGTTATCTGTCTAGATCAACTCTCAGTTCCCAGTCAAGTGCTGTGGCCAGTAAGTCTGTGTAGGTGAAATACGGAATCCCAATTGTTGTTTGTGGCTTATCCTATGCTCTAACAAAGATGATGGTCATTGCTGGTGTTGGCTGGCAGTGCTTGTTCTGCGTGAGTCACTGTGGATGGTGTCTACTATGGCCCACAAAACCTAATTGTGCCACCACTGGTATCCACTACCCTCAAAGCCATGTTGCAACAACTGAAGATGTGCTTCACAGTGCTTTTGTCTGGGCAAAGCAGGCATGCTGGGGTTTTGACCATCCCCCAAAAGAACAGGCTGGAAGAACTTGGTAGAACAGCATAGAAAGCCTAGATCAAGAACTTCCAAAGCTCAGGCCATGAAACTTTGTACTTCACTGCATGCTCTCATCTACTCCAGGCTTCCGTTTTGTTGCATACAAAGTGCTTTGCTGGCTTGCTCCTTTTCAATAACTTTCTGTACTTCCTTTTGAACTAAATGTCTCTTTTCCTCCACCGCGCCTTATTATAGTGCAAAATTTCGTGGTATCTCAAACCAGTCCTCTCTTGCACTATTGTGCCCACCAGGGCTCGGAGTCTCAACCAAGACAGCCAGCTTGATAGCCTCTGCTGCCCTCCACTTCCATCCCTTACTGACCTCAAATGTAGCCGAGTGTTGAATGCACATGCACCAATGATGCCAAGAAAAAATAGGCCTTTTTTGCGCTGCAGCATCAGGCCCAATTTCGTCGTAATCTGCCCCTACTTGTAATGACTAAGAATAAGCAGCAGTGAATGAGTTTTTTCGGGTGAGGAGTGGTATCACTTAATATGTAAAATCATGTATGTTTTACAACTGTGCCATGTAAAACATTTTAAAACTGCATTTTTAACTTCAGGTGATATTTTGCAGGGTGCATATATGGCTTAAGAAGGATGATATACATAACGCATGATCTTTGTAATCTCAGAACATCCGATTCATCAGATCTTGTCTGTTTTGAATAGAACTGACATGAATAATAATTTAACATAGTGCAGCAAAGTATAAGAATAAGGTGCCTGGATTCACGGTCCCACATTTGTATAAGTTTTAGGAAGTCACTGCACACTGAAGAGATTCCGAAGGACTGGAAAATGGCAAATATCATCCCATTATATAAAAAGGAGACAGGGAAGATACAAGCAACTATAGGCCAGAAAGCTTAACATGCATCACAGGAAAATTAATGGAAGGAATTATTAAGGATAAGATTGAGCAACACCTGGCAAGGACAGGAATTATTAGGAACAGTCAGCATGGGTTCAGAAGAGGGAGGTCATGTTTACTAACATGCTGGAATTCTATGAGAAGGCAACAAAAGGATATGATGAAAGTGGAGCATATGATATTATTTATCTGGACTTTCAGAAAGCATTTGATAAGATGCCACCTGAGAGGTTGGGCATTAAGCTAAAAGAAGTTGGAGTTCATTGTGATGTTTGTAGATGGGTGTAGAATTGGCTCAGGCACAGGAAGCAGAAGGTGATGGTGTGAGGAACCTCATCAGAACTGTCCGATGTTAAGAGTGGCGTTC
This sequence comes from Erpetoichthys calabaricus, assembly GCF_900747795.2. NCBI lineage: Eukaryota > Metazoa > Chordata > Cladistia > Polypteriformes > Polypteridae > Erpetoichthys > Erpetoichthys calabaricus. Next base: position 93,200,230 of record NC_041396.2, on the reverse strand, counting down.
CACAGGGTCAGTGCTGAGGCCGCTGCTATTTTTAATATATATATAAATTATTTAGAAAGGAATATAAGTAACAAGCTGGTCAAATTTGCAGATGATACCAAGATAAGTGGATTAGCAGATAATATGGAATCCATTTATCATTACAGAAGGACTTGGATAGTATACAGGCTTGGACAAATTTGTGGCAGATGAAATTTAATGTCAGTAAATGTACAGTATTACACATAGGAAGTAAAAATGTTAGGTTTGAATACACAATGGGTGGTCGGAAAATTGAGAGTACACCTCGGACTCATCACTATCAACTGCCAGACAGTGTTCAGAAGCCATTAAGAAAGCTAACAGAATGTTAGGTTATATAGCACGATGAGTCGAGTACAAGTCCAAGGAGGTTATGCTCAAGCTTTATAATGCACTGGTGAGGCCTCATCTGGAGTACTGTGTGCAGTTTTGGTCTCCATGCTACAAAAAGGACATAGCAGTGCTAGAAGAGGTCCAGAGAAGAGCAACTAGACTGATTCCAGGGCTACAGGGGTTGAATTATGAGGAAAGATTAAAAGAGCTGAGCCTATACAGTTTAAGCAAACCAAGATTAAGAGGTGACATGATTGAACTGTTTAAAATTATGAAGGGAATTAGTACAGTGGATCGAGACTGTTATTTTAAAATGAGTTCATCAAGAACACGTTGGAAACCTAAGGGTAAATTTCGCACAAACATTAGGAAGTTTTTCTTTACACAAAGAACGATAGACACTTGGAATAAACTACCAAGTAGTGTGGTAGACATTAGGACTTTAGGGACTTTCAAAACTCGACTTGATGTTTTTTTGGAAGGAATAAGTGAATAGAACTGGCGAGCTTTGTTGGGCTGAATGGCCTGTTCTCGTCTAGATTGTTCTAATGTTCTAAAGTTACTGCACTGGGAAAAGAGTCACAATTAAGATAAAGGATGCATATAAGGATGAATAACTCATCTTAATTGTACAGTAGAGAACAAAAAGGCTAACTGGGTTATAGAGTATGATGTGTAAAGTGCAACTCACAGGACATTATGTTTAAGCTTTGTAACAGAGTCGTGGGGCTTCATCTGGAGTAGTGTGTGCAGTTTTGATCTTCAGACTGCAAAAAGACATACTAGTGCTAGAGAAAGTCCAAAGGAGAGCAACCAGACTGACTGTGGGAAGAATGGGTATAAGGAAAGATTGAAATAGCAAACTGAGATTAAGAGATGTAGAAAGAAACAACAAAAAGTCAAAGGTTTGTGGTATCCACCCCGCACACTTGGGGAATAAAAAACAAAATTAGCAAAACAAGTAATCTTAACAGACTGAGTCTACAACTGAACTGAAATACATGAAGCAATATGATAGTTTAATAGTGAGTTCACAAGAAAGACTGTGTTTTGGGGGAAGGAAACCAGAAGTGAGGTCAGGACTGGAACCGGAAGCGAGGTCAGGCAAGATTTCCTTCTGAGGCTCTACAGAAGAGGAAAGAGAGAACACATCAGTGTCCAATGCCAGCCCTGGTCCGGCATACAAGTACACTTATTTAAGCCCATCAACTGCCTCCCATATGTGTGTGTGTGTTAGAGTTTAACATAATGGACGTTTTTTAAAATTTTGAAGGGAATTAGTATAGTGGATTCAACCTGCAACTGTAAAATTAATTATTCAACTAGAACATGGACAAGCAATTGGAAACTTGTCAAGGGCAGATTTCACATAAGTGTTAGAGCAGCGTTTCTCAACCTTTAAGTATTTGCGACCCGAGTTTTCATAACAGTTTTAATCACACCCCCCTAACGTTTTTTTGAAAGGAGCCCACTAATACCAATTTGTTCTTTTTTAATTAATGATATATCATAGATGCATATTTTATTATACCTACTTAACTTTTATCGACATTTATCCAACTCTATATTTATTTTTCTAGTATCAGAATGTACTTTAAGTTAATTTGTTTTGGTTTCAATAGATATATTTTCATTATTTTCGATTCTTGTTTTCTTTTTTTCACATCTTCACTCCCCCTTTTTGTTACTTCGCGTCCCCCTAGGGGGGCCCACCTCACATTTTGAGAACCACTGTGTTAGAAAGTTTTTTCTTCACACAAACAACTATTGACACATGGAATGAATTGCCAAGTTGTGTACTGGAGAGTAGGACTTCAGGAACCTTCAAATTTCTAATTGATGTAATTTTGCAGAATTTAGGTGATTAGGACTGGCAGGTTAAATCTACTCTTGTTAAAATGTGCCAGTGTTTTTCAATGGAACTCATCAACAGGACTCTTCTAGGAAACACAGGACATTTGGTCACCCAATCTCTATAGACAACTGCTGATCCAAACAAGCAACAAGGTGTGCTGCTGTCAGAAAGTAAACTTGTGAGATTCATTACATATTTTGTGAAAATGTGCTTACGCAGTTTCTACATGAATTGAGTATCAAACTGCATTCACACACACACACACACACATTTCTCCAAATGATATTCTCTGCTGGTGGTAGGTCTTTGCATCTGCAAAGGTTGGTAAATGCTATTGACTGCTGATGCTGAGGTCTCGTCACTCCCTTTGGCTCAATGATGTGTTCCATAACTGGATGAAGTGAGTTTGGCAATGGATGAATGAATAGAGTGTGACAAAGCTGCTTTACCAGCACTCAACCCGACACAGACAGACGCAGGAGACACACTGATAGAACAAATGTTTTATTTTTCTTTTCTTCGTCTGTGGACAATGCCTTCCCCATTCCCACAGGCACAATACAGTTCCAATAAGCACAAGCCCACACAATTCTTCTCTTTCTCTTTTCACAAACCACTCCTCTCTGGCAAGCTTCATCCACTACCAGCCAACTCAGGCTCCCGTAGTGGTGGCTGCTGGCTTCTTTTATTGCCCACCCGGAAGTGCTCCAGGTGTTTGACGACCTATTTCCGGTTGCACCTCCGGGTGTGGTAGAAGAGCCCCCCATATAGGCTCAGGAACCACTGCAGCACCCCCTGGCGGCACCCCCAGATCCCAGCAGGGTTGAAGAGAACTCTGTCTCCCATGGAGCCCTGCGGGAATCCGAGGCACCACTGCCACCCAGGGGGCCTGCCATCTAGCGTCCCAGGGGAGGTACTGTTCAGTCCCTGCTTGTTCCCCTGGACCATATAAAGAAGAGGTGTCCCGGCCGGGCAAGGGCCCCGGCCATCCACCACAAGAAAAATATTTGTTAAAAAAATTGCACCTGACCAGTGGCTGTTTTTGCAGGTCTAGTATGATGAATTCCCAGTATACCCAGTTTTCCTTCTCTCATCCAAAACACTTTTGACTGCTGTTCAAACCCATACATTCTTTCAACAAATTATCTAAAACAGCCTTCACCCCTCACTCTACTATTTTAACAAAATCAGCTGGTAGTAGTGACAAGTTCTTTGGGAAAGATTTGTAATCATCTTCATTATGTTGCCAATCAGAAGCTTCAAGAGCTGTACCCTCCAGTAGAGGGCACCCTCAGCACTCATGCTGGTCTATAGTGGTATGGGATATTTTTTATTTTCTTGTGTGGTTTATGAGTCGTTTTATACATATTTTGTTCTTCTGTTCTTCTTCTATTTTTGAAGAATTTGTTTTTATTATTTGTGCGGTCTTTTGGGTCGTTTAATGTAATGTTAAATAATGTAAATCATGCAACAGCATCTGGGGTCATCGCTGTCCCAGTGATGTGGTGGCCACTGTGTATAAATGTGGCACCATTTTACTCCAAAACTATCCTTCAATGGATAAAAATTAAAACACTTCTTAGTTAGTTCAAACAAACAAGCAGGGAGGTCCGTTTTGGATTTCTTTGACTATTCTATCTGACAATTTCCTCGAACTTGGTGCTTGGTTATCTTGTCTTTTTGGTTACTACTCTAGCTGGTCTAACGACTACGTGTTTTCATCTCGCGTTCCTTTTCCTGTCACAATAATTTACTTGCACTGTTGTATGCACAATATATACTGTAGCATTTTTGAGGCTGGATGGCTTTACTTCCTTACCATTTACCTTTCCAACATTTGCTTTGCTTGATGCATTCACACCAATACGTGTGTCAATACACATGAATGGGTTAGGGTTGGAGTATAACGTGTGTGAGCACTCACATAGTGACAATGTAGAATGAAGAGAATATCTGTGTAACCTAGGAGTCACACAACAGATGAAGGACCACAAGATAGAAGAACTAGCAAAAAAAAAGAAGAGATTGTTTTTGTAGGCTAAAATAAATAGTTTCACAAAGTCAACCTACACTAGGTCTTTATATATTTATTAAAATCCATCTTTTTGTTCTGTAAAAGTCAAAGTGAATTGCTGCCTTAATAGTGTTGCCCAGTAGTGAATCTCAGGGGAGACGTTATGTAGTTGATAAGAAAGTAATAAAGTTTTTGAAGCATAAGTAAAGCTTCCAGTTTAGCTAATTAATGACATGGTGGGTTTATGGCTTTATAAGTAATGATTATTTACTTGTACTTCTACCACAAATGAATTTAATTTATTGAAATTAAAACAGAATAAACTACCCTTATGAACAGTATTAAATTAAGTACAAATATAAAACACAAAATAATTGATCACAAGTATTCACCCCCATTGACATGACACACCTAAATTCTCACTGGTGCAGCCAGTTGGTTTTATAAGTCAAATAATTAGATCAATGGAGATTACCTGTCTGTAGTCAAAGGATTTCAACTGATTGTAGCATACAGTAAATGCACCTTATCTGGAAGGTCCAAGCTGTGGTCATTCAGCATCAAACTAACCTACACAATGAAGACAACAGACCACTTCAACCAACTCTATGAAAAGGTGACTGAATAACACAAGTCAGGGAATGGAGACAAGAACATAAAGTTGCAGACGGGACTCCCTAACAATGGAAGGACTGGTGGAGGGAGTATTTCCAGGACTAACAGAGAGCAGCTTCCTTGGTGTCCAGAGGGGCCACGTGTCATCATGAGCATAGAAGCTCAACCCTGTTGGGGCCCATAGCCACCGTCAGGGGGTGCGTGGATGTTTTCAGGGCCCTATTAGGCAGCACTTACGCCGCACCAGGAAGTGCTGCCAAAAGAAGCTCATTCCGGGTCCGAGTCCTTCTGGGTGCCCTATAAAAAGGGGCCAGTCGCCAGAATTCATCAGCCAGAGTCGAGAGGAAGAGGACAAAGCCTATAGGAAGGACTGAAAGCAATGGCGAAAAGACTGTGCTTGCCTTGTGTGCTGTAGAAGGCAACTATGTAAATAAACTGTGTGCTGTTTGGACTAGAATTAGTGTTCTGTCTGTCTGTGTCAGGGTTGGGGCGGCTGTACACGCCCGGGCATCACAATGAAATGAATCATTAAGAAATAAAGAGTATGGCACAGATGTAAACCTGCTTAGAACAGGCCATCTACAAAAACTAAATGACAGTGCAAGAAGACAACTAGTTGGGGAGGCCACCAGACCTTTCAGAACTCTGAAGGAGTTAAAAGCTACAGTGGAGATTGGAGAGAATGTGCATAAAATAGCTTTTGCCCGGGTGTTTTACCAGTCACACCTTTAAGGGAAAGTGGCAAAGAGAAAGCTACTGTTAAAAATATACCCATGACATCAGAAGCCACATGGGAGACTCTGATGGTTCTGTGTTCTGATGAGACCAATATCGAGTTTTTGGTTATCAGACTAAATGCCATGCATGGTGGGAACCTGGTAAAATCCTGGAGGATAACTTGATGCAGTCTACAAGAAATCTAAACCTAATGTCCCAAGTATAAAGCCAAAGCTACATGGCTTAAAAACACTAAAGTTAATGTCACAGAGAGCCTGGACTTGAAAAAAAGCTCTTCAATGACAATCCCCATGCAAACTGAATGAGCTTGAGCAGTTTCACAAAGAAGAATGGGGAAAAACTGCAGTATCCAGATGTGCAAAGCTGATGCAGAGACACCTGTGTACATGGACTCAAGGGTGTCATGTCATGTCGTTTTCTAACCTACTTAATCCAGATCAGGGTCCAAGGGGATGCTGAAGCCTATTCCAGCTAGCAGGGGTACTAGGCTGGAACAAACCCTGCATAGGGTGCCAGTCCATCACACACAACAGGGCCAATTTAGTGCTGTCGATTCACCTACCTTGCTTTTCTTTGGACAGTGGACAGAAAACTGGAGCACCTATACGGAACTCACATAGGCATGCAGAGAACATACAAGCTCCACACAGGGAGGGCCCGGGGTATAAACCCTGGTCTCCTTACTGTGAAGCAGAAACACTACTACTGTGTCGCCCCCGCTACCCAAGGTGCATCTACTATAGACTGACTTGAAGGTAGTGAATCCGTATGTGATTGTTTTTTGTTTTATATTTGTAATTCATTTAGATCACTTTACAGAGATCTACTAACCCTAACATTAAACAATATTTTCCTATTAATCAATGTCAATAAGGTCTACTTCAATGCACCATGATTCAAAGTAGCAATCTTATAATTGTTCTGGTTTCTGTACTCAACAGAAAGTGTTACGAAAGACCAGGAAAAGAAGTTAAAGTGAAAGCAATGGTCAAAACTGAGAGAACAGCACCATGGAAGAAGACCAAGGGTTAGATAGTTTCTTCTTCTTCATCTTTCGGCTGCTCCTGTTAGGGGTTGCCACAGTGGATCATCTTTCTCCATATCGTCCTGTCTCCTGCATCTTGCTCTGTTAAAGGATTAGACAGCAGTAACACAAAATAAAATCTATATTTTACACAGTGTGGAATAGGCGACCCGGACACAGACAGGCAGACACATCACAAGCCATCACCACACATTTATTTACAATAATACTATATACAAGTCAATAAGTGCACCTTACTCCAATTCCCCACAGTCCCAAAGTCCAGGCTTCCTTCAGCCTCCTCTCTTCTCTTCCACACACTATACAATTGGCCTCTTTTCGCCCATCTCCTTCTCCGACCTTGTCCGCCTCCTCACCGGACTCCAGCCTTGATTGTCGGGAGGCAGACCTTTAAATAGGCAGCAGATTGCCGACCACACTCAGCCACCTGTGACAACAGCAAAAAAGTCATAACAAAGTTGGATACTGAATTGCTGACCCAAAACCTATTTGTATCATCCTTGATAACTGCATGGCAGCCATGTAACAATGAATTGTTTTGGAATTCCAGAAATGTAACATGAAGAAACAAAACAGTAACAAAAGACTATAATAAAGAATAAAGAATATAATTAACCTCAGAGTTTCCAGAAGATACATAACTGTATTTAAAGGTTAATAAAGAAAAATGTACTTTTTCCAAAATAATTTTAAAACAACATTGGTTCATGACAATAATAGACTTCCAAGGGGGTGAATACTTTTTATAGGCACTGTCAAATTAAGTCTAAGGTATTATGATACAGTTATTCAATTCACAGTAGAATTCTACTTACATTTCCTTTCAGAAACATGACACGAATATTGCAAACAACATCTGCACTACTCCTCTCCCTGAAAGATATTTTAATGGAATTGCAACATCAAATGTCATGCATCTTTGGTTTGGAATAAAGACTTATCCTTATGAGGTCCCCAGAATATTGTGAATCAATGTCTAGTTTCTGGTTCAAATATAATCTTTTGTGAAATTCAAACATTAAAGCAGGTGTAGATATTGCAAAATCCAAAGACACACTTCAGGCCACCCTTTTTGCTCTGCACCAATTACATTTATGGAGAAGCCTTCAATTGCAGGAATAACATTGCTATCCACTCAGACTAGTTGGTATGTAAGCGAGCCACTTTCAGTGTGCACATCTGAGGGAATGAGAGGTTCTCCTGATCAACAAAATTACCATTCGTTAGTGTGCAGAGTGAAGATTCTGACAGCAATGTGCCAATAAATTCAAGGATATTTTTAATGCAGCCCAGTTCCTTTCAAAAGCTTTCATTTAAAGGCCAGCCTAACAGACTCCTGGGTGGATAGTTCAGCCGAGCTTGAAAGAGATGAGGCAATTAAGGCAAATCAAAGGATGTCTGCCTTCTTGCTAAAGATGTATTAAAATTGTAAAACAGCATCTTGGGAATTTTTGAGATGGTAGACCGAATTAGCTATATGCAAGACAAAATATCAGGTTTTGTTTCCTAAATGCTTTTGTTTGTTTTTTTGTTGAAAACCCCTGATCCCAGTGGAAGCAATTTTATATACTATAATGAATACAGCAAACAAGTAAAGTTTATACAAATCAAGCGTTATTTCTTTCTTTTCTTTTCTTTCTGAAAAAACATACTGTTTAATAAAATAGGATATCCTAAATTTATACTGTAGAAAGCGTCGCATATCTAAAGTTTTCAGTATCCTGCCAACTACAACAACGTGAGCAAATAATATTGCATCCCAAGATGTAAACAAGGCATTACTGAAAGCTCCCATATTAATGGTTGCTGATCTGCTAAGCCAATACGTGCAAATACCTCCCAGCTCAACTTACCACGATGATGTGAATCTTCATACCCATCGTATATGAGATATTTGAATGTTCAAAAACTATAGACATCTTAATGGAGATGTAACGAAGAGTTAACTGCAAGAAGAAATAGCATAATGTAAAGCAAATTAAAATATTTTTGTCCTACATCCTTATACTACAACTTTCCTCTTCTTTTTTCTTGTCTTCTGTCTGTGTTAACCTGAAGAATTTTTATATCAAGGGTCACATATTTTGGACAAGAAACATCAGCATAAGCTATGTGATAGACAGAGGGTCTCCGTGACCCCTTGAACCCTCAGACTCCAAATATGAATATTTATTTTAATAATAAAGTGCACAAAGCACCCTCCTCTCCACAATACTCAATAATACACAATAATCAATCCTCCACACTCCCAAACACTTTGCCACCCTTCCACCCAGCTCAGCTCGACGTCTGGGATTTCCCATAGTCCTTTTATAGTCCTGATCCGGAAGTGTTTCGCCCTCTCTGTCCACGTGACTAGGAACACTTCCAGGTCATATAAAAACTCTTCTTCACCCCGGAGGCACGTCATTTCTTCCTGTCATGTGATCATGACACACCTCCGGGTTATAGGGCACATAAGAGTCCGACAACCTCCCTACAGCAACTCCTGGAGGCCCCCATGGTATCCAGCAGGGCTGTGCATATAAACTACAGAGTCCATGATGCCCTGCTGGAATTCGGGGCACGTTCATGCTGTCGGGAGAGCTCCTCCTGGCGGCCTGGGGGTGAGGGCCGGAGTAGAAAGCCGGCAATCCTTCACAGCTATTGGAGAAAAAACTTTCTGCTGTCCTGTGATTTTTACAATTGGCCTACATAAAATGCCACAAAGTATAGCTAAGACTACACTTTTTAACTCATAGGTAGAATCTCATCAGCTACTTAGAACAAGTATATGCTCAACATAATTTTTAAGAACTTGAGTTAAGAACTATAGTTCCTTCTGCCAGAGTTCTTTGAACATCCCTTTTCAAAGTAGCACAGTATCTCTTCACCAGATCCTTTCAGTTTCTGGGGCATTACAGGTCACGTTCTTAATGATGTGTCACACACGTGTGAGTGGGAGGCAGCTGAAGGGCTTATTTAATTATAACAACTTGTCCGACCAGGGGGCGGAGGGGTGCACTGACTCTGTTTCTCAGTTCCCTACAGACCGTACATGGGAAATCCCACCAGGTGCCGAAGCCCAGAGGAAGAGACTTCTGGTCCCGTCCCAAGGGCAACATCACTTCCGGTCAGCTCTCCATAAAAGCCGCTCCCCTTCCTCTGGTGATCAGTTCTGTCTTGGACTCAGTAGTGTAAACTACCCTGTGCTATTTTTATAATTTTTGCAGCCTGGACTACAATATACGGCTGGCTGCCCCAAACCTTTTTGTGATGTCTGGAGTCTCTTATGTGACAGATGATCTTCAGCAATGAAGTCTACCAATGGTCCACAGGATTGCAGTCCCATCATGGTATTTTATTACCAACAAAGGAAAACCCAGTGGCCATATAGCTAGGCAACATTCCATAGGCTTTTGTAAACTGATGTAATTTATGCTCAGATATATGTGTTTCACGGGAGAGAGGACTCAGCTGTGTCTACAGTTATAATGATAGCTGGTTTTTGAGATTACAGTTTATTTGATTATATCATTCACACAAATAATTTTACATTTCAAAAGCCACCTACAAGGAAATAAGGATTACATTTAAAACATTATTTATAGTCAAAGTATAAAAGTACCCTATAGTTGTGTTTACATTACTGTTCCCTTGAAGTGGTCATTATGGTGATGTCTTGAGTCTGGAGACAAGAAGATGTAAAGGCTCAGAAGCAGAGATGTAGTATGAGCAGCTTTATCAGATACAGAGAATATGAGATTAGTTTTTGAAGCTATTTTGGTGTGTTTTGTATTTTATGTATCAGTAATAAGAAAGTAATAGTCAAGGCCTTACCAGAGAGAAACAGCTAGAACAAGACAAGGGTAGGGTTCACCAAAACTCACACAGGGAAAGAGATGTGTGATCTGACGAGTAACTGTATTACCCTAGGATGCCAGATGACTCACTAGAAATGCCAGACACTCTGAAGGTGAGAAAGAGGCATAGAGAGGTTGAAAGGATAAAGAGACATCTGCTAACTGGTAGAGGAAAGCAACTCATCTTAGGAAACGAGAAATGGTTCCACAATGCCCTTTTAAGTTTATGATGAACAGGAGGATTCTTATGCCACTCATGCTTAAATAATGGCAGCCCATAGTCTAAGAGCAGAAATGGTAGCAGTACACTATGTTGTCCATTTGAGATAGGAAGTGTGGAGTCAGCCAATGAGATGGTGCAGGGATTCAGTGGGCCTATGACCTGATGGACTTTAGATTATATGTGCTCTCCCAAATCCTAGAAGTGTCATCGCGATGAGACTTAAAGAAGGCCTTATTGAGTGTGGAACTAGAAGTAAGAAAGAACAAACACTTGACTGATGAGAGGCTGAGAGGTCAGACAACATGGTGAAACAGGAAGTGACATGAACGTTTACTGTGGTAATTGAGTTGGACAAGTAGGTGATCCACTCTTCCAGGCAGATGACCCTCCAGATGAGTGTGGGTAGACCCCAAGTGACAGTGTTTTATTTTTTCCATGTGACATGTTCCTTGTTTTTTAGCTCATGCAAGTAAAACTTTACAGTAAACTGTACCCGTAAAGATAATGACCTTATAAACCTATAAACCTATTTACTTTGTACTTTTCTGATCTCCCTATGTGCTTTAATTATTTGTATATAACCTGCTTTGAATATTTTCATCGACCCGGAGTATATAAGACTCCAGATCAACTGTTGGAGTCCCAACCGTGACACCTCATTTACTCAAAAAAATAAAATGAGACCAAAATAACAGGCACATAATGCCACAATAATAAACAAAAGGAAAGGTTAGCTGTTGTCTGAAGAGTGGACAGGCTTCAGAGTCGGAGCTCCATCAGGCGATTGGTTCATCCTTTTGGGAGCACCCTGCTTTTATAGCTCATGGACCAGAGGGGAATCAGTTGCCTTCAATGGCTGTCTTCCTGATGGTGAGACAAGAGATAGAAAACAGCGATCACACCCCCTGGTGTCCTGGGGTGATATTGTTTATCTCTGATGAACCTGAAAGGTGACCGTCCAATGCGCATGTGTGACAATATTTGACATCCTTGGCATCATTTTAAGTTAGCAGGGTCACTACATGAGTGACCCTACAGTTAAAATAGATACCTAAGTCAGTTTGAACAGGCTTTTTTATTATTGTTTTCTGCTATTTTGTGTTTGATTTGTTTTTAATAAACCCCATTATTTTAATTTTGATCTCTTACCTGCCTCTTTTTCACCTCAGTTGGAACAGTCTGTAGGAGCCACACTATTATTACAATACACACATATTAGCATACAGATGTGCACATTCAGAAGAGTGGTGCTTTACTGCCCTCTGCTGCTGGAAAACAAATGACAGGCTAAGGAAAACCTGAAAAGTGTGAGAATAAAACAGTGCATGTTTCAGAGGAATAGTTCCATATAAAGGATCTACAGTGGAAGGAAGCATTGAAGCTGTAGACTTAAAAAATATAGTCAACAAGGCCTGGATGTACCTGACAATGTATCAAAATGAGCAAGAAAAAGGACATAGAGCACAGAGTTTATACTTTGGATGATGCCCCCAGCTTGCAGATTTATTGCATCAGGAAAGTTCTATTGTCCTAGTTGTGACCGAAAGTGTAAATCTTTCCCTAATCAGCATTTGGATGAAAGCACATTATTTCTACAGACAGAAAAGACAGCAAGTTAGTTCTCTGACTGGCCTTTCACTGTGCTCCCCTTAAGCTCCCAGGAGGGAAATCGTTTAGTGGTGTTATTGACTGTGCTGTCAGCACAGGCTTCAAATTACCAATAATGCAGACGGGAGACATTGCAGGTACCGTACTGTGTTATTTATGTTGTTGGCTTAGAAATAGGCAATTAAGGGACAGCACTGAGGCGAGAGTTAATAAAAAATGGCTCAAGCTGGCCACATGAAGGGATCAGTACATGATCAGGTTCACTCTACACCTCCAGATTTCTCTCTCACGCTTTCCTTTGTTGAATTGAAACCCAAATCATTTTTTCATACTACCCCATTCCTTCTGTCAAATCTAAATTAACACAGCAGGAAGTGGCTCTGTTGTTTACTAAAATAAGTCATTCTACTTTATAGAAGCAGGACAGCTATTCCTGATAAACAAGGACCGCCTATGCGTCTGTTCTGCCGAGTGAGTCACGCACACATTTTTGCTTCCAAAATAATTTCCTGCTGTTAACCGTCCATACTTTTCTTATTTTATGTTATACATATATATACCAAGGGTTTCCTTCTAAAACTATTATACAGTATATATACTATATATATTTTTGTGGCCTGTAGGAGATTTGCACACCCCAAAACTGGAACACAACACATACTGTAGGTTCTATTCTTAATAGACTCTTTTATTAAACCCAGTACTTTCAAGTACTCCTTCAGTGGACATCAAATGATACTGAAACACAATACAAACTACACCTTTACTTTTCCTCCTCATTTCCACGTAAGTGTTGTTCTCCTGCACACTCAACCCCCTTTTAAAGTCAGACCTAGGAGTACTTTCGGCATGTTAGAGGTCTAGTTGGGAACCACTTCTAGCTCGGACAGAGGTCCACGCCAGCAAAAATACTTCTAAACTGCCTCATAGTAGCTATGTTTAATAACTCAAAAGGCCCATAACATATTATGATCATATATCCCATGCAACCCTGCAGGTGCCCAAATGGGAGCACTCCCAGAGGGGTAATTTCACCTGGTGTACTGGGGTAATATATGGTCTTAGGAAACAGTCCTTCAGTATTTTTATAGTATTCTGGCTTAGATTAACCTTCCCATCTGTGATGTCAGCCCAAACATACCCTACATTACAATATATATACTGTTGCATGCACGCGAATAGGGAGCATCCTAGATACATTTCCAAGGTAACAATACACAGGTTGACATCTGAGGAAAGACTCTTTTGCCAAGCCAAGAGGACCAAACCCACTGACATTGCTTCTGACTTGGTCCAGGGAGTACTGCCTCTTCCACTCCACTTTGTGGGCTACATACATTATTATTATTATTATTATTATTATTAAATGGCCATGATGCTGGATCTTGGCATTCACCTGTGAACCTGACACCACTGAGCAAGGAGCTCCAAGGAAAAGAGGCATATTTACTGAGCTTGAGTACAGAGGCGCCAGAGGACAATCGATGTCCCTAGAAGTTTTTCATCACAACCTTTTTTTTTTTTACTTTCCACATTTAGATGAATTAAAAGGGGAACCAGCTGGTCCCCAACACTTTGTTATATCTCTCTTGTTCATTGGGGTCATAAATGATACAGTACATGATTTCCTGAGGTGTTTGTATTTGTAGAGGAGGAAGCAGAAGAGGATGGGCTTAGGAACTAAGAAAGGAAGTCACATCAGTAATCCTCTGGAGGGTTCTCCTCCATTTAAGGATAAATTAAAATTTTGTTAGTTGCTGTGTCACACCCAAATCTTTCTCCATAAGTACTTTAGATGGACCCAAAACCAGGTAAATGCCCGATACTCAGTGCTTGACTATATCCTGGCTGGGGTAGATAGTGTTCCCTGACCAGGATGGTACCATTCTCAGTCAGGAAGCCAAAATAAGGCAACTGCTGTGGAGTTACTTTCCTGTCTTTTAGTAGTTCCAACTGACCCGGCAGTGGTTCAAGTGGGCAATGTTGTGGCACAGGAAGTACTTCCGAGTCCAGCCTGAAAAGGTGCCGCTCCTCAAACTGGAGAAGTGGAGAAAGAAAAGAATTATAAAATATTACACTGAAGTGTAAAGTTGAAATGTAGTCTGTTTCAAGATAGCAGATAAATAAAAAGTTGTATATATATATATATATATATATATATATATATATATATAGTAAAAGAATGACAAGGCAGCAGAAAGGGTTGGTCAACCAGCCTGGTATAATGGGATTTGAGAAAAACAAAGATGGAGAAGTTTCCAGTTTTGAGTCTTTGTGACAGGAAGTGGTAGGTGCAGGTGGACGGACACCATGATCTCAGAGGTGTTATACCTGTCAATTATCCGGTCTGCAGAGGAAGGAAGAGAAGGCTTTAGGACAATGCGCCAACCCCTGGAGTAATGATAGAATTGCAGGCACTAGAGCCCATTAGCTGTCCCCTAAGTGCATTCGGAGTAAACTTGCACCCATTGAGAAAGAAAGTATGAAGGAAGGCGAGAAGTGGTGGAGCAGGGAATGAAAAGCAGAAGTCAGCACCATGAAGACGTACGGAGCAAGTAAGAAAACCCAACAATGTCAGCCTTGAAGCGGTGAAGTAAACAAAAAGGCAACAGTCACGAAGAGGGAGACATGAGGAAGTAAGAAAACCCAACAATGTTAGCCTTGAAGCGGTGGAGTAAATGAAAAGGCAGGAGTCACCAGCAGGAGGACGTGAAGGAAGGCGAACAATAACAGGCTTGAAGCGGTGGAGTAAATGAAAAAACAGGAGTCACCAGCAGGAAGACGTGAAGACAGGCGAACAATAACAGGCTTGAAGTGGTGGAGTAAAGAAGAAGGGAGCAGTGAGCACAACGAACAGCTGAGGAAAGTAAAGAACCGAGTGAGGAGGCACATGAGCGTGGGATGTCGTTAATGTATAGAGGCAGGGAGCCAACCACGTGGTAAGTGCGTGAATAGCGGCCTTGCGGAAAAATGGAAAGGGGACCGGGGGTGGCCCTTGTGTGTCTCTGCCATGAAATAAATTGTCTGTTAACGGAAATAAGGAATGAAACCACCAAAAGGAGAGGTCAGTTCCGAAAGTTGCTTACGGAGTAATGGTGAGAACTGCCACGGCGCAAAATAAAACACTTAACGTTTGTAAGTACAGTGTAAAGGATGAGCATGGGAAATTTGGGCTTCCTACGTATATTGGAAGTCACAGAAATAGTGAGGAGGAGTTTCCCCTATCTATATAGACAGTTTAGGGGGTATACCCGTTTCCTCCCCTTGGGTGTTGCAATAGGACATGAAACATACCTAACTTTTGTAAGTACACTGCAAGGAATTAGCACACGAAATTTCAACTGCCCACCTATATAGAAAGTGAGAGAATTAGTGATGAGTCAGTGAGGGCTTTGCCTTTTATATGTATAGATACTCAAAAAAAAGGAAACTTAAAAAATCATCACATTCTAACACCAACTCAATTAAACTTCAGGTGTATCAGTCTGTCCTGTTAGGAAGCATAAGTTATTGTGAATCAACTTTACCTGCTTTGGTGCAAATTAAAGTGACGACAGATGCACTGGAGAAGCAACAGCAAGATAACCCCCAAGAACAAAATGATTTTACAGGTGATGGCCACATATAATTTGCTCTCTCATTATCCTTCCTGACTAAAACTTCTCTAGTTTTGTGTTTTGCTAGTGTCCTTGTCACTACTAGTCACATAAGGGGTTACCTGCAGCTGATTCCGTTTGCACAGGTAGTCCAGCTACTCCAGGAATGCACATCCATATGTGCCGTCACAAGAAGGTTTTCTGTGTCTCCCAACACAGCCTCAAGAGCATGGAGGAGACACCATGAAGTATCATCTGGGCCCTTTTAACTAGTTTAAGTAGACCCATAGAGAATTTATTGTCTTCTAGTATTTTGTATTATTTGTGTTTACTTCCTGTTTACTTGCTCATATGTTTCTGTTTGTATTTCATTTATCTGAGCTTTTTTGGTTTTGGGGACAAGAGCACAACTTACTGACCACAAAGGCCAATTAGTATGTCTTATGTTATTTATAAGAACCTAAATGATTTTGATTCATATCTTACTAGTACTCAGGTAATAACACTGGCAAATTACTGCAATTTCTGCTTACATGATAATGCCTAGTACACATTGTCATGTGTGTGTTTATTTTGGGTTTTGAATCACTAAGGATCAGATACCATTGTTCATTCTTAGAATGTGTATTTAGAAAGTTATTTTTAATTAATGTTTTTTTGTTTTTAATGTCATGGCCATGAATTTCGGGGCTGTTAAGTCACTAGGCGTAACATATAAATATGGCTGCAAATTGACTATCCTCCACCCCTAGGTAGATGAAACAACTTTGCAGTTTCTCTTAGCAGTAGTTAGTTTTTCTGTTAAGTAGCCTAGCCGTAGGATTATTATTCATACTCTGACTTCGATCCTAGAGTAATGCCTTGCCCTTTGGTTAGTGGTTGCCTATTTTAGTTTGATCTTGCCTTCCTCAGACCATGTCTTTGTTTTCATTTATCTTTTCGTATCTTTTTAACATAATTCTTGGGCACTTCCTTGACATATATGAAGTTTCTGCAAAGAGACAGATCTATTACTAATAGATTTTGTCATGTAAAAGCAGGCTAGGTGACTTGTTCAAGTCATCCAGGAAGTCATTGGCTAAGCTGATATTGAAAAGTCCTTGTCATACATTCTTTCACAAAAGCTGAGGAGATAAGAAGAAGTGAGTTCATACAGGTAATTAATGACAAATATGGGACTGGACCATCTCAGTGTCTCCTAGTCTTCAAAGTGAAGAAAACATGTTCACACAATTGTGACCGGTCTTGTCATATAGTCTTTAATAAATGGAACAAGTAGAAGAAAGCATTTGCTTGGGTTCACAGTAAGAATTAAAAGCTAAACTGGAGTTTACACTTCCAGGAGTCACTCAATCAACTCTGAAACATTTGAGGAGCCTTGTAGAGCGCACCATTGGGAATCAGAACCTGATCTTGGAAACAAAAGTGGATTCTGTTTCCAAAATAATCTTTGCTGTTATTCTACCCTCCATGCAGACATACTGCCAGACAGCCTGCAGCTTAGAGCTCTTCAGAATGTCCTGCAAGCAAATCGCAGCCCCATTCCCTTCAGTGAAGGCATGCAGTCCCCTACACAACTCAACTACCGGAAGAGTAGCCAACATCGAAGATTCTCTGTGGAGGTTAGTACTGCTGCTGTGATTCAGTTTTTGAAAGGGTTGTATGACAGAAGAAAAGATTCCTAAATGTTGACCACATGGTAAAAATATCATGAGCACTCAATGCCTTACGTCATTTTACTTCACCACATTTTCACATTTTCTAAATGTTTTTTCCAGGTTTAGGCTGCAGGGAACCATAACCTAATCCAGCGGCACACACACTTACTTACACTTGGCCAACTTGACAGTATTACTGTGGAGTCCCTGGAGGAAACACACTCTGACATGAGGAGACACTAATTATAAATCTGTAAAAGTAAATGGTGCAGTGACTGAATTATTTAAGTGTGACATTAATTTAAAGGATATGCTTGTTTAACAAGACAAGCCATATCAAGTGAAAGTATCTCAGAAACTGCATTTTAAGATTCTAATTAACCCTTATTCAATTAGTCTTGTTAGTCAATTTTTATGGTATATATGTACATAAAGTGGGAATCAACTTTTATTTTCCAGTTTATCCTTTATCTTTTACTTATTTAAATTATTACAATTTCAGTGCATTTGACAAAATATTTTAGTATTTTGTGTATTTCTGCAATAAGAGAAATATTCTCAGACTCACCTAATCCAGTTCAGGTCTGTAGGGGTCCAGAACCTACCCTTGTAGAATTGGTTGTGGAGCAGAAACCAGACCTGGGCCCTCTCATGTACAAATCACAAACACACTCACACAGGGACAGTTTTGTGTCACCAAGGACACATTTAGACTACTAGGCCTCTATGCCACAGTTGAAACTGGTAAAGAAATCTGATTTAATGTCTGCGCCATCAACATTACTGAGTTGAGATGTTGCCTGAGTGTTTCAATACAAATTCATCTTATGTAGAATGTATATGTCCTGTGATTGTGTTGTGATGTACAAGGGTAAATCTAAAAATAAAGACAATCTGAAAATTATCCTGTAACTGCAATAAACAGAAACTGATGCAATACAATATGTTCGCGAGGGCTTATGGTTAGTTCAAACACATAGAGCTGTGCTTTGCGGTTATTCTAGTTGAAGCCCAGGTCACATGAACATGGACCCTCCACTGTAGGGTTTCACCATTGTTGAACAACACACCATAGTGAGATTTCTTTAGGCAGGGGAGTGAAACCTGCTGAAATTCACTGAAGAATTTTGGCTCCGTACAGAAGTAAAAACAGCATAACTCAATAAAAAGTTAATGAGTGGGTAAACATAGTGTAAATGACGAAACTCGTGATGGTCAATTCTCGTCATCTCTCACACAAGCCCACATCGACATGGTGAATGCCTCCATCAGAGAAGACCAATGGATTATGTTGTCCACTGTTGTTGCACATTTGGATATCAGCTGCAGATCTGTACATACCATAGTGCATGATGAATTGGGGTACTGTAAAGACTGTACAAGATGAGTACCCAGACAGCTTACTGATCTTCACAAGTCAACATCCCTCAGTGAATTTCCTTAGGTCTCACTCACTCTTCCCAAAAAAATCTCACCATGGCATTAATTGCCTTTATTTTTATATTTACCGTTGTACACAGGGCCGTCTTAACAGCATTATAGGCCCCCGGGGAAAGCAGTGCACTGGGGCTCCTACCTACACAAACACTCAGCAAGTCACAACATACATAGATTAGCATGGGTCCCATATGCTTGTGGGGCCACCTGGCAACTGCCAAGCGTGCCCATGCGTTAAGACGGACCTGCTTGTACAATGTATTTCAGGCAAAAACATGGACCTCTCCATGTATTTTTTTTTTTTGCTAATGCTTTTCACTTTTCTACAAGAACTCTTTTTATAAAATATGGTGAGTCAACCCAAAAAGTGCTATGATTTCCTCCTCCTTCATTCAGAGAAGAACCTCGAGTACTAGCAAACAGTGGTAGTAGAGTGCAATGTTACCTGATTTGATGACTCCTAGTGACAGCAAAAGAGACAAATAATAGTTGATCATCTGTGCAATTGTTTCTACTCAGGGTTGTCTCTCCTTTTAACATGTCATGTAATGCACAAAAATTATGTAATCGAGACACATCCTTAAGTAGAAATGTGTTTAAACTCTGATCAGTTATAGAATTTGGAATTCAGTACCACATCAGAAAGTAGCCTGTATCTGATCTAAAAGAAATCATTTATCATATGGCTTTCGGCTGATTATATATGATCGGCTGTTTAAATATGATCTGTGGAAAAATTAAAATCAGGTCTTATCACCGTTTTAGTGTAGACAACACAAATATTTCAGAATATGGGAGGAAGCTGGAGTGCCCTGAAGATAATCTAGGTAGACACAGGAAGAATGTGCACACTCTACACAGGTAGTGACTGAGCATGATAGTCAAATCCAGAATGTTTCTTTCATGTGTATGAACTGACTAGGTTAGTTGTGTGATTGACAGTAGTACTTGGGGAGCAACAAAACTAAGCTTGATGTTATTTTGGAGAAATTAGGTGAATATGATTAACAAATCTTTTGATATAAAGGGCCTATTCTTGTCAAAGTTGTTTAAATATTGTACTTTTTTAATGTTCTAGTCACTGTTCCACCATGTTACCCCTGTATTTGTGTAATACGCAATGAAAATTTTTGGCAACTACTATACAACAGAGAATTTAAGCTCAAACACTTTTCTGTTATGTATTTGAATATTTCATTCCAACTTCACTGATAGGGGCAAGTTTTCAAAAGCATTGTAACACTGAGTATTTACATAACTCCAGATTAATATTGTTCATTATTAATTACTGTTTGACAAACCCTTTCTGTTCCAGTGGTGTTGTGCACAACGGGGCTAAGTGAGAGAGACGTCACTAGAAAGCTCTTGTGGCGTTTAGAGGCAGTCCTTGAGTGTGCATTGAAGTTCTTCTTTCTCTGGCTGTAAAGAAACTGTTTCCAAAGGCCTTTGTAGTCCAGATGTTATAAGTTTGGAGCTGCCCAAAGGCAGTTACCACATTGCAACATGTGTGACCAGGAATGGATTGCGGTGCAATTCCATGTCAAAACATCTTTATAACTTAGCTTGTCCATGAATTGACAATTAACCTAACCAAGTTTTTATTCATAAAGAGCTTCTTCATCTGGATCTGGCCAGTAATTCTGGTGAGAATAGCAAGAGGCTGCTCATCATGGTACTAAAACTCAGTGACCTTGCGGCGAGGACAGTGCTTTGATAAAACTTAAAAGGTGCACTTGCTGTAAAGTGTGTGGTGTAGGCCATTTATCCTATCAGAGCACTTGCCTCCCAAATCCACAACAAAGGTTCAAGTCAAACTGTGGGTTGCTGAGACAGACTACATAAGTATGAGAATTAAATTGAAATTACAATTGCTATTACAATGTTGACATATAATATTTTCAAATAGATGGAATTCAGTGTTGTTCTGGGTGACAGCAGGTGTCCTCTCCTTGCATACTTATTTACTTCAGTACTGAATCACCAAATCATGGCTGAAGAGAGGTATAACAACAGACACCACAATACAGGCACTGCTGTGAAGTACACACACCAGATTTTTAAGATGTGCCTTTTGCTCCTACACAAACCGTGAGGGGAGTTTAGATTTTCACCTGAACGTTGTTATGCTGTCATTGTGTTTGTTGTGCTGCATTAAATTGCAGTTGTTGGCCTCTGCCTTCCACATGATAAAGCTTTTTACGAAAAATCAGAAAACGTGCAGCTTACCTGAATTTTCATCCTTTTTTAAATGAAAATAACTGCTGACAGTTTTTTAAACTGAGGGCTACGGCCCCATCGAGGTTGACATTAATAAAAACATCTATTTCAATTCTAAAGATTGCCTTTAAAATTGGATAGTTTTTAAATTAAAGTCTCTGAAAATGTTCTTCTATCTTTATATATAATACACTACAGTGGCTGTTCATTTGTCTGTCCAGGATTTTAAAGCACGTGTACAATACAATACAATACAGTTTATTTTTGTATAGCCCAAAATCACACAGGAAGTGCCGCAATGGGCTTTAACAGGCCCTGCCTTTTAACAGCCCCCCAGCCTTGACTCTCTAAGAAGAAAAGGAAAAACTCCCAAAAAAAACCTTGTAGGAAAAAATGGAAGAAACCTTGGGAAAGGCAGTTCAAAGAGAGACCCCTTTCCAGGTAGGTTGGGCGTGCAGTGGGTGTCAAAAGAAGGGGGTCAATACAATACAATACACAGAACAGGACAACCCTCAATACAGTATAAATAAAAATTTTTTAGAAGTAAAAAAATAAAAATTTTAGAAGTACGGAGCAGAATTTAACAGTAGATATCATATAATAAGATTTGGATATTTTTAGAGTCCTGGAGACCTCATCCATCGAGCTGCCTCCCCCATTTGGCCATTCCACGGCTGAAACAGTGCTGGGCCAGCCAATTCGATGAAAGGACCCCTCTTTCCCACGATTCCTGTGATCCTCCATCAGGGATGACTTTACTTTAGGCAGGCAAAACAACTTGGCAGGTGGGCCGTGGCACCAAGTGCCACATTTGAGTACCGAGAAGAGAAACAGAATAGGTGAGGGTTAGTATCCAATTATAACTATCGTGTTACTTTATGTTTTAGTGCTAATGACTAACAACAGAGATGCAGTCTGTACAGTTAATCAGCAGCTCTTGTCAGGATATGCTAAACTGAAGTAGTGAGTCTTCAGCTGGGATTTAAAAGCTGAGACCGAAGGGGCATCTCTTATAGTAGCAGGCAGACCATTGCACAGTTTAGGGGCCCTGTAACTAAAAGCTCGACCTCCCATTGTTTTTTTATTAATCCTTGGAACCATAAGCAGACCGGCATCTTGAGATCTTAATGTGCGCTCTGGTTTGTAAGCCATGATAAGTTCAGACAAGTAAGCCGGACCTTGGCCATTTAATGCTTTATATGTTAAAAGGAGGATTTTGAAATCTGCCCTAAACTTAACCGGGAGCCAGTGTAAGGATTTAAGAACTGGAGTTATTTGTTCGTATTTTCTTGTTCTTGTAATAATTCTTGCAGCCGCATTTTGGATTAACTTGAGGCTGTATAGAGAATATTTTGAACATCCAGTAAAAACCGCATTTCAGTAGTTAATCCTACTAGAGATAAATGCATGAATTAATTTCTCAGAATCCTGTTTATTTAGAAAGCGCCTTAATTTCCTAACATTTTTAAGATGGAAGAAACATGTTTTGGACAACTTTGTAATATGCACTTTAAATGACATGCTAGAGTCAAAGATAACTCCTAGATTGCGGGCTGATTCAGTAAAATTAATTGGGATTCCAACTGAGTTAAATGATGACAAAATATTGTTATGATCAGCGTCATTCCCTCCAACAATTAACATCTCTGTTTTATCTGTGTAGCTCGCAAAAGACCTATTGACCTGAAATTTGGTACACATATACTACGAGACGTCTACTATATGCTTTCAGGGTGATGATTGACCTCCAAGGTTATTCCTCTTTTTACTTTTATTTTATTTTATTTTATTGTACAATCAACTCTTGGCAGCGGCCAGCAGGGCGGCTCTGCAGTGCATACGTATGGGCGCCGTTCTCATCCCTACTACCTTCGCCGTCACTTCCCTTACCGCTTATCTTAAATCATTCTTGAGGCAGATTGAAGACTTAAGTGCCAGCTTAAGTGAAACATGTAGGAAAACGTACTAAGTAATTGCAACACAAACACTGACTTAATCAGTTTTAACGCGAAAAGATGCAGACGAAAGAAGAGAAGAAACGGGGTTCTAGGGTGGAGAAAAGAGGAGCTGCTCAGGAAGCAGCAAGAGTATCAACCTCTGAGCAAATGAATGCTAAATGTACAGAGAAAGAGTATGAAAACTAGGAATGCTCAAGTCAAGTGTATTCACTGCACATTATCGTGCAGTGTGCCGTTACTGGTTGTTAAATATAAATAATCCTATATCAATATACATTATGAGTAGCGTTGTGCACAAACAGCTCTCAGTTTCTACTCAAGGGAACAAAATAATGGGAACAAAGTGGAACTTACAGTAAAACGACACTACAGCTGAACCTGAGTCTCTGAGTCCAGCTGTGATTCGATTCCACAGCTCTTTCTCTCAGTGCTCCTGCTATGACACTCCACTCCTGTCTTTTCGAATCAAAGTCTTTCAAAGCTCACATTGACTTTGAGAGAACAGCCGCCTGTGACAACTTTCTGTGAAAGTGAGCATCTCACGTGAGTTCTCTCTTCTTCAATCCTTCCACTCACTTGAGCAGGCTGCTCAGAGCATCTGTCTGACTCTCTCAGGTCTAGTCAGCCAATATAATTTTGGCAAATTTGTTTTTTGTACCATTTATAGAGCAGTTTTAGAAATTGGAAGACTAAGGCAGAATAACATACAGTGAAAATGGAAATGAACAATTATTTATAATAAAATAAACATAAGCCTATCTAAAATTATTTTAGTATTGTTAATATAAATCAACAGCAGAAAGAATTTCAGATAGAGTTCCCAATTTCTGATAGCCTTCATCCCTCCTTTATAAATAAACACAGGACTAGGCAGAAGTTAAAAGCAGAACTGTGCTTAAAGTTATCAGAACTGGTTAGCCACCATTGACAATAATGAGTTTATAAAACATAAAGACACCAAACCTTTGAGTTATTTTCCTCTTTTTTTTTCCTCTTATATGTAACTTCAGTTAGTTTTCTTCTTCTTTTGATCTGGATTCACATGTAATTTCATAATTTTTGTAAATTAGAAATATGGAAATTTTAGGCTTTTAAAATTTTTTTTTAAATTATTTAATTATTTTTTTTTATTATTTATCAAACCATGCTACTGTTCTTACATTAAAAAAATAATTCATTAAAAAGTATTAGATATGCATTAAGAAAAAGTAAAAGACATACACAACCACAAAAAACTTAAAATCCCTAAGTGCGATGTTAGGGAGAGGGTGGAAGTTAAGAAATCTTACTTTTAGTTGTGCCTTCTTATAGTTCAGTATTTAACAATTTACGACTGAAAGAAAATGGGAATTCCTCAAAATATTTAAATTGCTGGAAGATAAAATTCTCTTCACCAGGAGGTTATCATGTGATGTTTAACCACATATGTGTCAATAGTCTGCTGTAGGTAAGCATTTGCTTGAATGAACAGGTCAACTATTAAATCATGCAGTGTGACTACTGTTGGCAGTAACCAAGATCCAAGATCATGTTCCACTTCACAGCATTGGCTTTATATTAGTGAGAATTCTAATCAGAAGGTACAATGTTTGAAGAGGCCTTGACTTGAAGTCTAGAAACTCCCGTTTTAGGCTCTTCTGTTAACGATGCCTGAGAAAGATGAAATTTATGATACCTGCTTTTTATTTAAAACACTCACAGACAGTTCAAAGAACAAAATTGTTAATATTTGGAAAGTTTGTGTGGGTAAATTTAAATTTATTACAGTAGTACAAATTCCTTGGATTATCACTTACAAGCAAAACATGCACAATGCCACTGTTAAAAACTCTAATGTCAGGCAGTCGATAAATGTACAACTTCACTTACATCCATAAATTAAACAAAATCTAAAGCATTAATTGCCACTATTTGTTGCAGAGTGGATCGCATCAAACTGCAGGCCTCTAAATGTAGTTGAAGATAAAGGGTTGAGACACATCATTCAGTGAGGTCTGACAATTCCTACATGTTACCTTCACTTAGAACAATTGTGTCATGTATCAAGGATTTATGTGACAGGCACTAGTCTTCTCAGTTTAATCAGCTAAGAAGTTCGACAGCAGTTACAGGGGACTACTGGACATTGCTGAACCACCTTGGTTAAACTTGCAATTGATTGAGATTGATCGAGGGACGTATTGTGATTAATTACATTTAAAAATGTTTATTTAACAGCCCTATTATGCAAAGTTTGTGCTAAAACAATACAAATACATTCAACTGGCTAGGGAACCAGGAAGCATTGCTTTGTGCTTGAGCTTAAACTTATTTTGTTTTTATTATATTTGTTCTTTGTATAGTGATCATGCAGATGGGATCATCATTATGTGAATTCACATAAGCCTTAAGTGTTGACATAATGGACACCATATTTTATATACTCTAGTCTTTGTGCTGTTTTGTGTGAATAGTACTATGGCCGTAAGATAGTGAAACTATACTTGATTAGAATTCTGAGGAAGTCTTTTGGTTCTCATTTTTGGGTTACATCTCTGGTTATGAACTTACATACGTAACAAATATGAATACAAATAACAACTTTGAACTTACCTTGTATTTAGTAAACTTATTGGTGCAACAATATACTCTAAAGAATTAGTTTAAGACAACATGATAGGCTCCAGTTTCCCGCAAACCTGAACTGAAAAAAGTCAGTACAAAAATTAAACAAAAGCATCACCGTCTTTGTAAAAACATAGCCAAAATATTTACATTGCATGATGGAAAGTCACATTAGATTGATATTAAGAAGAGTTAATACATGATTTGACATTATACCTCCTGCACTGGCAGCAGACTGTTTTCACTAAGCTAGAGAATCTTTGAGGTTGAATTTCTTAAATTAGATTTAGTGTCCAGTCTTTTGCAGCCTGGGTATATGTAACGTCTACAGCCAAAATCTTTCCTCTGCAGGTAGACAATCGACTCCCAAAAGAATTCCTACAAAAAATCCAGTTGGATTGCCCTCCTGACCCAAAACCCCTCAGCAGGATGTCCCGCAGGGCCTCTCTGGTAAGCATAAAACACTTCACAGCCATAATGTTTTCTTTCACTAGAAGCTAATTTGCAGCTTTAATGATTCTAAATCTTTTGGCTCCAAAGGGCCAAGGTGAGGTGAAGTAGTCTGCTTTTCACTTAAACCTGTAAAGTGAGCATGGGGCTTTCACTCATTAATAATCTGTAAAATTCAGTTGTAATACATGAAAAGAAGTCCTCTGTAGAATTAGAAATGGTTGGTTATATAATGTTAAAAAAGGAGAGTTGGGGGACCATAGGCATTAACAACGTATTAACCTTCCAATTACATACAAAGCAAAATAACATTAGGCAATCATTAAGCATGGAAAGCTGGTTATTAGCAAATTGCAATAATATGTTTTACTGATAAAGTTTCACAAGGCAAAAGAACATTTATTATGCTGTCTTTTTAATAAGTCAGTAATTGGCCACTAATGGACGCTAATGAGTAATAGTGCATAATTGAAAACAGCAATACTTGCTGACAACAGCCTTTGTTTTTTAATTTGTTCACATTGGCCAGCATTTTAGTCTTGGAGACAATTTATTTTTAACTGGATAATGCTGTTTTTTGTTCTTAATACATCAGAACTAATGAACCTGTTTAATTTATTGTTGCAGTGGATATTTTTATTGCAATCCTCATGTTCTTCTCTCTATTTATTTACAGTCTGACATTGGTTTTGGGAAACTGGAGACTTATGTTAAATTAGACAAGCTTGGAGAGGTAAGCATCAGATTTTTGCAAACTACTGCATTTGTTAGTTTAGTAACAATTAAACCTGAAATTGGTGAATAATTTTGTTAATTAAAATAAATATCTGTCTCAGCAATGCATTTAAATTAGTTTTATATTATTACACTTTCTCATACATAGTAAGGAGCAAGAAGACAATTACAATTCTGGTTTAAAGCTGTGGGCCACTTGAAAGACACTGCATGGTTACACAATACAGAGGCAAACCACAATGTCTGGTGTGAATATACTGAACTACACTTACCTGTAAATATTGCTTGGTCCAATTTTTAAACAAATAGTTTTAATGACTGGGAATATTCACTTCTACCTTTCTGCACAAGTGCTGCACACATTCAAAAAGGAGCCCTCCCCAATTTATGCTTCTTCATCGGCTTTCTAAATTCTACTCTGAATTGCACAGATGACATCAAAAGCAGCACTGCTCCCTGTCCGCCAACAAGCATCTAATCTACTGATGAATTTTTAATTAGGCTTATTACTCAATGATTAAAAGCTCATTCAGTGCAATCTAAAAGACATAGTGGGTTATAAAGACATGATTTTGATAAGCTACAGTTCCATCAGAAAGAAAACAGACTCCTTCACATTTTTCGCATTTTGTCATGTTGCAGCCTTATGCTAAAATTGTTTTAATTCATTTTTTTTTCTCCAATCAAACAATGCTTAATACTCCAGAATGATGAAGTGAAAACAGGAAACATTTAGGAATACCTGCAAACTTAACAAAAATAAAAACCTGAACTATTCCATTGACACAAATATTCGGACCCCTTGCTTTGACACTTGAAATCCAGCTTAGGTGCATTCCCATTCTGTTGATCATCGTTGAGGTGTTTCTACACCTTGTTTGGTGTTCACCTGCGGTTAATTCATTTGATTGGACATCATTAGGATAGTGACACACTTGTCTACAGAAGTTCACACGGCACAGTTGACAATGTATTTCAGAGCAACAATCAGCCATGACGTCTCAGGAGTTGCCTGCAGAGCTTAGTGACAGAATTGTGTCAAAGAAGAAATATGGGGATGGCTACAACAAATTTCAGCAGCACTGAAGTTTCCCAAGAATACAGTGCACCCATAATTCTTTAATGGAATAAGTTTTGAATAACCACGGCCCTTCACAGAGTTGGCCACCTGGCAAAATTGAGCAATGGTGACTCTGGCTGAGCTCCAAAGAACCTTTGTGGAGATGGGAGAAACTTCTAAACAGACTTTATAGAAGAGTGACTCAATGACACATGAAAGCACCTTTGGAGTTTGCAAAAAGACACCTAATGGACTCTCAGACTATAAGAAACAAGATTATTTTGTCTGATGAAAGTACGTTTGCCCTGTTTGGTCTCAATTCTAAGTATCTTGTATGGAGGACAACAGGCAATGCTCATAACTTGTGCAATGCCATTCCAATGGTAATGCAGGGTGGTGGCATGTTTTGTTTTGTTTTTTTTTTTTCAGTGGCACTAACTGGAAGACTAGTCAGGGCTGAGAGAAAGCTAAGCGAAGCAAAGTACAGTGATATCCATCATGAAAACCTTCTCCAGAGTGCCATGGACCTCAGACTGGGACAAAGATTCACCTTCCAAAAGGACAGTGACCCTTAGCACAAAGCAAAGACAATGCAGCAGTGGCTTAGGGTCAACTCTGTGAATGTTCTTGGGTGACCCTGGCAGAGCCCAAGCTTGATCCCAATCAAACATCTCTGGAAAGACCTGAAAATAGCTGTCCACTGATGGTCTCCATTCAACCTGAAAGTCCTTGAGAGGATCTGCAGAAAAGAATGGCAGAAAACCTAAAAATCCAGATGTGTGCAAAGCTTGTCAAGTCATACCCTAGAAGATTCCAGATAACAATCACTGTCAAAGGTGCTTCAAAGAAGTGCTGAGTAAAGGGTCTGAGTACTTGTTTCAATGTGATAGTTTGTTTTGTTTTTTTTTTAATAAATTTGCAAAGATTTCTTGAACCTTGTTTTTGCTTTGTCTTTCTGGGGTTTGAGTGTTACTTGCTGAGGGGCAAAATGAATTGAAATGATTTTAACATAAGGCTGCAACATAATAAAATGTATAAAAAGTGAAGGGTCTGAATACTTTCTGAAGGCATCATATATTATTTCTGAACTTTACCAAGCAAATTGCCCTTCCTTTGTACAATATGTACAGTTTATTTTATGCTTTTTGTCAGTGTTGTAGTATTTTCGACTGCTGTTCCTTGATAAATGGTAGCTTCACGGAATGTGAAGGCCTAGCTGGATGCCTATCTGTCTTCTAGCAGATGATGTACAGACAATGGTGCAGAGTAAAGGCAGCAATAGGTTTGTGTTGTATAGAAAGCTGGCGCTGCTGTTTTTTATTGTAGCTATTTGTTCACTGATCATTAAATTTTAACTTTTAATAAAATCAGCAGCAAATATTGTAATTCATGAGTTACTGAGATATCTAATCTTAGCCAAGCACTTGTAAAAACAAATTGTTTTGTTTCATAAAGTGACTTTTACAATAAACTATGAATATTAGGTATAATTAGATTTGTTCATAAATGTTTAAAGGATAAATTTACTTACGAAAACAGTCCAGAATGGAACCTGAATCCTTCTGGCTGAGACTCTAGTTTGCATAGTTTGCCTTTAGCATAATGGCAGTAAACAGTTGTATATTCCCTCTTAGTAGTAATATGGAAATGCCTCTTAGTAAACTGGTAAGATTAGATCAGCCAGTATTGCGTAAGTCAGTGTATCCATTTCACCCGGGCTCAATGGATAGTGGGGTCAAGTCAAACAACAGTAAGCAGTAAAGAGGTCATATTGCTTAGTCCACAGCAGTCCTAAGTAAATGGTTTTTTTTTCCTGATCAGCATCAAACAACAAAAGACCTCTCTTTTGAGAGATAAAATGTTCTTAAAAAGAGCACACACTCCTTTGCAATTTTGGCATAATTAATTTAAGCATATCTGACCTCCACCTAGCCCTTACAAAGTCCTAATATCAAGTAAGAAAATTCTACTGTGTCGTTATTAAAGTTTGCTTACAC
This sequence comes from Erpetoichthys calabaricus, assembly GCF_900747795.2. Taxonomy (NCBI): domain Eukaryota; kingdom Metazoa; phylum Chordata; class Cladistia; order Polypteriformes; family Polypteridae; genus Erpetoichthys; species Erpetoichthys calabaricus. The sequence goes on along the minus strand of NC_041396.2, from coordinate 93,170,224 downwards.
ATTGGTTCAACTTGTCTCATAGGCCTTCAAGCAATTAAATTATCACCCACCCATCAGTTTAAGGTTAAGGGGACTCCAGCATCATAGGAATAGGAATCAAGCATAGGAATCAAGACAGAAAACAATGCTAGATGGGGCACCAACTCATCCCTGAGCATAGTGACATACACAACTACACTCATTCATACAGAGACTATTTAGAGTTGTCAAGCAAGATGTAATCACATTACATCACCATTAGATAGATAGATAGATAGATAGATAGATAGATAGATAGATAGATAGATAGATAGATAGATAGATAGATAGATAGATAGATAGATAGATACTTTATTAATCCCAATGGGAAATTCACATTCTTCAGCAGCAGCATACTGATACAATAAATAATATTAAATTAAAGAATGATAATAATGCAGGTGAAAAACAGACAATAACTATGTATAATGTTAAATGTTAACGTTTACCCCCCCAAGGGGTGGAATTAAAGAGTCGCATAGTTTGGGGGAGGAACAATCTCCTCAATCTGTCAGTGGAGCAAGACAGTGACAGCAGTCTGTCGCTGAAGCTGCTCTTCTGTCTGGAGATGATACTATTAAGTGGATGCAGTGGATTCTCCATAATTGATAGGAGCCTGCTGAGCGCCCTTCGCTCTGCCACAGATGTTAAACTGTCCAGCTCCATGCCAACAATAGATCTTGCCCTCCTCACCAGTTTGTCCAGGCGTGAGGCATCTTTCCTCTTAATGCTGCCTCCCCAGCACACCACTGCGTAGAAGAGGGCGCTCGCCACAACTGTTTGATAGAACATCTGCAGCATCTTATTGCAGATGTTGAAGGATGCCAGCCTTCTAAGGTAGTATAACCGGCTCTGTCCTTTCTTGCACAGCGCATCAGTATTGGCAGTCCAGTCTAATTTATCATCCAGCTGCACTCCCAGATATTTATAGGTCTGCACCATCTGCACACAGTCACCTTTGATGATCACTGGGTCTATGAGGGGTCTGGGCCTCCTAAAATCCACCACCAGCTCCTTGGTTTTGCTGGTGTTCAGGTGTAGGTGGTTTGAGTCGCACCATTTAACAAAGTCATTGATTAGGTCCCTATACTCCTCCTCCAGCCCATTCCTGATGCAGCCCACGATAGCAGTGTCATCAGCGAACTTTTGCACATGGCAGGACTCCGAGTTGTATTGGAAGTCCGATGTATATAGGCTGAACAGGACCGGAGAAAGTACAGTCCCCTGTGGCGCTCCTGTGTTGCTGACCACAATGTCAGACGTGCAGTTCCCAAGACGCACAGGTCTGTCTTTAAGATAGTCCACGATCCATGCCACTAGGTATGAATCTAATCCCATCTCTGTCAGCTTGTCCCTAAGGAGCAGAGGTTGGATTGTGTTGAAGGCGCTAGAGAAGTCTAGAAACATAATTCTTACAGCACCACTGCCTCTGTCCAAGTGAGAGAGGGATCGGTGTAGCATATAGATGATGGCATCCTCTGCTCCCACCTTCTCCTGATATGCAAACTGCAGAGGGTCAAGGGCGTGTTGAACCTGTGGCCTAAGGTGGTGAAGCAGCAGCCTCTCCATGGTCTTCATCACATGTGATGTCAGAGCAACAGGCCGAAAGTCATTCAGCTCACTAGGACGTGATACCTTTGGGACTGGGGTGATACAAGATGTTTTCCAAAGCCTCGGGACTCTCCCCTGTTCCAGGCTCAGGTTGAAGATGCACTGTAGAGGACCCCCCAGCTCCGATGCACAGACCTTCAGCAGTCGTGGCGATACTCCATCTGGACCCGCTGCTTTGCTGGCACGAAGTCTCCTCAGCTCTCTGCTCACTTGCGCTGTTGTAATTATGGGTGGGGATGTCTTTCCTATGCTGGCATCAGCAGAAGGATGTGTGGAGGGTGCAATACTCCGAGGTGAGAGTGAGAGTGGGTTAGGGTGGTCAAACCTGTTAAAGAAGTTGTTCATTTGGTTTGCTCTCTTCACATCTCTCTCGATGGTGGTACCCCGCTTCGAGCTGCAGCCAGTGATGATCTTCATCCCATCCCACACTTCCTTCATGCTGTTATTCTGCAACTTCTGCTCCAGCTTTCTCCTGTACTGCTCCTTCGCCGCCCTGAGCTGCACTCGGAGTTCCTTCTGCACGCGCTTGAGCTCATGCTGATCACCGTCTTTAAAAGCCCTTTTCTTCTGGTTCAAAAGGCCCTTGATGTCACTTGTAATCCATGGCTTGTTGTTAGCATAGCAGCGTACTGTTCTTACTGGAACTACAATGTCCATACAGAAGTTGATGTAGTCAGTAGTACAGTCAACAACTTCCTCAATGTTCTCACTATGAGATCCCTGCAGGATATCCCAGTCTGTAGTTCCAAAACATTCTCTCAGAGCATTCTCAGCCTCTGGGGTCCACTTCCTGAATGATCGTGTGGTTACAGGTAGGACTCTAACTTTTGGTTTATGGTGAGGCTGAAGCAGAACCAGGTTATGATCTGCTTTCCCAAGCGCAGGCAGCGGGGTGGCGCTATATGCGTCTTTAACGTTTGCATACAGTAAATCAATAGTGTTATTTCATTACATCTTGCCTGAAGAAGGGGCCTGAGTTTCCTCGAAAGCTTGCATATTGTAATCTTTTTAGTTAGCCAATAAAAGGTGTCATTTTGCTTGGCTTTTCTCTACATTCATAATGGCTAACATGGTACAACACCCTAGTACTAGAGTTGTCAATTAAACTAACTGCACTACTTTGAGATGGGCCAAAGGATTCAGGAAGACAAAGGCAGAATGTGCAAACTCCACACAGGCAGTGAATAGGCTGAAATTCAAAAACCAGGTCTTAGGACCTATGAGGAAACATTGCTGTTGACTCTGCAACTATATAACTTTACTTTAACACATGAAAATTACTATAAAGAAATGTTAAAAATTATTATAATGTACAGCAAAGTACTGCCAAAACTTGTGTTCATGTCAGCCACTCTCTAATTTGCTGAATGTTTAAACCCCAGGCTGCTGTGGAGTAAATGACAGTATCAATTCCAGCAAGATTCTTTCTCATGATTCATTGTTTTCTTGTTCTTGATCAGGGGACGTACGCCACTGTGTTTAAAGGTCGGAGTAAACTGACCGAGAACCTGGTGGCCCTGAAAGAAATTCGATTAGAACACGAAGAGGGCGCCCCCTGCACTGCCATCCGAGAGGGTACGACAACTGAACCCCACCAGGTTTTTGGAGTGAGCATGCATATCCTAGGGATGATTGTGGTGAGGGGGGGGGGGGGAGATAACTGGTATATTATGAGAAGCATATGTGTTTTATAAATAAAATGATAATTATTACAGCTAATATACTCATAGCAGCTTCATTTTGGTAAGAATAGTGCTGTCTACTGGTCAGTGAACTTACAATAGCTCATTCTTTTCAAAACGTCTGTTCTTATTGTCATCTGAAAACTTTTGGTAATCCAAGGCATTAAAAGGCTCTATCCGAAAGCATCAACGTGTTAAAGACTGGGAATGCATTAAGTTCATTAAAACAATGATTTAATATGTTTTATAGTGTCCCTGCTGAAGAACCTAAAGCATGCCAACATTGTGACGCTACATGACATCATCCACACGGATCGTTCTCTCACCCTTGTGTTTGAGTACCTGGTGAGTCTACCATATAGATATATTCTCTATGAACAGCCTTTTAAAAACTTGCAGCCTGTCATCTGCCATTTTAATATTGATTATTGTGTTAATAAATAAATCACCCTTTTCCTAAAATAACAAAAATGAAGATATTCACACATATATCTGTATTATCTGATCCTATCAATCCATCTACTTACAATTTTGATTCCTCCACATTAGGTTCTGAGGGAGGATAAAGCCAATTCTACCCTACCAATATCATGTGGAAGGCAGGAACTACCCTAACTATTTACAGGGCACACTCATTCACCCATGCACACTCATAGAGGATCAGTGAACAGGAATGTAACCCCTTCACACATGACAGCATCTGTACTCTTAAAAATAAAGGTGTCAATTAGAACCAAAAGTGGTTCTTGAGAGCGATGCCATAGAGAAAGCATTTTAATTCCATAAAGAACCTTCCATATGATGATTCCAGAAGGAACCTTTATTTAGTTAGATCCATAATAGCTTTTATAAATAACCACAAATAGATGAAAATGTATTTGAAAAATAACAATGGGTTCAGGATTTTAAAAAGACTCCTGCTACATACAAAAACACAGCCTAAGTTCAAATTGTCTTGATCTGTCAATATCCTCCTAGGCTGCCTACAATACATTTAAGACAGGAACCCCTTGAAAGTCCAGAGAACCAATTTTATATCCAAAACAACCCTTAACAGAATGAAAAGAGTTCTTTTTTCAAGCAGTAGCTCTTTGAGGAACCACAAAATGGAGTAAGTTTGTGGGTTCCATTATTTTTAAGTGTGTTGTGATGCAATGTGAGGTAGGACCAAATGGAGTCAGTGAAGTTCTTAAAGCTTGTGCTGACCATTTTTGTGGTGTTACCTGTTTAGTCTGTCCCTAAGGTTACAGAAAAGGCCACTGCTGTGGAATACATCCGGCATTGTTCCTGTCCCAAAGAAGGCAGACGTCTCTTCACCTAATGAGTACAGACCAGTTTGTGAGACTCAAGGACTGTCTCTGATATGGATGTGAACAACACAGGAGCCCCACAAGGAACAGTCCTGTCTCGTTTTGTCTTTGCTCTGTCCACCTCAGGCTATAAATATAACATCAGGTCATGTCACTGGCAGAAATTCACAGATGATTCTGCACTTATGGGATGTTGTGATAAAGGGGATGAGAGAACAGGGGTGGGCAATGTCGGTCCTGGAGAGCTGCAATGTCTTGAGGTTTATGTTCCAACCCAGTTTCTTAATGAGAAAACAATTATTGCTGATGAAACACTTATTGCTTAAGTGACATTTTGATGCCTCATTTTAGTGGTCTTGCTTGTTAAGGTTCCCCACCCTCGATTGCTTATTTCAGTCTTAAACAGCTGTATTCACTGTTTTAATGGCTCCTTATTAAATGTAAATGACAAAGCAGCCAGCAGTTCTCCATCCAGTTTGTTTTCATTTACATCTGTGTGTGTTCATCATGCACTGTTTAATTTAATAAAACATGTAATAGAAAATGTGACAGACTGAAAATTATCTGTTTTAGGCTTCAAATCATTTGGATGATATTCTTGGAGAATAAAATATCTACGATATAAGAACCTTACATTGCAGACAAACAAGCCATAAAATTAAATAAGGTGCAAGACTGGCAAGGATTGGTTTCTAATTAAGCAGTTGGGTTGGAATGAAAACCTGTAGCCACTGAGGCTGTCCAGAACCGACATTGCCCAGCCCTGAAAAAGAATATAGGAGTCAGGTGGAGAAATTTGTTTCTTGGTGCCAAGAAAATTGTCTGCAATTTAACATGCAAAACCGAGGAACTGGTTATTGACTATCACTGCACCAGAGAGTCTCTATGCCCAGGCACTGTTCAAGAGAGTGGATGTAGAGGTATTCCATTCCTACAAGTACTTAGAAGTCCACAACAGTGATAGCTTGGATTGATCTCGGAACACTGAGGAGCTATATAAGAAAGGGCAGAGTAGACTCTTCTTTATAGGAGACTGCGTCCTTTAATGTAGGAAGTGACATCCTTTACGTCTTCTACAACTCTTTGATGGCCTGTGCGATTTTCTAAACTATAATGTGCTGGGCTGGTAACATCACCTCAAGAGAGGCCCACCAAATTAACAAGCTGATTAAAAAGGCAGGCTGAGTTATGGGATGCACTCTGAACCCACTGGAGGTCGTAGTAAAGGAGAGAATTAAATCAAAACTCTGTGTCATTATGAACAATGTTGCACATCCTCTCTCTGACATGCCAACAAACAAATCATTCAGCAAAAGTGTTACACAAAAGCCTACTGGGGCTCCTTTATGCCAACAGCAACACTCCTGTATAAAGTCTTACTGGGACTGTGACAGCAAAGTCAGAAGATTTTTCTTTCATATTCAATTTTTCTTCCTTTTTAGTCATTCTGGTGTGTGCTCAGACCATAAAGTGTATATATATACCAGTGTATATATTCAAACCAATGAATCCGAACTGATATATATATCTGAACCAATGTATATATTTATGAACCAATCTTTTTTTCCTGAACGGCCCCTCATAATATATATGTGTGTGTGTGTGTGTGTGTATTTTATCTATCTATGTATTTATTTATTTAAAGATCGTCTGTAAAAAAAACAAAATTCCAAATAAAGTTCTATCAATCTATCAAAGCAAAGTACGGCCTAATTAAATACTACTCCTAGAATTAGGTATATCAGTATGCAAAATATTTGTTACCGTCAATAAGTGACAAAAACTAAGATTTCTAAATAAACAAAAAAATTATGTTAAAAAAAAAAACTTACCCCACTCTGCAGCAATTTGACCATAAACCTGTACAACAGACAATTCATGGATTGTAATAATGTACTTCCATTTTATCTTTATTTCAATTGTGTTTCAGGACAATGATTTGAAACAGTATCTGGACAATTGTGGCATCATGAATGTACAAAATGTGAAGGTAAGAGCTGTACAATACAATATAATAGAGAACCCGGCCAGTCACAGACAACTCTGATGTTTCTCCTTCCTAAATATGATATCCTCCCACTATAACACAAGTAGCAAAGTCTATTACGCAACAACAAAGTTTTATTTTTAATAACAATCAAAACCCCATCCCACCTCAATAAGCTGTTAAAGAAGGCATTGCTTGATTCTTCTATTCTTAGATTTTTCCCAAAATGAAAACTCAGAATGCTATTCCAGAACTTATAAAAATAAATTATCAGTTTGGTTATCACCACCATAACTGCTGAAAGACTGCTGAAAAACTTTGTAGATACACAAAAATGATCTCTAAGTCATGTGTCTGGAGAGTATGGGTTTTTGTGGACTTTTTGACATTCCATATTTCTTGCTGTTACTTATTATTTTTGATGATATTATCGATCACAAAAAAAGGAGGGACTTGTGCTCCCAAAGTGAATAGCAGAGATCCTGTCTTCAGATTTGTCCACTGAACATAGTAATGTAAAATTCTAAGCCAAGGTCACCATGATCCCAAGGACTCCCTACTCTTCATTCCAACCAGTTTCATGATCTGCCTTTGATTTCTTCACATTCAAATTTTGTATAAAATTTATAAGTTATGGAAAATGCAAAGAATCCTGACACTGTACATACAGTTACATAACATTGGCAATCTCTTAGGTTATCACTGGAAAATCAGACTTTACACAACAGCTCATATAAGTTATTGGACTAAAACTATAGCAGATACTGCAACACACAACCCTCCTCCCACCAGTGGGGATTATGGGTGTCAGAAGCCACTCTTAATTATTCTTATTGCATGTCACTCTCCTAATTACCAAATTCAGGAGCAGATCACTTTCCTTAAGGCTATTAACAACATTGGACCAGTTCATCACTCCGTCATAATTGCATATGATACCTTTATATATTACATATGAAGCAAGTTGATCATATCCTTTGTACATCTGAAGCACAGAATAGTTACCACAGATGACTGGCTAAATGTCACATAATCCTTCTTTGGTGAGCTTATTAAGGTGCAGCCTTGTGGTACAATGTTAAACTGTTTATTTCACTCCTCCTCATCTTTCTAACAAGCATCTTCCCACTTTTGGTAGATCTTCATGTTTCAGCTCCTGAGGGGCCTGTCTTATTGCCACAAGAGGAAGATCCTTCACAGGGACCTCAAGCCTCAGAATCTCCTTATCAATGAGCGGGGTGAACTAAAACTTGCTGATTTCGGTAAGCCCCTCCTGCCAGCCATAGAGTCAAGTATTGGAGCCACACGGTCAATTCTTAATGCCATTGCTTCTTGGATATCCTCAGATACTTTACATACTATTAAAATGAGTCACTCAGATATTACTGTCTTATGCTGTGAACATACCACTTCATTTTACCAAAACACATCCCTTCTTCTGCAGGTCTTGCTCGAGCCAAGTCAGTGCCCACGAAGACTTATTCCAATGAAGTGGTAACACTCTGGTACCGCCCTCCTGATGTGCTCGTGGGATCCACAGAGTATTCTACTCAGATTGACATGTGGTGAGTTGCAAGTATGACAATTTACAAATTAAATTTGTTTAACTGTTAGATAGAACTTACATATATACAGTATGCACATTAAGCCATTTTGTTTCAGCTGATGGCTGGTAGCACAAACAGCTAAAATATATTTTATTTAATTTCCAAAACTGAGTGCCATTATGAGCAATGCTGCACATCCTCTCTCTGACACATTAAAGCTGTGTACTTTCAGCCAACAAATTATTCAGCAGAAGTGTGCCAAGAAATACCACTGGGGCTTTCTTTATACCAACAGCAATACGTCTGCATAATGCCTCGTTGTGACTGCCGAGTCAGAAGTTTTCTTTCTTTTAAATTTTCTTCCTTTTTAGTCATTCTGGTGTGTGTTCAGACCATAGTTTGTGTGTGTGTATATATATATATATATATATATATATATATATATATATATATATATATATATATATATATATATATATATATATATATTGTGAGCTCGGGTCCAAACACCATCAGGCTAACATAAGCACTTTGTCCAAACACACGTTTATTGTACATTAATAAAGTCCCACACAACACACAGTGCCCCTAGCACCAATCACCCTCTCCACGGGTCTGTCCTCCAAATGTCCATGGGCCACCTTTCCTCTCCTCCCAGGAGCTTTGTCCTGCTCCCACTCCAGACTCTAGCTCCCTGATTGTAGGGAGGCGGCCCCTTTTATTCCCACCCGGATGTGCTCCAGGTGCCTGATGACACTCTTCCGGCAGCACTTCCTGGTGTGGCGGAAGTGCTGCCCTTGCACCCGGAAGCACTCCGGGCGTCCCTGGAAGGATCTTCCTCCACCTTCCCAGGTGTGGTGGAAGTGTCTGTTTCCCAGGCTCCATGAGGCTCGGGGCGCCCCCTGGCGGAGGCCACTGGCCCCAGTGGGCTTGAGCCTTCTTGCTCCTTTCCCGTGGTCTCCTCAAGCTCCAGGGCGGTTGCCCCCTCGTGGCCCAGGGGAAGTATAAACCGCCTCCCGGTCCTTCCAGGCATCCCGGCTGAGTCTGTCTCCCAGCCTCCTGTGACAATATATATATATTTATCTTTTATCTATTTGCAGTTTTTATTTATTTATTTAAAGAACTTCTGTAAAACCCAAACTCCCCTTGGGAACAAATAAAGTTCGTTCGTTCGTTCGTTCGTTCGTTCGTTCGTTCGTTCGATCGATCGATCTAATCCATTGTAGTCATAGGGTTTAATGAGGAGCAGGAACCTATCTGGGTAGTATCAGGTGCAAGGCATGAACCAGCTTTGCATTGGATGTCATTTCTGGGCACACTCACACACGCTCTTAAGTCTGGCCATCTCAGAGTCATCATTGAGAGTAATCTGTATGTCTTTGGCTTGTGAGAAGATACAGTAGTATCTAATGAAGGTTAGAAAAGGACATGGAGAGAATGTGCAAACTCCACACACAAACAGTGGCCAGGCACTGGAGCTGGAGCTGTGAGGACCCATTTGTCAAATCTTCTTACGTATATAATACGCTACCGTGGCTGTTCGTTTGTCTGTCCAGGATTTTAAATCACCTGTAGCTCGCAAACTGTTTCACCTATTGACCTGAAATTTGGTACACATATACTACATGACGTCTACTATTCACTTTCGGGGTGATGATTTTTATTACTCTTTTTATTTTATTTTGTTTATTGTAGAATCAACTCTCGGCAGCGCGCAGCAGGGTGGCCGTGAGGCACATGCGTACTTCCATCGTTCTCATTCCCTACCACCTTCGCGGTCACTTCCCCTACCTCTTCATATCTTTAATCATTCTTGAGGTAGATTGAAAATTTAAAGAAAATGTACTAAGTAATTCCAACACAAAAACTAACTTCATCAGTTTTAATGCGAAAAGATGCCGACGAAAGAAGAGAAGCAGCGGGTTGCTAGGGTGGAGAAAAGAAGAGCTGCTCAAGAAGCAGCAAGCTCATCAACCTCTGAGCAAATGGATGCTAAACGTACAGAGAAAGAGGATGAAAACTATGAATGCTCAAGTCAAGTGTGTTCACTGCACGTTATCGTGCAGTGTGATGTTACTGGTGTTATATAATTGTAGGTTATGTGAGCTGTAGTTTATATCTACATAGACTACCTAAAATAGGCAGATACCTTGTGTAACTGTGTAAGTGGATAAACTTCAAAGCACCAGCTTGTTTATTTATAATGTAACAACCCTTTATGTGCGAGATGGTGGAATGAAATTGTCACTCACTCATAATATTGATGGTAGTTGGCTCTTAAAAGACCCATTTGTCCAATTTTAGGCTAAATCTGCTGTCTCCTACTTAGGCTGGTCTATAACGCCACATAGATATTCTGAGGCTCCATGTGCTCCCAGCCATCTCACCCCGAATCTGCACATACAACTCTACTTTACACTGCACAGCTGAGGTTAGTGGTGCCATGTCTGGGAGCGATCCAAAGCCAGGATCTTACCTAAGGTTCACCAGCCACCACACACTCAGGCCAATGGATTTTAGCAGCACAGGAGCAGTCTCTTATAATTGCTTCTTCTAAGTAATCTACTTGTACCTTCCACTGGTAACCCTGTTTCTTCTGATAGTCTATGACCACCTGAGAAACATCTCTTTCTTACAGTCATATGAAAAAGTTTGGGAACCCCTCTTAATTCTTTGGAATTTTGTTTAGCATTGGCTGAGCATTCAAAGTAGCAACTTCCTTTTAATATATGACCTGCATTATGGAAACAGTAGTATTTCAGCAGTGACATTAAGTTTATTGGATTAACAGAAAATATGCAATATGCATCATTACAAAATTAGACAGGTGCATAAATTTGGGCACCCCAACAGAGATATTACATCAATACTTAGTTGAGCCTCCTTTTGCAAATATAACAGCCTCTAGACGCCTCCTATAGCCTTTGATGAGTGTCTGGATTCTGGATGGAGGTATTTTTGACCATTCTTCTATACAAAATCTCTCCAATTCAGTTAAATTTGATGGCTGCCAAGCATGGACAACCTGCTTCAAATCATCACATAGATTTTCAATGACATTCAAGTCAGGGGACTGTGATGGCCATTCCAGAACATTGTACTTCTCCCTCTGCATGAATGCATTTGTAGATTTCGAACTGTGTTTTGGGTCATTGTCTTGTTGGAATATCCAACCCCTGCGTAACTTCAACTTTGTGACTGATGCTTGAACATTATCCTGAAGAATTTGTTGATACTGGGTTGAATTCATCCGACCCTCGACTTTAACAAGAGCCCCAGTCCCTGAACTAGCCACACAGCCCCACAGCATGATGGAACCGCCACCAAATTTGACAGTAGGTAGCAGGTGTTTTTCTTGGAGTGCGGTGTTCTTCTTCTGCTATGCAAAGCGCTTTTTGTTATGACCAAATAACTCAATTTTTGTCTCATCAGTCCAAAGCACTTTGTTCCAAAATTAATCTGGCTTGTCTAAATGATCATTTGCATACAACAAGCGACTCTGTTTGTGGCGTGAGTGCAGAAATGGCTTCTTTCTCATCACCCTGCCATACAGATGTTCTTTGTGCAAATTGTACTGAATTGTAGAACGATGTACAGATACACCATCTGCAGCAAGATGTTCTTGCAGGTCTTTGGAGGTGATCTGTGGGTTGTCTGTAACTATTCTCACAATCCTGCGCATATGCCACTCCTGTATTTTTCTTGGCCTGCCAAACCTGGGTTTAACAGCAACTGTGCCTGTGGCCTTCCGTTTCCTGATTACATTCCTTACAGTTGAAACTGACAGTTTAAACCTCTGAGATAGCTTTTTGTAGCCTTCCCGTAAACCATGAAACTGAACAATCTTTGTTTTCAGATCTTTTGAGAGTTGCTTTGAAACCCCAGCTGTCACTCTTCAGAGGAGAGTCAAAGGGAAGCACAACTTGCAATTGACCACCTTAAATACCTTTTCTCATGATTGGACACACCTGTCTATGAAGTTCAAGGCTTAACGAGCTAATCCAACCAATTTGGTGTTGCAAGTAATCAGTACTGAGCAGTTACATGCATTCAAATCAGCAAAATTACAAGGGGACCCACATTTTTGCACAGCCAGTTTTTCACATTTGATTTAATTTCATACAACTAAATACTGCTTCACTAAAATCTTTGTTCAGAAAATACCCCAGTACTCCGATGTTCGTAGGAAATGAAAGACATACCACTGTTATCTTTTTGGTTGAAAGTAAATTATTATGCAGGCTGAGAGGTGTTCCCAAACTTTTTCATATGACTATAGGTCTGGACCATGGAGTTTACAATAGTAGTAAGATTATACTGTAGTAATACTTTAATATGTACTCATGCACATTGTACTACAGTATACATTAACTAAATATAATGAAATTATTACTTAACATATCTGTGGTAAAAATACAGAGCCATAATTTCTGTCAGAAAAAAGTATTCTATACTCAACACTTTGAACCACTTTTAGATGGACTCTGATGTGAAGGCACTATATAAAATATAGGCAACTGGTAAAAACTCAGTTTATTTTAATGCAGAGTTTGATTTAAAGCATTTGCAGTGATTCATTACTAAAACTGGTTGAAAATACGTAACACAGGCTTCTCAAAGCCACTTCATCCAACTGAAGCGTGATTCCATGATCCCTGGCTGAACAATGACCTAAATGAAAAAAAGCATGACACAAAATGAACTGTCAAACTTCAGAAGTATGGAGATCAGTTATGTGACATTTTTCCCTTTTTTCAATATTTCTTAATTATAGACAAAATTCCAAGGATGTGGGAAAATTATACATTTTTAGGCTGTATATAAATCTGAAAGTTAGTGTACAAGTAAAAAATAATGAATACGGCGTGTTACTTTTTGTGCTTCTTGCCCATTATCTTTTCCTAGCCACTCTGTAGGAAGTACAGTAGGTGGGAAGGAGCACAGTAGAGTGCTTAGACTCAGTTTCTTACCTTCTGGCATGTCTTCTATGAGTTATTTGGATGTTTAACATGTGTTTGTGTAGGTTTACTCTGTGGGCTCCAGTTTTCTCCCACATTGCAAATGTATACGGCATAGCTGATGATTCTAAAGTGGCTGGATGTGGGCCTGATCATGACTTATCAAAGACTAGCATCTTCTCCAGAATTTGGCTTTTTACAGTTATGTAACTTGAAAATATATGGATGGAAACTAAAATTGTCTGTACTCGTTTTGGACACAGGGAAATAAAATGCTAACAACTGACATATTAATGTGCATTAATAGATTTCAAACATTTTTAGGCATGGCAAGGAGGGCTGCAATATTGCTTTTGGGTATGTGCTTTATAGCTCCATGTTCTGGGTTCAAAACTTGGCCCAGTCACTATGTATATGAAGTTTTCCCAATTTCCACTTATGCACACTAATTTTTTTCTAGGTACTCACATTTTCTACCCAAGACAAATAAAGTTCAAGTTCTATCTATCTATCTATCTATCTATCTATCTATCTATCTATCTATCTATCTATCTATCTATCTATCTATCTATCTATCTATCTATCTATCTATCTATCTATCTATCTATCTATCTATCTGCTGTGACAAAGAAACCTAAGATTTGTAAGAAGCCAAATTCTTAGATCTGAATTTATGCTGTTCTTGTGCTTCCTTGGTGCCACTCTTGGACCAATGGGATTTGTAGTCAGGATTTTTGCTTTTGCCCCTGACTAAGAGGGTTTTTTGTAACAGGTGTTTCATAAGGTCTTATCTGTACTAACCTGTTAAAATCAACAACTGGTTTCTAAAGGTATTATTTTTTTCTAAGTACATTTTGTACATATTTTTATCACAAGATTAAATTACACCATCCACATGACATATAGACTGTTCTTTAATTTTTCTTTTACCTACAGTGATTCACAGCATTAGCTCTTTTCATTTCCATATCATAATATACCTAATATATTCAGAGGTTACATGGTGCTCCGTTGATAATGGCCTTCATTAAATGCAATGACAAGCTCGTTTGATATACAGTCATTTACAAAAACACATTAAATCTTCTTTGGTCTCTCACTGATTCTTCTTAGTGAGTTTGAGAGAAATTGTTAAATCATCATCTCCTGCCAGAAAACATGACATATTTTGCTGCTTTTTTGACAATCAAGTATGCCCTTTTATTTTTCATGCAAATGCCCCAAGAAGATTGAGGTTTACAGTTACTGGCTGAAAACATTGCCTTTGGACTTTTCAGCAATATACAGTATCTATTTAAATCAAGCAGAGATCAAGCAGGAAAATCCTGCTCACATCCAAATGCTTGACTAATTAGAGTTCAAGTAATATTTTTTCTCACTAATTGTTTGGCAGAGTAGAAACAGTTACAAAATAGTTACAACATCCTTTGTTTTAAATCCAGCCCATACATGTATGGAACTTGCATGTTCTTTCTTTGACTGCATTGGTTTCTCACACTACTTTTTCACCAACTGCATGTCAGGTTAATTGTTGATTCAAAAGCTGACCCTGAGCCATTGATAATAGTTCTGAGAAAGTCTGGCCTTTGATAAAATGGCACCATGTTCAGTTTTGGTTCCTGCTTTTCATTTGATATCTTGCTGCCAGGATAGGGTCCAGTTCTTGAGCTAAATAACCAGATTTGATAACAGGTAGCTGGATAATTGTATGTGACTAAGTATAGTGATTGAGCCATTCAAGATTATGAGGACAATGGCAAGAAACTACAGTATACAAACTCAAGGACCTTTAATTTGAATGTATAGAAAAGTTACAGGAGGGGAAACAACTAAACAAACTCCTTCCCACGCTGCCATTTATCTGATGGGTGTACTTACTCACTTATCAACATTTACATCACCAACAACACTTCACAATATGAACAACAGAACCGGTTTGGTGGGATAGGGCCCCATCTGGGCCAGTGACAGGCTACTTTTAGTCTAATATTAATGACAACCTAGTAATTTGAGGGAAATTGAATTGAATTTGTTTGTGAATTACGAAACTATGTTGCTAAGTGACCAGTTAAATCTGCACCATTGAGCCAGGGAGAATGGTGTTCAATATATATAGTATGTATATATACTGTATATATATTTATCTATTATATAAAAATATTTTGGATCGAGACGTGATCATCTCGGAGAGACACTTTAACATCACGCGAGACTAGACATCACAACCTTAGGAAGCAAGACCTGTGAGATAGTGACTTTTTCATGTCATGCCTTACTTAGAAACAATTTCTCAGAGACACTTTACTGTCCCGCGAGACAAGGAAGTGAGACAAAAGGAGAGCTGCTGTACAAGCTTTTAAATGATCGACGTGCACAGCGACATACAGATCATGCAACACGGCACAAGAGGCAGCTGGCTTAAAGCACGCCCCCTGGGGAGGGGGAATAACTCATTCAATACAGCTTTATTCCCATTACTGGCAAATATCAAGAAATAAAAAATTAATGACAATGAATGAAATGAAAATAATCTCTTTAAATTGTATTTCCGGTTAACCCCCTAGTGTATGTATATATATTTATACAGAGTCATATGAAAAAGTTTGGGAACACCTCTCAGCCTGCATAATAATTTACTTTCAACAAAAAAGATAACAGTGGTATGTCTTTCATTTCCTACGAACATCGGAGTACTGGGGTGTTTTCCGAACAAAGATTTTTAGTGAAGCAATATTTAGTTGTTTGAAATTAAATCAAATGTGAAAAACTGGCTATGCAAAAATTTGGGTCCCCTTGTAATTTGCTGATTTGAATGCATGTAACTGCTCAATACTGATTACTTGCAACACTAAATTGGTTGGATTATCTCGTTAAGCCTTCAACTTCATAGACAGGTGTGTCCAAACATGAGAAAAGGTATTTAAGGTGGTCAATTGCAAGTTGTGCTTCCCTTTGACTCTCCTCTGAAGAGTGACAGCATGGGATCCTCAAAGCAACTCTCAAAAGATCTGAAAACAAAGATTATTCCTTATCATGGTTTAGGGGAAGGCTACAAAAAGCTATTTCAGAGGTCTAAACTGTCAGTTTCAACTGTAAGGAATGTAATCAGGAAATGGAAGGCTACATGCACAGTTGCTGTTAAACCCTAGGTGTGGCAGGCCAAGAAAAATACAGGAGTGGCATATGCGCTGGATTGTGAGAATGGTTACAGACAACCCACAGATCACCTCCAAAGACTTGCAAGAACATCTTGCTGCAGATGGTGTATCTGCACATCGTTCTACAATTCAGCGCAATATGCACAAAGAACATCTGTATGGCAGGGTGATGAGAAAGAAGCCATTTCTGCACTCACGCCACAAACAGAGTCACTTGTTGTATGGAAATGCTCATTTAGACAAGCCGGATTCATTTTGGAATAAAGTGCTTTGGACTGATGAGACAAAAATTGAGTTATTTGGTCATAACAAAAAGCACTTTGCATAGCAGAAGAAGAACACAGCACTCCAAGAAAAACACCTGCTACCTACTATTAAATTTGGTGGAGGTTCCATCATGCTGTGGGGCTGTGTGGCTAGTTCAGGGACTGGGGCCCTTGTTAAAGTCGAGGGTCGGATGAATTCAACCCAGTATCAACAAATTCTTCAGGATAATGTTCAAGCATCAGGGGTTGGATATTCCAACAAGACAATGACCCAAAACACAGTTCGAAATCTACAATGGCATTCATGCAGAGGGAGAAGTACAATGTTCTGGAATGGCCATCACATTCCCCTGACTTGAATGTCATTGAAAATCTATGGGATGATTTGAAGCAGGCTGTCCACTGAATTGGAGAGATTTTGTATGGAAGAATGGTCAAAAATACCTCCATCCTCTTAATTCTTTGGATTTTTGTTTATCATTGGCTGAGCACTTTGCATGGTGGAAGAAGAACACCGCACTCCAAGAAAAACACCTGCTACCTACTGTCAAATTTGGTGGAGGTTTCATCATGCTGTGGGGCTGTGTGGCTAGTTCAGGGACTAGCAACTTTTTTCATATGCCTGTATGTATATATATGTGTATAATATGTGTCTATATATATATATGTGTATATATATTGTGGAGACTGGCTTGGACACAGACAGGCAGACACGTTCATGTCACCCAACACACGTTTATTTACAGTATTATTTACATTGTCCATACTGTGCTCACAAGCCCCAAAGTCCTGGCCACAACACAATGCCTTCTTCAGGCCGCCTCCTTGTCCTCCTCCTGACGTCATCCTACTTCCTCCCGACTCTTGTCCTTGACTGGAGGGAGGCGGCCCCTTTTATACACAGGGTATATATACAGGGTAGAGCCCCCAATACAACCAGGGAGGATGCCCCCTCATGTCCTGGAGGAGGCACAAGCCCTCCTCCACTCCTCCTGGGCGTCCCGGCCGGGCATGGACGCCCGCCGGGCACCACAATATATATATATATATAATATGTGTGTATATATATATATATATGTGTGTGTATTGTGATCAATGGCCAGGGCAACTACCCGGCCAGGATACCAACTGGGTGGATGGACCGAGGGAGAGACCATATTGGGGACATTATCTTCCCCAGGACACTAGAGGGTGCCTACCCCTGGGTTGCTACAGCACCACAGATCCCTGCAGGGCATGTCGGGAGTTGTAGTTTGGAGCAGTTCTGTTGAGTTCAGTTTGTCGCCCAGGGGGTGCTGCCACACCCAGAGCACTTCTGGGTACACTATAAAAGGAGCCGCCTCACCACTAGTCAGGAGCCAGAGTTGGGAGGTGGAGGACAAAGCTTGTGAGGAGGAGTGGAGGCAAAGAAAGAAAGAAAGAAAGAAAGAAAGAAAGAAAGAAAGAAAGAAAGAAAGAAAGAAAGAAAGAAAGAAAGAAAGAAAGAAAGAAAGAAAGAAAGAAAGAAAGAAAGAAAGAAAGAAAGAAAGAAGGGCTGTGTTGTATTGTGTTGTACTTGGTGCTTTATACTGGGCTGTGAAGTGGGGAGCAACAGAAAACGCTTCCCCACTGAAGAGTAAAACGTGTGCTGTGTTCAACTTGTATCTCAGCCTGTCTGTGTCAGGGTTGAGGGAGCTGTTCATTCCCTGGTGGTCCACATATAAACATTTTCCCACACTGTAGTTTCATCTCATCTGTAAACTTTTAGCTGTGCTGATGAGGGACTACACTTTTCATCAGGCAGCAGGAGTGTGTTGTGGCTGGTGGGCTAAACTCTGTTGATTCAACAAAACACGTAAAATGTTTAAACTGGAAGACCACGGGTAGCTTTTTTCCCTCAGGTACAACAAATTTGTTACCTTGTTGGATTATAGCTTTTGTTTAACAGAGTGCCCTTTTGTCTCATTCTGGAATGTCTTTAGCCTTATTGCATTTCCAAAAACACTGTTCACCTGTTTATTTTTATCTGGAAATTTTTCTGAGAAATCAATGGGTCTGAAAGGGGTGTACAGCATTGCTAATCCCATAAGGAGCAGTGTGTCTTTCTTTCCACTCCCAAGAAAACCTTTAATAAAAACTATTTTACTTAGTTTTGCATGTGAAATCAATTTTCACATCAATTTTGTGAAACTGTGTACAAAGGGAGACTTGACTCTTTTGCTCATCACGCCCTATATTTTTAAACTTTACATACATTGTGTCCATCACCAGGAAAAGCAGTTTCAGAAAATGCAATGAGATATTTCGCATAACTGAGTGAGATTTGGCAGTTGGACAAGGACAGTGGTTGAATAGTGCTTGCTGGTCTGATGAGCAAATAGTATTACCATTGTACTGTGTACACAAGATATTAAATTTAGAATACACTGAAGACATTATATTTTTTATCAAAGCAATGTCTTACATCTGCACTGCAAAACTGCAATACCAGTCAACACTCAATATTATGCAGGTATTGCCATATGTCATTTGCATGCATAATAAAATAATTACTGAGGAAATGGAGCATTGAGGGGAGGGACAGATGATGCAAAATATGCGCTATAGTCAAGCTACAATGAAGCACAATTAAGTACAGTTTTTTGCATGCCAAGTCACTTGTGCTCAGAAGATGGTAATAGGAGAATGATTGAGAATGTCGTGTTGGAGTGATCAGAAATAATCAGTAATTTTTACTGTTTCCTGATTTTAGAAATGCATTCAAATCCATTTTATGATGTGGCAGATCTTAGTATTTATATTACTAACTAGCCATGAAAGCCCGTGCTGTAAAAAGCCCGGGGTCCTAGAAAATATTGAAATCGTCAGAAAAAAAACTGAAATGTAGAGATGTCAGGTAATTTTAAGGAACTACTCTGGACTTCTCTGTCCTAGGAGGGTTCATTTTGCTGACGTGCTCGCATCACTTGTGCATTAACTGCAGGACGAAAAGTAAAAGGGATACCATTTTGCCGTTGTTAGCGGCTAAGCAACTTTGTCTTTCTTCTGAGGTTTTGTTTTTCTGGCGTGCTGGCCTCACTTGGGTTATTAGCAGCTAAGCGAGTTTTCTGTTTCCTTGGAGGTAGAGCCCTTACCCCGACTCCACCTCTCACTTCTGGGCCGGACAGACACACACACTTCCACTCGTAGACGTTTATATATGATTATTTATATTATATTACTATTGATATTATTTTGTTTATGTTTATCCCAAACTTCAAAAATAATGCTTTATAAATTTAAAAAGTTTTATTTTACATTTACATTTATTTGTTTAGCACATGCTTTTATCCAAAGCAACTTACAAAAGAGGTAGACAACTGAGTAACATTAGGGATAGGGCCTGTTTTTTCAACAAGTGTAATAGGACGGGTAACAAAAGTTGCCACAAGTGAAAAGATGTAATGATTCAAACATATGCAATCATAGATTACAATCACTAAAGCAATTAAACAAATTAACTGAGTATAAAATATCGCAAATCAAAGGCTTTTTTTTCATCAATTCGACAGATATTCACAGAACAGATGGGTTTTCAATCGCTTCTTAAATACATTGAGGGAGTCAGCAGTACGGATGTAGGTGGGCAGCCTGTTCCACCAACTAGGAACTACATAGGAAAAGAGTCTGGATTGAGACTTGATGCCACGTAGAGATGTTCACTGGCAGACATGTGTTGTCGAGAAGGAGTATAGCACTTCACCAGTTTCTATATATACGCAAGTGCTGACCCATTGACTATTCTGTAGGCAAGCATCAGAGATTTGAACTTAATGCATGCTGCTACAGGGAGCCAATGTTTGCAACCTGAAGAGAGGAGTGACATGTGCCTGTCTCATCTAGTTACATACAGTACAGGCCTCTGCATTCTCAACCATCTGCAGTGGCTTGGTAATACATGCAGGTACTCCTGCCAGAAGTCAGTTGCAGTAGTCCAGACACAACAAGACCAAAGCATTGACCAGAAGTTGGGCAGCATACTCTGTCAGATAAGGTCTGATCTTGCAGGTGTTGTATAGCATGAACCTGCATAAATGAGAAACAGTAGAAATGTGGTCAGAAATAGATAGCTGCTCATCAATTACCATCCCAAGGTTCCGTACTGACATGGCAGGTGTTAGCAACAGTGAGCCGAGCTGTAAAGAGATGGAGGGATGAGCAGACTGGTTGGCCAGGATCACAAGAAGTTCAGTTTTTGCCATGTTGAGCTGTAGATGGAGGTCCTTCATCCAGGCTGAGATATCAGTAAGACATGCAAAGACTCTCTAGCTGATACCATATTGTCCTGCAGATGGATCGACAGGTATAGCCATGTGTCATTGGCATAGTAGTGATAACAGAACCCATGGGATTGGATGATGGAGCCCAGGGAAGTGGTGAAAAGGGAGAAGAGTAGAGGACCCAGCACCAATCCTTAGGGTACACCAATGCATGTCTGGTGTGCCTTTGACAACTCTCCTTGCCAGGACACACTGAAGGATCTGCTCAGGATATAGGACTCAGACCATCTGAGAGCAGTCCCAGTGATGCCAAGGTCAGAGAGTGTGACCAGAAGGATGTTGTAGTTGACCGTGTCAAAGGGAGAAGAGAGATCTAGCAGAATCAGGACTGATGACATGTTGGTAGTTCTAGCACGGCCTAGATGGTCGACCACAGTCAGTAGAGCTTTCTCAGTCAACTGGTTCCTCTTGAAGCCAGTATCGAGCAACTCATTCTGTACAAGGAAGGAATAGATCTGGTTATAAACAGCGTGTTCAAGTTTTTTGGAAAGAATGGAAAGGAGAGAGATAGGCCGGTAGTTGTTAACTTGGGATGGATCGAGTGCTGATTTTTTGAGAAGTGGGTTTATCAGAGCATGTTTGAAGATGTCAGGGAATGTTCCTGAAGCTGAGTGAGGTGATAATGATGTGTGTAATCGCAAGAATGAGTGAGGGGGTGAAGGCCTGAAGGAGATTTGAGGGAATATATTCGAGTGGGCAGGTAGTGGGGTGATTGGAGAAGAGGTTGGAAACATCAGTGTCAAACAGTGGAGAGAATGTAGAGAATGTTGGGTGTTGCTTGGAAGGAGGCATAATGTGTGGCAGCAAGAGTGAGAACTGACTGCTTATGACAGTCAACCTTTCCTGGATGAGGTGGTAAAGTCATCAGCAGGCAAGGAGATTGGAGAAGGAGGTGGAGAAGGATTAAGAAGGGAAATGAAAGCAGACAGAGGGAGAGTGTTGGTGGTGCTGTTAATTCTAGTCTGGTAGAACCTTACCTTAGCATTGATGGTCGCAGAAGAAAAGTATGGAAGAAGGGACTGATACTTAGCCAGATCTGTCTGAGCTGTGGACTCCTCCATTTCCTTTAGGCTGTCCTGAGCTTGGTCCATTGATTGTGGAGTACATTGGAAAGCCAGGAACAGGAGGGTCTTGGAAGAATGAGGACAAACATTGTCAAAACAGGAAGACAGAGTTGAGCATAGGGTGTCTGTGGCAGTGTTGGTGTCATAAGAGGAGACGTGGTCAGAAGGAAGACAGCAAAGAAGATGATGGAAGATAAATGGGTGGGAGAGAAAGAGCAGAGGTGTCTGCAGAAGGATATAGTGGGGGGAGGAGAAGAGTGAGAAGATGGAAGCAGCAGAGAGAACTGAATGAAAAAGCATTCAGACCTTTTAGAGGAGTGACAGTTACATTTGTGGGAGTGCAGTTGCCTGACAGAATAAGGTCAAGCAGATTGACAGTCTTGTGAGTGGGTGGGGTGTGGAGCTGTGTGATGCTGAATGAGGAAAGAAAAGCGAGAAATTCAGCAGAAGGAGGGCTATCTAGGTGGATGTTCAGTTCCACAAGAATTAGAAGTGGGCTGCCACCATTTTGGAGGGAAGAGAGCAATCCATCCAGCTCATCAAGGAAGATCCCAAGCAAACCTGGAGGGTGATAAACACCAACAATGGTCATGTTAACTGGAGAGGACATAGTAATAGCATGGAATTCAAAGGTAGTCAAATTGCATACATTAATCAGAGGAGTGAATTTCCAGCATTTCAATGTAAGAGTACTTGTCCCCTAACCCCTACCAGTGGAGTGGCAGGAGTGGAAGAAGATGAAGGCAGAGAAAAGTGTTGTAGGTGTTACTGTGTTTTCTGTCAGAGCCAGTACTTAGAGGCCCCTTTGGGTGTTGAAAGCTGGAGTAAAGTCTTCTTTGTTGACCACAGACTGGCAGTTCCACAAGCCAAAGGAGAAGACGGTGTCTGAAGTGCTGGTTTGACACAGTGGATGAAGGGTGTCTGAGTTTCTCCTTCTCCTGTTAAAGTGGTGAGAGAAACATCTTGTGTTAAAGAGAGAAATGAATTGTTGACACATGCTTAAGATTTTGAAAGGGAAGAAACAGGTACCTTAGTTGAGTGGGAGTGTCCATGGCCTTGTCCGGTGTCCTTGCTCAGTGGACTTGCACAGGTAGACTCACGATTTTACCGGTTTTTACCCGAGTAAGTCTTCACACATGGAAGGCTGCACACAAGGGCTGATGCTTTCGCAGAAACAGCATGCAAAGTCACCTTAAGTAGGGAGCAGCAGTGAGCCCAGCTTCCAGTGACCAAGCTATTAGCAAGACAAAGAAAGGGGATGGTACACGTTAAATAGAACGAAACTAGGCAATAAGTTGGCAACAAAGAAAGACGTGGGTCTTAGAATTAGTGCAAAATGAGAAGCAGAAAAAGAAACTTAGAAACAATAAAATAACTCCGTTCAGAGGACGATAGGTTAAGCACAAGTACAATCACTAAAAGAAATCCAAACCTGAAAACACTTACCTCATCTGAAACAGATGCCTAGGAACCCTGAAGTTACTTACCTATAACTTTTCAGTTTCTTTACTTATGTAATGTGATGTATGTGTCACATGACTGTAGTCAGTGCATCAATTACATCACAGTTTTCACCGATATAAAGATTAAAGCAATTGCTTCATATGTTATCCCTTAGTTGGATACAACTTTTATGCTGCCATTTCTAGTGTAGTTAGGTTATATAACCTAGCATCAGGTTTAATTTTTTTGTTTTTAAACTCCTTTTTCATTCTCGACTCAGATTCCTGTTTTGTCCTTGTGTTTTGATTGGCTTTTATCATCTGTCTCTTTGGCTCTGAACTGGATTTTTCTTTTGACCACAATATGCTGCTGTCTCCTAATTATCTTTGTGTTTGACACCTGCATATCATAACACCCAGGGTTTACGATCATCCTTCCTCTTGTGGGTCTTAGCTATCCTTTGTGACATTTGTTGTTATTTTGCCAGTTTACTTTGGTTTGGGGTCTGCAATTAGCAGTTTTAAAACTAACTGGATTTGGTGTGAATCTCTTTGAGTAGGCTCGCTAGGTTATGACCCTGCCTTTACGGTCCTTTTAGGAGGCCTCAATCCAATTTTTCTATTGTGATGGACGACCGGCTACAGACTCCGGTCGCCACCCCCAGGCCACTAGGAGGAGCCCTCCGGACAGCATGATGGTGCCCCGAGTTCCAGCAGGGCCTCATGGACTTTGTAGTTTGTATACACAGCCCTGCTGGATACCTTGGGGACCACTGGGAGTCGCTGTAGGGGGGCTAGTGGGCTCTTGCATGCCCTATAACCCGGGAGTGCGTCACAGTCACGTGACTGGAGGAAACAACGTGCTCCCAGGATGAAGAAGAGGACTGTTTGCCCTGACCCGGAAGGAAACGGACTTGTGGGTTTTGCCAGGAACCATTTCCGGGTCAGGGGATATATTAGGACTATGGGAAGCCCAGTACACTGAGCTGAGCTGGGAGGTAGGGTGGCGACGTGTCTGGGCGAGGAGGATTGGTTATTGTATGAGAGATTAGTGTTTATATGAGTGTGGAGTGGAGGGTGCTTGGTGCTCTGTATAATTATAAAATAAATAATAATTATACTTTTACCTCGTGTTCAGAGTGGTACCTGAGGGTCTTAGAGGTGGCTCCACGCCTCAACTGCTACACTATGTTTGGGACTTACAATCATAACATGAGGCCCAGATTCTGAATCTCTTATTGGTTTTTTTTTCATTGAAAGTTTACTTTTCTTGCTTTGAATTAAGTTGTACCGTTGTCACTGCCATTTTGGTCATTCTGTCATTGGGACAGAGGTTGTGAGTTACCAATCACAATGTGACAGATTAAAAGATCATTTTATCGGGAACTTACTCATCGAAAACCCTTTCGACAATTCATCTTTTGCTTTAAAAAAAAAAAAAACGTTTTGCTTTTGACTTGTGTCTGAATATTTAAGATTTTTGATTCTTGCTTAAGTTTTGGTTTTGGTGTGGCAGTTTTCTTGGCTTTGAAGCCTATTTCTGGCTTTGATTATGTCTTTTCTCCTTATCCCTTTAAAAAAAATGTCCTTGCTAGTTCACCAGCATAATAATAATAATAAAGACCATGTCTCATCCCTTCGTTTTTGGTTTTTTTTTCTGTACTTGCAATAACTCCTGTATACTCTGTGTCTTTTAGAAACATTAAGCAAGAAAAAATATGGAAACAAGTTGAACTTGTGTTTGAAAATATTTGTGCCAGTGATTTTGTAGCTGGTAATAACTTTGTACAGCAGACATTTAAACAGTTTGCATTCCTTTTTTTAAAGCAATCTGTCAACATGAGATGGAATTACAGCTTTGAAATATTAGACTCAATTCTGCAGCAGTATGACGAAATCACTACTGTGCTGCTTGCCAGAAATACCAGAATTGGATGAATTAACAGTAAAGACAGTGGTTGGTTTTCTGAAGACATTCAAACACACACCAGATTATCCTGAGTCTGATATCTATCTATCTATCTATCTATCTATCTATCTATCTATCTATCTATCTATCTATCTATCTATCTATCTATCTATCTATCTATCTATCTATCTATCTATCTATCTATCTATCTATCTATCTAATTCCACCTACGTTTCAACATTTGTTTTGTTATGGTCTGTCTCACCCAATGAACATTCTTGAGCAACAACATTAGAACCTGTGCTTTCAGAAATAGCAGCTCTCTGTTTCTTTAGACTTGATGAACTGAACACGTGAGACAACTGCAGATCCCCATGAGATTCAGGATTGTCCCTTTTCTGTCGCCAATAATAGGCCGGCAGTGTGGCATAGTGGTTAAGGCTTCGGACTTCAGACCCCAAGGTTATGAGTTTCAGTCCTGACACTGTGTGGCCTCTGCCTGTGCTCCAATTGGAAAAGCAAAAGAAATATAACCAATTGTATCATGAATGTCATACGTCATATTGGATAAAGCCAAATTAGTAAATGTAAATACAACGGTTGAATATGCTGGAACCTCCTGAACAGGATAATGTGATTTAAACTGTTAAAAAATAAACTGCTTTGATCAGGTTGGGTCCCAACGTGAACTACTTTCCAGGAAGCAAGTGCACAAACATGATATCCTCTAACTAGGAATGTGACAGGTGTCATGTCATTTCATTTAATACCTGCTTAATCCACACCCCGGTCGTGGGGGCTGCTGGAGCCTATCCCAGCTAGCATAGGGTACAAAGCAAGAATATACCCTAGACAGGGTGCAGTTAATCACAGGGCAAATACTCAAATGCACACACACCCCAAGCACACACTAGGGCCGATTTAGCATTACCAGTTCACCTTACCTGCATGTCTTTGTACTGTGGGTGGAAACTGGAGAACCTAAAGTAAAATGATGGATGATGAAGTAGTAGATTATTATTTATCCATTAGAATGATAACCTAAACCATAATAACATTCTAGAATGGGAGAAATTTAATTGAGAGAATTTTGTAGCACCATCCAAACTGACCTAACCTGGGAATCCTTACTGCAAGTGTTGAGTTCAAAAGAACATGCAATGTGATTTGCAGGGCAGTGTGGTGTAGTAGTTAAGGCTTTGGACTTTAAGCCCTAAGGCTATTGGTTCAAATCCTACTACTGACATTGTGTGACCAGGAGCAAGTTACTTCACCTGCTTGTGCTCAAATTGAAAAACCATAACTACTTGTGTCTCATAACTTGCTTTGGATAAAGGTGACACCCAAAAAATAAAGTTCGCCAGCAGGGGCATTTTGGAGGAAAGGTGATTCAGTCAGAATCAGACAACCATGTTCCAATTTTGAATTTTTATTTAAAATTAAAACATTTCAGTAGCTGAACTCTCAGTGATGCTTGTTAAATTGCTTTTTACTTCACGTGTTTATTTATTTATTTTTTTTGGTTTGTTAGTATCTGATATGCGTACGTGCAGATCCTAATTTGTTTAAAAGAGTAGCTTGCTCAAAATTATACTTCTTGTGAAAGTTAAGATCGCTGGTAAAAGTTTTTTTTTTGTTTTAAATAAAAGGCTGATTTGCTTAAACTTTGTTTTGGTCTGTTTTTCATTAAAATAAAAATCCTGTGTTAACAGATTTTACATTACTTTTATTATTTGTTTATTCAGGGGGGTTGGAACTGAGCTCTTTAGAAAACAGTGTAGTGGGCAGGTGTGGAAAGAAATATCTGCGGGAACGGACGGGAGCGGTCAGTGTGTCTACAGAAACAGATGGGAGCGTTTAGAATGTCTGCGGGAATGGGTGTGAAAAGTCGGAGATGCCAGTGGGAATGGACAGTAGTGGTCAGAGTATAGTCCAAGACATGTTGTCAATATAGTATAACTGTTTACTTTTGCTAAACATGTTTCCTTGAGCCATAACTGTAGATATCTGCCTCCTTTTTTGATCTGTGAATGTGCCAGGACCACATGGACTGGAAAGTGCTGGGATTTTTTTTTAACAGTAAATTTTTCAGTAATTAAAGTCACACAGAAATGTCTCTCTTTTCAAATGCACTCTTTCACAATTTGCTGATACTTTATATGGGAGTTTTTGAATGCTCAAAATTTTTTACTGCATGCTCTATTCATAATAGCTCAACAACAATGGAATTATCCTGAAAGAATTCCATGAAAAATAATATATCAAATTTCAACAAAATTGGCCCACTGTGAGCCGAGTTATATAAAGCAGACAAACAGGCAGACGTGACTACCACAGTAGGTGCTTTTTGCATTACATTCACATGAACCTAAAACTGACAACTCACAAAGCAGTGAGATCAAATAAATGTAAGACTGACATACTAGGATTGAAGGGAATCACTGCATTAAAATGTTAAAAACTGAACTTTATTTAAAACATTTAATTCAATAGCACATTTTCTTACAAACAATGTTACATTCATCCATCCATCCATCCATTTTCCAACCCGCTGAATCCAAACACAGGGTCACGGGGGTCTGCTGGAGCCAATCCCAGCCAACACAGGGCACAAGGCAGGAACCAATCCCGGGCAGGGTGCCAACCCACCGCAGATGTTACATTCAATGAAAAACAAATTAAAATTAGATAGGAAAAATAATGTGTAGTGTAAAAAAATAAATAATATAGAAAAAGGTTTGGGTCACAACCGTGACCCTGTATAACGAGTAGCAAAGGAAAAAACAAATCTTTTGACAAAGATACACATAACATCTTTTCAGATGCGAGTCCAATACAGAACTAAGTGGAAATTGTAGGCTCCAGGTTTATATTTTTCCAAATGGGTGGACAACGCAAGTGACATCAGCAGTGGAGGGGCTGCTACTGTTCTTTTCTTCAGGGGAAGGAAGAGAGTAAATGTTAGTACACAGCACCAAACCTTAGTTCGGTGGGTAATTACCATCACCAGAGTTCTTTGGCTGCCTTCCAAGCTACACACGTGTGACAGTACACTTATATAAGATGGGTATATAATTACGAGAAATAGAGTTCTTAAATATAGAATTATTTTTTTAAGTCTCCAAATGGTGGTACAATGATAAAGTCAGTTAACCAGAGTGGACAGAACAAAAAAAAAATCCAGTTAAGCTGGAGTAAAAAAAAATCTGTAGAGGTTCCAGGCCAAAAGACCGCCTAGCACCCACCGGGCACTCTGCCTAACATAAATATCCTTAAGAAGTCCTATCATTGTTTTTTTTAAGGCTCCATCTTAGAGGATTCAACATAATTTGTCTCATGGCAGGTTGGGTTATCCACTTTAAAACATGCAAACATCACAGGCAGCTGCACAGGACTTTGACCAGGTGGTGGTTGTTTGGAATGCCACCACAGAAGAACCGGAAAGAAAACAGAGAGAAGTAAAGATTAATAAAGAATGTAGGTTCATTGTAGAGTATAATAATTTTATGCTTATGTGGTTTATTAAGGTTAGAACTAAAATGTAGTTAGGCCACATTAAAATAGTGGGTTTTTAGGAGTGCAAATGAGTGCAACAAACATTAAATATTATGAAATACTAATAAATAGAGAAATTCTTGCCCATTGAAGTTAAAGGAATACTCCACCCCTCTTTGACTGGTCAACAGTCCTGTCTCCCATTCAAAAAGTCAATCCCATTAACCTTTAATTTCCTGTTTATAATGTGCGCTGATTATTTCGGGAGAAGCATATATTTGTAATTATTCTTGCAAAAAAGAATGCATTTTGCACATTTTGTGCATACGACTGGATAACTGTTTTTTTTTGTCTTTTTTTCCATGGATGTTTTTCACATCATTTTCTGTTGAACTGCAGTACTCACTATTGACAACTTATTATAAACTTTTCTTTATGAAAATGTGAAATTCAAAATTTTTCTTTGCCACCACTAAAAAACTACAAGGGGCAATTAACATATTCAAAAAATATCTTTTTTTTACACAGAGTATTCCTTTAATCTCTCAGCGGAGGTCTAAAGGGCAGTAGCAGGTTTATGGCTGTGTGCTGAATATGCCCCACAGTAGACTCATCCAGGGGTAATTTGTGCCTTGCACCTGATACTGCAGAGACAGATTTTGGGTGTCCAAAAAAATTACATAAACAAGTTCAGTAATCAGATGGATGGATGGATTCTGTCAGTGGCTTAAAGTTTTTTGTCTAGGATTGTTAAAAATTAGAGACAGTCAACTTATTAGTTATGTGATTAAGTAGGACATTTTACAAATAATGATCTTGGCATTTTTGTTTCTCTCCTTAGGGGTGTTGGGTGCATTCACTATGAAATGGTAGCAGGAAGACCAATGTTTCCTGGATCCACTGTTAAGGAGGAACTACACTTGATTTTCAGGTTGATGGGTAAGGTAACACATTCCACCAGTAGACAGTAGTTCTAAATATGTCTGGCATGTCAGTAGCAAGAAGGTGAAAATGGGGCACAGCATCTTTTTACTAGCTCTTAACTGCTTAATAATATTTGCAATTGAAATAACAAGCAACTGTATCGGACTGCTAATTATCTCCTCGGGGTCCTCTAACTGTGCAGCTTGCCACAGCTGGCAGAAACACAAATGGGATTTGAAAAGCACCTTTTTCACTGAGAAAACCTTAGACATGACATCTGCAAATAAATTGCAGGTAAAAATACAGTTAAACATGAAAGGTTATGTGACTAATTGGGTTGTTGCACATTTGAAGCTGCATTACGTTCACTTCATTTCACTTCCAAGTCTGCAGGAGTATAAAATGCCAGTCTGTGTTCTGCAGATCTCATTTTGTACATTAGCATGCAGAGTCACTTCAGGTGAACATTAGTGTAAGTGTCTGAATCAAGATAAATTCTCATGAAACCTTTGTCATTATTTTGTGTTTCACTAGGAAAATGAATCAGTGATTTTAATTCTCAACCAATTCCATTTTGTTCTCTTTCAAGTCTGTACAGACACTTACCACCCAGTACCAATGCGGCTGTCAAGAAGGCTTGTTCTGCAAAGTGCAATTGATATGAAACGTAATACCTTCAGGAGTGATCTGTAGATCATACTATGCAGTCCACTTTGCAAAAGAGTGTGGTTGCTTTCAGTTTCGCTGTTAGCCCACTTCAACACTTTGTATACTAAACATCCATCACAGCATTCTTGGATGGATACATATGTGGAAAAACTTGTCCATTTGTTGTCATGCCTCTTTCACAGTGTTATGTAGAACCAGACAAGCCCTTGCAAAAAGTCCTTGGAGACACCCATTAAGTCTTCTTGGTTCCCAATGAGCATGTGGAGCCTGTACATACTTGGAAACACTCTCAACGAAACCAGAGTGACGTCCCATTCATTGGTAACAGCTTGTGTTATCTTATATGATAACATTGTAGTCAAAGCATTTCCTTCAGAACATTAAACACTTACCTGTATTTTAGTTGTTTGAACCAGTTATGCTCTATGTAGAATTTGCTTTTTTAGTGGGCTATTGACATGGTGATTTATGAATTTCAAATCTTCCTAAGAAAATATATACAATAGAGTCACCATGCACTGTCACAATGTTGGTGTCAAGATTTTGTTATATGAGTATTCATTTGTGGTTGTTACATGTCATTTTTGTTATTTATTTTAATTTCTTGACAGCAATGTCATTAGATTGCCATTTTTACTTGAAGTCTCATTGTCAGAACTCGTAATTCAAACACGATTTTCCCAACTGCAGCCATTTTGTTTCCACCAAAGGCATCCATTGCTGCCACATGACCACTGGTGTTGGAATGTAAAACGTCACTATGCGATCTTTACAAAAGGTAGCAGTGCAGCATTTCTGATGCCCAAGTTTAGAAATAATTAATTTGATTAGGGAAATAATTTATAGATAACCAGAAATTTTGCTTGCTCTTTTCACCCAGAATTTTTTTGAACTGACATCTTTTTTTTTTTTTATCCCTTTCAGCTTAGACCTTTTGCCTTTTCAAAGACAACCCTTTGCTTAACCCCCTTGTGACAACTCCATTTCCTGATCCATTATATTCTTTTACTATTTGTCCCAATCCATGATAAATCATGCACTGTTATTCATGTGCTTAAATCTAAGTGGAGATGGATCATCTAAATGAAATTAGTTCACCAGAGTGTAACTGCAGTCTGTAATACCTACAATGTCACTCACGACACACTTCATTCAAAGGCGTCTTTTGTAACATGCCTGTTCCGATGCAGTTGTTGTGTGCATTCATAAACTGCTTTGCAATTTTCAGTCAAGTAGATGTACTTTTTATACTATATCCTAATAAAGGAATTTAAAAAAGAAAAAGAAAAAAACGACTGAAAATAAAAAGGCTGGTAGTGGAAGTGCTAATACCTTTGGAGCCTGTTGACTGCCAGAAGGAAGTAGTTAATGTTACGACTTGTAGGGTCTCAAATTCTGGTCCTGGGAAGCCATTTTGCCCTCTTTGTAGCTGTTAATAGAATTTGTGTATTAACCCAGCTTTTTCCTGCTACGTTTTGCAATATTAATGAGGACATATAACCTGAATGTTTAACAGACTCAAATAAGATTAGTACTTCCTTGATTCTTCTTTTTTATTACCTATATTTATATATTTATTTTCTTTATTTAAAATTTCCTTTATTAAGGTATAGTGTTGGTTTGTCTGTTGTCTCATTTGTACAGAATTTGCATGGGATTCTCAACAGCAGGGCTAATGAAATGCATTTTATCCTACTACATGCATTACAAAATGCACTCCATAATAGCAGGGTGTAGCTACCATAAGGCCCAGAATCGGTTTGTATTATATAAATTAAACTTACGATTGGTGTTCATTGGCGTTGTTTAGCAGGGACACTGTAATACAAATTCTTAGGGGTCATTTTTTAATCCATTCCCCTAAGGAAAGAGATAACAGCATAAGAAATACAGGTGAAGGATTTATTGGGGTTTCTGTGCTTCTTTTAACAGTTTAAGCCTTGACCCATAACTGTGGTGCCTCTACCACAAGATGGCAGAAGAGGTTAGAAAAAACAACAGCCCAATAAATTAACCATAAACAAGCTTACAATGCTACCAGCCAGATGATGCAGAATCCAGAAGGGCTATCCTGAAGCAAACGAGAATCTACATGATATTGTTGTTTAGTTTATGTGCCAGATGGGCCATAGCCTAGGCAGTGTATTGTGTGTGCGTGTGTATATGTGGGAAGGGGAGCTAAACAAACTTAATCCTTTAATAAAAGATATAACGTGCAAAAGAAATTTTTGACTTCTTACCTGCTTTTGGATTACTCAGAAGCCAGGCAAGAATCTTCTTGCTACAATATTCATACTAACAATAAAGTCTTCATACCCTTGCACATTTTAAACATACAATTCATAATGCTTTAGACATCCTTTGTCACAACAGACTCATACTAACATACTTACACTGTACTATACTGTGTGCGCATTTCAGTCCATGACTGCAGTCTGAATGAGTGTACTTCTTTTTTGTTATATGGCACCCCTAAATTAAATTAAGCAGAACCTGAAAGTAATTATTGTAACTTCAGGAGTGTAAGGAGAGTTCAAGCACAGGTAAAATGCGTGCCGAAAGAAATCTCTCAGTCCAAAAGTTCGTTTTAAAATATTTAGTGAAAATTCAAAGCAAACAATCCACACAAAAATAAAGAAAAAAGGGTATTACACACATAGAATAAAAGGCAAAAAATTAGAAAAATGTATCTTCTCTAAACTTAGCTTTTCTTGTCAAAGTTGTTTCTTTACTTAAAAATGCTTTACTTCTTCTTCTTTAAATGTATGGCGCTGTACATTCAATAAAGTATGTAATCTTTCATGTTACTTGGCACTAAATGCACACAAGGCATGTTAGGCACGGTTTAAAACCATGTGCCCTCAATGCCTTACACCTGGCAAGGCAGGTCACTAACTGAGTATAATGTATAGTCAGAGAGGCTAGAGATAGTTAGAATATACCAACTTATGGAGGCTGTAAGAATCTCCCAATAGACTATGCACTAATATTTAGGCAAACATTTATATAACTTAAATAACTAGCAAATGGCTCTTACGATTATGTTATCCACCAATTCATTTGTCCTTTTCATGAGCCCAATTCTTCCAGCAGAATGTTCCTTGAGGCCAGATCCTACCATGTCAGCAGAGTGTAAGGAAAGAACTTATCTTGTAATGTGTCATTCAATTAGTTTCTTATTTCTTTAGAACTGGCACAATGGGCAATGCCATGTAATACAAGAATATAGCAGCAATAGAATAAGAACATTGAGCATTCAGTTACAGGTACAGGGTAGATTCCGGTTAAAAACAGTCCAATTGCTTTAGGCGGTTTGTGTGTTAAAAGTGAGTCAGACTTCCCATTGACTTTGTATAAAGATATTCTGATATTTCAACAGTAGGAGCCGCTATCCCTAAACTCCTGTATCTCTCATTGGGAAAGTTTATGGTTATGCCTACACTGTAAGATAAGAGCAGGTAAATACTTTTCAGACTTACAGTATGTCATTTTTGTGTATGACTCATTTTTTATAGTGTACTATTCAGACCAAGGACTATCACAAAAGTCATTACTAAGCATAACATAACATTGGCAAAGTCACTTTAGTCAATTATACACTATATTTAGAGGGATCTATACTGGCAGCGACAAGCACAAGGTAGGAACAAGTCATGCAATGAGTGCCAGTCCCTCATAGAGCCCATTCATGCACTCACCTCCACAGGGCCAATTTAAAATTGCCAATTGTTATAACTTGCACGTCTCTAAAATTTGATTGAAAAATGAAAATACCCTGAGAAAAGCCGACACAGGCAATAGATGATTAACTACACAGACTACTACTGGCACTAGATTTGAGCCCAGGATTTGTGTGGTGGTCCATATTTATGTTATACTAGCTGTCCGCCCTCATAGTAGTGAAACAGAACAAACTTTAAAAATCAATCAACAAACAGGTATCGCTAGCTAAGTGGAGGGAAGGTACGCTCCAACACGTGGCAAGAGGTAATTTGAACGGAGGCTGGCGCGTGAGTTAGGAAGGCCCTGCCCCCCTCCCCTCAACCCACAGCCTCTGTCTTGGATTACTGCGAATAAATCGCTCCTGCAAGTGAACTATGATAATTAGCATGGTGAGAGAAGTCGCAAAATCAACCAGAATGTTCAAGCAAATTATAGAAAAAAAACTCGATCTAAATCCGTTAAGTAGTTCTCTCATGAAAGCGGACAGACAGACAAGCAGACGTTGGATTTTATATATATCGAGATTACACTTCACAGTGCAATCAGAATTTATTGTACACTGCATAACATATTAAATGCAAGGTTAAAAGCTCTGTAGAAAGCAATGAATTTGTACCTATGGCAGCCGGAATAGACTGTAGTTCTCCATCACCCCGAAATTGAATTAAACATGTTCTTTGAATAAATGGATGAATTCTTATTTTACAAGCAGTAGTCGTTATTATTGAGAAGCACAAAGCAAACAAGCCAGCCACAAAGCAAACTTTCATAAAGATCAGTCTTACAATATATGGTACTCACTAGGCTCTATTGCAGATTGCTTTAAAAAGCAATTATATTTGTATGCCACTCCCATCATCCAGTGCTTGTTCCTTTCTTGTATTGCACTGGAATAGGCACCGGTACCAACAACCCTGACCTGGATTAAGTAGGTTTGTAAATGGAGGGCTGGAGACATTATATGGCACATTTTACAAAAAGTATTGTCACAAATTGCTTTTCTTGACAGTTAGTATTTAATGTAATGCCAAACTAAGCTCCCCAGACAAAGAAATTAGCCACCACAGGCTAAATTTTATCAAATAACTCGTAAACTGCTCTGTGAGACCGAAGAACAGCTGCAACTCTATCTGGCCTGAATGATACCAGTTTGCAGACGTAGTATGTTCTAAAACAGTTTCTGCACCAGACCCTGTAGTTCTGCTAGATTGGTCATATTGCTGTGCTGGCATTTCATTTGTGGCTCCAAATAGTCCCACAGATTTTCTGTGGGATTTAAATCAGTTTATATTGTGGGCCATTCGAGATATAGGAATGCTTCAGAATGTTCTTCGAGCCAATTGCTATCTTGGAAAACTGGGATACACTTTCTGTGTTCTCTCTGGTGATGAAGCACAAAAGGTAACGCATGGTCATCCAGAAGTTCAATGTAGCTCTTCTGGTTCAAGTGTGTTATCACCTCTGCCAAAGGACCCATTTTCTCATAATTGAAACACCCCTAGAACATCAGACTGCTGCCTTCCAAGGGCCTTTTCTGGAGTACTCTGCTCCAGATATCCATAGCATGCTCTTCCCCTCTGAGTGTTCATTTGGAATTGGCTTGGTGTGGGCCTACATTGACTATCTGCAGCAATTCTTACCTGGCGGTAAAGCAGTTTTCTGTCACAATGGGTGACAAATGGCAACAGAACCCTATCTATGAGCATTGTCTTTTGACCTCAGTTCTGGTGATGATTAGTGGTTGACTGCAATGTATGCCACCACTGGAAGACTATGCCCTTTGACACGGTTGAATGCAATACCCTCATTTGCTAATCATTCATGCCAGTTGTGCAGCCCATTTTTCATGGATAGACCTAAACACATGTGGTAAACCACTACTCCACAACTTACTACAAATGCTGTAGCTTGCAACCCAGATATTTGTAGGAAAGTATTCGTACTGGGGTGCCCTTTGGTGGTGTCTGAAGTATGTATCACCTACATGGGATGTGACTATGTTGGTGAGCTTATCAAAGACTAATTCATAAAGGAATTGTGAAAGTATGATGTGAAATAACATTTCAAAAGAGGGTACTAGGGTGTTGTACCATGTTAGCCATTATGGATGTGGAGAGAAGTTGAGCAAAATGACACCTTTTATTTGTTAACTAAAAAGACTGCAATATGCAGGTGCCAAGAAGGCAGGTTATCTTGCCTGAAGAGAAGGCCTGAGCTGCTTGCATATTGTAATCTTTCTAGTTAGCCAGTAAAAGGTGTCATTTTGCTTAACTTCTCACCAAAGGAGGGTACCAAAGAAAGAGCGAGAAGGCCAGTGTCTTGTCTCAAGTTTCTCGCAATTTATTGCGGTATGGTGGTAGTAGTGGTGATTTTTTGGGCTTTGTTAATAAGCAGCTTGATCTTAGGTTACTTCAAACAGCATACTTTTCATAGATACTTATGTTGCTTCACATCTGGACTCAATATGTGTGTATGAGAATTGGTGAGTTATTTCCATTTAAGCTGTTAAAATGAATGATTTTTTTTATGGATTACCATGCGGTCTTTTGACTGGCATTGTCTGAAGCAGAGTTAAAGAATGCAAGCAACATCATAAATGTTGAGGCCTGCTGATCTGACCTGTCAGAAAGAAATAAAAACTGGACAGCCACCTAGCAGGATGCAATGAGTGTATAATGAAAACCTAAAGGAGGTGAAACTAAGGCAAAATTGAAGAGACTGCCTTTAGTTTGGATCCAGGTGGATTATAAAATCAGACTATTACCTGACTCAGCAAGTCAGGTATTATGTGTCAAAAGTTTTTTATATGAGTTGGAAATTTTCAAAATGGAAATATTGTACTGTAGCAGCATTTACTTTTACATCAGTGCTAAGTCCGTAGCACTATGAGCTGCCATTCCTCATTTGAATGAGCACCTTCAGAGCCAGCTGGAGACAGTCAATCTCCATTCTAGAGTTTCTGCAGTGAGCTGTCCTTCTAAGGTTAGTGAGCTACCCAAAAGGTAAGGGAAATGAGCAAAGATCTTTTAGGTTCACACTGGCATGCACTGCACAGTGCTACAATGTATAAATGAACAACGTAATCATCAACTTGTATAATATTGTATAGAGAAGAGTTAAAGGCTTGACAGCCTGGATGTAAGAATTTCCTAAAGTGATAAATATTGCTTATTCTTTCTCTTACTCATCTCTGATAGAAAGTAGAAAGACAACTTTTTTAAAAGGATACTTTTAAAATCAATTTATTGTGAGCCGCAGTTTGGACCCTGGTAATTAGCCCTAAGCATTTACATGACCAAAACTATTTGTTGGACATTGGCTGTTAAACATGCCCCTTAAACTGCAGCTAAGAGATCCTTCACCCTCTGGCTACAAATATAAAGTAGTTTGTGTCAAAAGCAGGTTTCCACATACCTTAAAACAGAGTGTCTTTTTATAAATATCACAGTGAAACAAAAGTAGTGTCTGGATGAATGACTTAAAAGAGGAAATCGAGATGCACCATTGACAGCAGCATGAAAGACAAGGAATTTCTTTGTCTAAATGGGGAAGAACGTCTTTTTAGTCAAGGAAGGAAAACCAAAAGTATAGTTTACTTACGGACTTAAATGTTTTATGCACATTTCTTCAAGAAACAGAAGTATTTCTAATAAACTGTTCTGTTAAAGGAATTTGTATAGTTCATTCACACATCTGATAGGTTGTCTATCCAACAATCAAGTTCCTGAACTTCCTTATTCCAATACCTAGGTCCAGGGTCTCATAGCCTACCCAAATATTTTATACATGGCAGGGACCTAGCCTGGATGGAACACAAGTCCATCGAAGAGCTCGCACCCACACTTACTCACACTAGACCAATTCAGAGGTGCCAGTCAGTCTAACCTGACCATCTTTGGAATGCAAAAGAAAGGGGAGCACCCAGAGAAAATGTGATATAGTCACATGAAGACATTGTGTACCCAACACAGTAACCTTTCTGAGGTTTTGTGCTCCTGATTCCAATGCTGTGCTTTATTGCAGTGGTTATTCAATCCAATGTACTGGCCTTTAATCCTGTGCTTGGTTCTTGCACTTGTGGAATTTGTACATCCTCTTTGTGTCTGCTTCGATTTTCCGGTTACATTCACTAAGACGTGTATTAGCGATTTTAATTGGCATCTATAAATTGAGTCTGTGTGAGTATGAGTATGTTTGTGTGGTGGACCTCCAATGAACTGGTACCCTGTTCAGGACTGGTTCTTTTCTGTGTATGCCGAATGCTGGGATAGGCTGCAGCCTCTGCAACCCATAGTGGGTTTAATAATCTACTCTATATATATAAAATCCTAAGCTTAAAAGTGCAACGATTTTATGTGGCATTTTTATGTCACGTTTTTTGTGATGCTCTAAATCAGGCTTATTTTAAAACCTACATATTTATGTTTGATATCATTCTTTTCAGAATTTATCGAACTTTAATGTAGATTTTCAGATTCTTATTCCATTTTTAAATTATAAACTAAAAAATATCAAGAACTCACGTCCCACGAGACGAGAATTTTTGCCAAGAGATTTAACCACGCCCAGGGCCGGAAATAAAAGACAAAGAGTAGGATAGCTGCTGTACAGGCTTTTAAATGTTCGAAGTGCCTCGCAAGATGCAGATCACGCGGCATGGCAGCAGCAGCAAGCCAGCAACTGATCGAGCAAAGAAAAAAAACAATCAAAAAAACAATGTTTGTTTCCCGTTGTGTCACCGTTTAAGAGGGGGTTTCGGAGGAGCGACCGCGTCTCCTTGGGGTGTGTTCAGCTCCCCTCTTCACAACACGAGTGGCAGAGACGCGAAGTGGCTGGCGTGTAGCGCAGGCCAAAGGGGAAGGCGAGCGAATTGAGCAGGGGGTAACCACCTAGTGTATGTATATTTTTTTACCATCAATCTAGATAGGTAAATAGGAGGAGGAAGGGAAGTATTTATTGCCATTGTACCAGTACAATGAAATTGTAAAAGCTACTTCTGTAAATGGTGCAAGTACAACAAATAATATAAAATGCATATATTCTATGACAAATAAATACGTACATGAATAAATAAGGGATGGAAATTATTATCTACTAAAGCAGGGGTCCTCAATCACCATCCTGGAGGGTCGCAGTGGCTGCAGGTTTTTGCTCCAACCCAGTTGCTTAAGATTTTGAACCCTTATTGCTTATTTTAGTCTTAAAGAGCTGTATTCTTGACTTTTAATTGCTCCTAATTAGTAATAACATGCAAATGACAAAAGAGACCGGCATTTCCCCATTTAGCTTGTTACCATTTACACCTGTGTGTATTTATCATGCACTATTGGGTTTAATTAAATACTTTAAAGGAAAGTGAAGAGAAAAAAGTGAAGGACTGAGAATTACTCATCCATTTTAGCCTTCAAATCATTTGGATGATATCCTTAGACAGGGGAAGAAAATCGAGGATATGAGAATGACCTGACATAGCAGAGTTAAAGCACTAACAAGCCATGGAATTAAATTATTGGCAAGAATTGCTTTCTAATCAAACACCCGTTTTAGAACAAAAACCTGCAGCCACTGTAGCCCTCCAGGACTGTGATTGAGGACCCCTGTACTAAAGTAATCATAGCACATACAGGGGGAAACATTTTCTAACAGTTCCATGAGTTTTTATAATTTAAAATTCTGATGGCCCAAGGATAAAAACTATCTACAAATCTTTTTGTTCTACTTTTCATACTCTTGTACTGCCTGCCGGAGGGCAGTAGTGTGAACTGTGAGTGGCCAGGACAACATAGTTTCATAACATAGTTTTTTGAGGACAGTATTTCCAGTTAAATGTGTGACATTTCTGGAAGTGAAGTAGTTACTTTGTCACTTCTCATAACATTTTCATATGCAATGATAAATGTTTCTTCTAGTAAATATTGCTGTACATTTGAAAAAAAGGCATTTCCATATTACCTGCTGGGAATATTTAAAGTTTAGATTTGTCACAGTTTTTACTTTATTTTGTTATAAACTCTTTGTCTCATTTGTTTAAAATATCAGTTTGTTTCAAAGGAGGATGAAGGGGACTCCTTTGGACAATGAATTTACGACACGTGCACCATTTTAAAATAAATGATATGTGATCAAGTTAAGACTGGAGAAACAGGAGCTGGAAAGATCAAATACAGCGCTGTAATGCTTTGTTTTCCATGCTTATGCTTACATTCGTGATTGCCATTTTTATTCATCCTTATAAAGGTGGTGTGATAGGTGAGGCAAGTAAGGGTCAGGCTTCCACTGGCAGAGTAAATGTTTCTAGTGGAAGTGGACATATTAATCAGATTCCAGATGATGGCAGAAAGAGAGAAAAGTAGGAGCTCGAGCAGTTGATGTGAAATCTTTTGAAAACAGATTTGCACCCCATTTTGATTATTGGCCAGGCATTGGGGTGAACTGCAAAGGTATCTTTGTTTCTTTTTTTACAGTTCTCAAAACTGTGACTTTCATTCTAGTAAAAGTGCTGACTTATTACTGGAGACTGTATGGCATCAGCTAGTTTAAAATGCAGTCTCTTGATAATCCGAAGGAGCAACAGGTAATCTCGATTGAGCAAATGTCCTATTGTCATTCAGCAACAAGTAAGATTTCCACTGCTGCTCATTTAGTGTGATTTGTCGTGAGTTTCCTTTTGTAAGTTTATTCTGTGCCTGCCCGTGGAGGTGGCACATTGTCGCAGTGGTTAGCACTGTTCCTTAACAGATCTCGAGTTCCTTTTCTTTTGTCTGTGTGGAGTTTGCATGTTCTGTCTGTGTCTTTTTCCTCATATACCTCAAAGATGTGCATATTAGGTTAATTCATGATTGTAAATTGTTTCTTTGAGGGTGTGAGTGTCGGCATGGGCCTAATTGAGCTATGTGATATACAGGCAGTCTATTCTGGTCCTCCATGCATCCAGTGATTCCAGTAAAGGCTCTGACACCCTCCCTAACCCTGTATTGCTCTAAGCATGTTTGAGAATGTATGAACTCTATGTTTTTTTTGGCAAACTACTGTTAGTTTTTTTTAATCTATGCATTGTGCACAGCTGTCTTGCCTCGAGTGCTAGGCAAGATCACACAAAAATAACCCAATTTTTTACTCTTGTGCTTCTGTTTTTACTTACTTTTATGATAAATATAATTTTTGCTATTGTACAGTCCATTATGTATTATTCAGACATTTTTCACTGTTTTATTTTTTGGAGGTCTTTTGGCTTTAGAACTATGTTGAGACCAATATGAAAGGTGAGCTGTTCTTTGTTTCAGCTATAGTGATATCTGCAGCCGCTGTTGGAATATGGAGTCAGGTGCTAAGGGGGTAAGAATGGCATGCCCAGTCTCCATTTTCCAAATGATCAGCTGCTTCTGAGTGATCAGGTCTGGAGAGAAAGCAAGAATTGTTTATGTTGGAAAACTAGAAATAAGATGCCTTTCAGAGACCTTTTTTCTTTCAGTGTCAAAATCAAGGTGCAGTAGAAATTATGGTGAAATGACACCTTTTATTGGCTAACTAAATAGATTACAAATGCAAGCTTTCGAGACAGCTAAGGCCCCTTCATCAGGCAAGCCAATAAAAGGTGTCATTTCACCCTACTTTCTCCTGTACCAATATATGGCTAACACGGTACAACACCCTACTGCTAAAATCAAGGTGGTCAGAGTGCATATGATGTTGTGCTGAAGGTTTAGCTTAAGACTCGGTCACAGCTTGGTGGGCATAAACATGGACTTCATATTGTATGTTACCATTTTGATCTTCTTTTCTTCTACTTTTCTATACTACTGTGAAGCCAGTCTGATGAAATTATATTATTTTTGTTCTGTATTTGTGTAACACAGTCACAAGGTGCTGCTGCCTCCTATCTGCTGGGTCCTGGGTTCAAATACCAGGCTAGAGACTGGCAGTACAGTCAGGATGACAGACAGCATGATGCCCTCCCTGTATCTCTTATGATCTAAACATCATTAAAAATGTATTAAGCAACTAATACATTGTTTTCTAAGCCTTGGACATTTTACTTATCAAGGTAATATTTTTTCTGGTACAGAAATTCGTGGGGGTTATATTCCTAGAGCACCCGCGAATTGTGAAAAAACACAAATTTTGAATATGGTCAAAAAAATACCTATTTTTATAGTTTAAACCCTAAATATGCCCCCAAAACACTTTAATTTCATTTAAAACTCAGCTTAATACATTACCCAAAAAGAAAGTGTGTAAAGGTAAACCCATATACTGTACAGTACTGTACTAGAAGTGCTAAAATTCTAGAATGTGTGGGAAATAGCCCGGACTCAGACAGACAGACATAGTTTAAAGTCCAACACACGTTTATTTACAATATTTAAGTGAAGCACAACCCAGTGCCGCAGCACCAATCACCCCAATAGTCCAGGCCAACACACAATCTGCCTCGTCTCTTCAGGCCGCCTCTTTCCTCTCCCAGACCTCGTCCTCTTCCACCCGACTCCAGCCCTGAATGAAGGGAGGCGGCCCCTTTTATTGTCCCCCGGATGTGCTCCAGGTGTGTTCCGGCAATCTTCCACCGACACGCCCCAGTGTGGCGGAAGTGCCGCCTGCATCCCCGGAAGCACTCCGGGTGTCCCTGCTCCTCTTCCCCCCAGCACTTCTTGGTGTGGCGGAAGTGCTGAGGTCCAGGGCTCTCCAGGCATTGGGGCGCCCCCTGGTGGTGACCACGGGCCCCTACAGGGTTGAGCTTCAAAGCTCTGTACCCATGGCCCCCAGAGCAACCAGGGCGGTCTCCCCCTCGTGGTCTGGA
This sequence comes from Erpetoichthys calabaricus, assembly GCF_900747795.2. NCBI lineage: Eukaryota > Metazoa > Chordata > Cladistia > Polypteriformes > Polypteridae > Erpetoichthys > Erpetoichthys calabaricus. The sequence goes on along the minus strand of NC_041396.2, from coordinate 93,127,366 downwards.
GGACGCGTGAGCCCTCCTCCGGTCTTCTTAGGTGTCCTGACTGGGTACCACCCCCAGCCACGTGCCACAGTACCCCACCACAAGCTGAGACCCCTAGAGGCCAGCGGCCCGTCCCACAAGGGCAGGTCGTCCATGGCGGGAACCCGACATACTCCACTCCAGGGCCCGGTCCTGCAAAATATAAATCAGAACAAGGGGCGGAGACATTGCCCTGATGCCGCCACTCAGCATCTCCTTGTGTCATACGTGGGCAATGCTCCCCCCTCTGACCGGCACCCTGGTGCTTGTCACCTCGACCCCCCTTTCGAGACCTCCGTTCCCCTCGTGTTGGGACATCAGACGGGATCGCACATGCCCCCGTCACCTCAGCTGGCTATGGGGTTTCCCTCTGCCTCCGCAGAGGCCGGCCTTCTCTGGACGTGAGCACCCAGCATCACGTCCCTTCCTATTGGAGGAACCGGCTCTCCTCCTTCGATTCTTCCTCTTTCTCTTGGACGCCATGACGGTCTGGGTCTGCGCATGGTAAATGCACAGATCCAATCCCGTCTGCGTCCCTAAAGGCCGACACGAGACTGTCATGGGCTCGGGGCGTAGGGCGCTAGGACCCAGGGCACTCATCACCCCCGTCCTGCCAGCCCTCTTTCTTCCCTCGCCTCATGCACAGCTCTCAGCACCGCGTCCACTGTCGGAGATCCCCCTACTTGGTTCCGATCATGCATTTCACGGGCCTTTTCGGTGGGACCTCCTGTATGCTTTACGGGGTCGGCTTTACTCACCGTCCCCGCTGTACTGCTCCACCCAAAGGATCCAGCGTTGCGTCGTTCTGCCGAAACATGCAGCGTCTGTAGTGACACGATCGCCGTCCCCTCCAGCTTCTGCAACTCTGCACGGAGAGCACTCAGCACCTGCAATAATGGCGACTCTGCGGGCCGAAGACACTCCTCCGGCTCGCGCAGAGCCACCGGCAAGGACAGAAAGCCAGCCGACGGTGGGCTTACCTGTCCGTCAGCAACACATGTCGGCTGCTTCCTGTGGGCCTTTCCCTCCGGCCCAGTCGGGTCTCTCCCTGGTACGTGATGGACATTCCTTCGTCCTGCCTCCATCCACTCATCGGCGGGCCCGTAAGACACGCCATCCAATCCCGAGCCTGTCACAGGGAGGGACTTCCGGTCTGCAGCCATTTTGGTATTCCTTCTCCTTGGTGCGGTGGCATGCTGGCTCTTTGAGTTGCAGCGTCTCCCTCTCAGCAGCTCTCCCCGCTGCCACCGCATCAACATAGCGCCGTGGATCGACATGCGCTTGCCACTGACAAGGATCCGGGCAGCCCCTGCCTGCTAAACACAAAACACACACGGCCCCGCAGGGCCGGTTACTGGCAAGCAGGGAACTTACTTCCCAAGTCCCGTCTGTCCGAGGAGATGTCCTCGGTGTGAACCTCGCTAGGCGACATGCCGTCCCGGGCACCTCCAACGATGGCGCGCTCGTAGGAGCCTGCTGCACTCCTGCACCGCCCGTTGTTTTCATCCCGTACCAGGGGAACACGGCCCTTCTGTGAACCGGTGGTGCTCCTTGGGTTGAGTCGCTCCCGCGGGGGTGTGTGTATGCCGCTCCCGCGGCACATGTGTGGGTTCCGCTGCTGCGCCAGGCTGTCCACAGACTGATTTTTAATACAGGTCCCGGTCCAACTGGATGGACCGGAATCCTGCTGGCTACGCCATTGTGGGAAATATCCCGGACAAAGACAGACGGACATTGTTTAAAGTCCAACACACTTTTATTTACAACTAGCAAAATACCCGCGCTTCGCAGCGGAGAAGTAGTGTGTTAAAGAGGTTATGAAAAAAAAAAAGGAAACATTTTAAAAATAACGTAACATGATTGTCAATGTAATTGTGTTGTCATTGTTATGAGTGTTGCTGTCTTTTATATATATAATATACACACACACACACACATAAACATATATATACATATACATATATATATATACATATCTACATATACACATATCTACATATACATACGTATATACACATATACACATCCACATAAACATATATATACATATACAAATTTACATATCTACATATATATATATATATATATATAGACATACATATATACATACATACATTCACATATATATATATATATATATATATATATATATATATATATATATATATATATATATATATATATACGATCACCTCTGTATACGAGAAATTCAAAATACGAGGAACGTATGAGCGAAAAATTCAGATCTAAATACGAGCATTGGCTCGCGTAACGAGCCACGAGCCAGGCTGTGGGTATAGCTCGCGGCTTAGCAAGGGGGCGTGGTAGCAGTTGCGAGCCGCGATCTGCGGTGTCTGCGTTTCTCACTTAAGTGCACAGGTGGGAAACTGCCCACATCCATGATTGTTCCTGTGGCTGATGGGCTGCAGCTGCCATGTCCTCCCCGCATATATAGAGAAGTGCGAGCCGGTTAAGGGGGAGAAAAAGTAAAAGAAAAGAGAGAGAGAGAGAGAGAGAGAGAGCGCGAGCGCGAGTGCGCGCAGGCAGGCAGGCAGGCAGGCGAGTGAGTGCAGGCTCGCGTGTAGCTGAACAGTGAGCTGAACAGGCGAGCCAAACAGCTGAAGCAGGACGGTGTAGAGAAGGTCAGCTGCATTAAGAGTGTCTCGCCTGTTGCAGAGCCCGCAGGTGAGACGCTAACAGAGAAGAAACACCGGGGATTGTCATCTGTTTTTTAAAGACGGCATCCTTTTGACGTTTTAACCTCGTGTTAAAGGATTGTTATTCTTGTGTATTTTAAACCTCCACTTCACAACTGTTTTAAGGATTATTTATTTAAAGATTTATTGAATGCTCTACTGCACTTTGGACACCTGTTTTGATTCTTTTAATAATCAGTTATATTATTTACCAGTGTTATTTATTAAAGGTAGACTACAGTATATATAATTTATCAGTGTTATTTGTTAGGAAAATTGATTTTTATGTTAATATATTTGGGGTGCTGAACGGATTAACTGGATTTCCATTATTTTCAATGGGGAAGTTTGTTCTAGATACGAGAAATTCGCTATACAAGCTCAGTGCTGGAACGAATTAAACTCGTATCTAGAGGTTCCACTGTATATATATATATACTGTAAATATACATATGTACTTATTGGCTCCTGTATTTAGGATATAGCAGGTTGGATAATGGACGGATGGACATCTGTATGCATAGCCGTATTTGCCCGTTTTCGTTTTTTTTCTTTGTTCAGTAATATTTCAGTAAACCCGGAGCTTGTCAGTTCAAATCCTGGTACTGACACCACTGTGTGACCCTGAGGAAGTCACTTCACCTGCCTGTGCTGCAAAAAACAAAAGTAATGTAACAAATTGTATCTCAGATGTTGTAAGTTGGTGGAATAAAGGCATAAGTAAAATAGATAAATATGTATTATACACATAGGAACTATTCATTTATTTTCAGTTAAGTCATCTGCAGCAAACTTTTATAAATGAGGGTTTCTCCTCTTTAGATAGTGCAAACTGTTTCTTCTTCATTGATGTTTTCTCTTGGAGAGCTTTTTTCATTTCATTGAAAATGAAAGCAGCAGCTGCCAAAATATGTAGCTTTCTTATTAATTTTTCAACATTGTGTAAAATAAATGTATAAAGTAACATAAAAGGTTTAAATACTGGTTATTCTTTTACACTAAAATATTACTAAAGAGATACAAAAAAAGTAAAATGGATATGTTCTTTTTCATTAAGGAGATTAAATATTACTGAAGAAAGAAAAAAAAAAAATTAAACAGCCAAATGGGGCTATGCATACGAACTTAAAAGGTTTAAATAAAACAGAAATATATATTTTATTTTTACTTGCTTAACTTGTGGAGGGTGTATCCTGTAGCAAAGCCCTAACTTTTTTCGTGAAAGCCCGTTTCAGTAAATAAGTGTTAAAAACAGGTGTAAAGATATTGACAATAAGCTACGCAAACCCAGGAAGACATGGAATCGTTTAAATCAAGTATCATTACATCTTCCTTTCTTAAAGAGAAGTAAGGCAGTACTTATAAGCTTACATATGTATATATAGACATACATATATATATATATATATATATATATATATATATATATATATATATATATATATATCTGAAGCCGTGCAAGCACACTCTTGAGAATGCAACGTATAGTTGTACAGAAGAAAAGCAATCTTGCCTCAAATGAATGGCAACCTTTTGTAGGTCTATGAACTTAATTTAAACTTTAGGTTTACACGGTGCTTTCTTTCCGAAGTACCTGCACTCATGAATATGTCTGTATGTGTCAGTCGGTCAAATCCACGCGCTTCGCACCGGCGAAGTACCGCTTTTAAATTTTTATTAAGAAGAAAATAAAACGTTTTTAAATTGAGGGAAAATATACTAATAACAGTTTGTTAAGGATCTGTTTTTTTGTGAAGCTGCCTTCACTCGAGTGATCACTTCGACCTGACTTGGTGGCCAAGTATAAGCGTTACCTGGTAGGTAACCACCCATACAATCAGATTGTGAATCAGACTACGAATGCCGTGAATGTAATTACACACTCACTGCACTTGCTTACAGTAATCGAACCTCGGACGTCAGCGCTAGAGGGGCTTAGCAGCGGTGAAGTATTGCTTTCAAATTTTAATTAAGAACAAAAGAAAACCTCAGAGGTTCGATTCCCGTAAGGGAGTGAAGCGAGTGTCCGGTTACCTACCAGGTAACGCTTATGGTTGGACAGCAAGTGACGTAACATCAGCCACGGTGCCTTCAGTTGTGAGAAGCAGATCATAGAATGATTGAAAATAGTTTTGCATTTACCTTTTTAGTAAAAGGCGAGCTTTTAAGCCTGAGAAATCACCCCGTAAATGCACACGTTTAATTGCACATGTGTTAATATGTATGGTTACACAGTATTAAAAGACAGTGAACAACGTCAGTTACCTTTGTTCCCGCGTTTGATAAAAGGCGAGCTTTTAAGCCTGAGAAATCACCCCGTAAATGCACACGTTTAATTGCACATGTGTTAATATGTATGCTTACACAGTATTAAAAGACAGTCAAAAATTAACGTCATTTACCTTCGTTCCCGCGTTTGACTCGTGCTGTAAATCTCTTCCTTGTTTTTAGTTCACGTGATTACGTAGGAGGCGTGATGACGCGATACGTGACTCCGCCTCCTCCATTAGAGTATATGGACAAAAAATATGTTCCAGTTATGACCATTACGCGTAGAATTTCGAAATGAAACCTGCCTAACTTTTGTAAGTAAGCTGTAAGTAATGAGCCTGCCAAATTTCAGCCTTCCACCTACACGGGAAGTTCGAGAATTAGTGATGAGTCAGTCAGTCAGTCAGTCAGTGAGTCAGTGAGGGCTTTGCCTTTTATTAATATGTATAGATATTTAAGTGAAGCACAAACCTGTGCCGCAGCACCAATCACCCCAATAGTCCAGGCCAGCACACAATGCCTTTTGTCTCTTCAGGCCTCCTCTTTCCTCTCCCAGACCTTGTCCTCTTCCACCCGACTGCAGGTGTGTTCCGGCAATCTTCCACCGACACGCCCCAGTGTGGCGGAAGTGCCGGCTGCAGCCCCGGAAGCAATCCGGGCGTCCCTGCTCCTCTTTCCCCCAGCACTTCCTGGTGTAGTGTAAGTGCTGAGGTCCAGGGCTCTCCAGGCATTGGGGCACCCCCTGGCAGTGAGTCTGGAGGAGAAGTGAGCCCTCCTCCGGTCCTCTTGGGCAGCTGTGCGCAACCTGCGGCCGTACGGCCGCATGCGGCCGTGGGCAAGGACTTTGGCGGCCGTGGACGTGTATATTAAAGTGTACGTAATGGCGGCCGTGCAGGTGTAGGGTCTCTGGACTCCAGCGAGTAAGGGGTCTCAACGCCGCAGAATCTTTGTCGGCCGGGTCGGTATGGTGACGCCGAAAGCCGATTTGGACTCTGGGGTCTCTAGACTCCTGCAAGTGTAGAATCTCAAACACCGCAGAACCTTCCTTAGCCGGGTCGGTATGTTGACCAAAATGTTGCCCTTTATATATTCATCGAGGCCTAGGGACTCTCGAGCTTACTCCGCATTTCCTGGGAGAAATGGGGTGAGATGGTGCAGCGTGGATAAACAAATGGAAGTAGCATTCGATGTAGCACTGCCATCTCCTAATGGTCTCCAGCGAGTCCCCTGACTTTGCAAGTCTGTCTGCAAACATGCAAGAGCAAGGAAGCCATTAATGGCGATGTTTTCCAAACTTCCTGAAACAATTGCTGTAAAGGTTTTTTGTCCTATATGACGTTTCGTAGACATTTTTTTACATATGTAGACCAGTAAATTGAATATTGTCAGATATATCATACTCTGTTTTAATGTGTAATCTGTAAATTTTTACATAAATCATAAAACATTATTAAGTTTACTTGGACTTACTGGCGGCCGTTATTAAAGTAAAAAGTCTGTAGTGCGGCCGTTATTAAAGTAAAAAGTCTGTAGTGCGGCCGTCAATAGCGGAAAGGTTGCGCATGCCTGCTCTTGGGTATCCCGGCTGGGTACCACCCCCAGCCGCATGCCACAATGTAAAATGACGATGTTACCCCTATATGTACTGTAATCCATGCAAGTGGGTTTTCGTTGGTATGCGCTGTCGTTTTCTTTGGTATAAGTAGGGTAAATACAATAATAATTTAATTTAATAAAAATACAGTAAAATGTATGGGTACTCACCAATAATGAATGATATTAATTGAAGATGATGAATTAGCTGTACAGTATGATGAAGGTATGTAATGAAGATAATGACTGCACAGCAAAGCAGAGGATTTACAGCTCCTCGGGTGGCGCCTCTTCTTCAGGCGATGGGGCAGCATCTTAGGGCTTTTAAGAAGAACAAAACAAAAAACACGAGAACACTCAGCGAATCACTCAGGATAGCTACATGCGATAAACTGTTATGATGCGGGAATGCTAGGCTGCATCTGTCAGAGATGTGTCACAGGGCATCAGCCAATCAGCAGCAAGTAGAAATAAATAACGCTCTCGGATTGGCTACTTTTAAACCTCCTGCCTCTGAGTACGGGGTATTTCACCATCCCAAGCTGCGTTTTCCTCTACAGTTGCTTTGTGTTCTCTCTACAGTACAGTATTGCCATGAAAAAAAGCCATAAAAGATTGCAGAGGATATTTGTGGTTTCCGCAAACAATTATTAGTTAGGTTCTAAGGAAAAATCCGTGAACGGATGAGGCCGCGAACTCTGAACCACGACTTTGCGGGGGTCGACTGTATTTTTTTATTTAAATTACATCACATTAAAGTTAATTATACTATATGTTCTTACTTTCTCATTTTGTTGATCACAACTCCATCTTGTGCTTTCTATAGATGATGCCATTTTGGGGCATCCCACTGCTAGAATGCATGTCTTTGTTGCTAATGGACAGGCTTTGTAAGTCAACATTATGGATCCTTTTGCATCTGAGACTGCGGATATTCAAATATTCATTTATGTGTGTGGAATGGTGGGATGGATGCAGGTTGGAACTGGGAAATACTGGTGGACATAGGTCAATGGCTTACAGTACCATTGGAGATAGCCACCACTAGTTTAAAGCCAAAATTGGTACTGTGGTCCAACTCATTACAAACTGTTTGCTGTCCCTTGGCTAGATGCAGTGGAGGGATGTTTTGAGCAGAAGTTGCAATATAGCAAGCTAACAAGAGAGACAGAGCAACAATGTTGGAGATTAAAAAATCTACCTGGTAGAAATTAGTTGCAGGGGTTTTGTGGCAACTAATCTACAGTAATGTTGCTGAAGAACCTGGGCATCAGTCGCCAAGACCTATGTCGGACTGTCAAGGTAATGTCACAGGCTGCAGAGAGGTGTAGCCAGTGGCTATGATGGAAGCGAAATGACCCCAGTTCTGTTGTTAAGTGAGTGGGCGGTGCAGACACAGAAGGGGGCAGTTCTGGAATACCAGATGTTACTGCTGATCCTACCTAAAACATCATTGGCCAAGCCAGCAAAAACATTGAGGATGGTAGGTGCCCACTTGACAACCTCAATGGTATGGAGCAAGAATAAGTGCAAATGTTCACTATAGGTACCATATTGGACTTAACATCAGGTCCTGTACAGCACATTGGTGAATGTGAATTCTGGAATAGAAAACATTAGCATTTCCTTTTGACTACAGATTTGGTTAGGGTTTGGTAACAGTTAATTTTGATTTCCCTGTTCCTGACTTGTTTCTGGCTTTTGACTTTCATTTCATCTCCCAGTCCGCTTCCAAAATTCTAATTTATTCAGCTTCTCTGTCAAAACAATATCTGCCCTATTTTAAACAAGTACTCCAGTTTCCTTCCACTTCCCAAACACACGAGGCCAAATTGGTTCACAACTCTGTATAGTGTAGTGTGTCTGGTGACTGATTGGCCCCCTCATCTAGAATTAGTTCCTGTCTTGCTGCCAGAATAGGCTCCAACCTCCAATGACACTGAACAAGTAAATTCAGAAATTGAACAACTGAATAAAAGTTTCACCCTTCTCTCATTCAGGCTTGTTCATGCCTTCTGGCATTGATCTGCATTTTGAGACACATTTACGTTTACATTTACATTTATTTGCTTGGAAGGTGGTTTTATCCAAAGCAACTTACAAAAGAGGTAAACAAGTTTAGTAGGACAGGTAACGAAAGTTGATTGTCACAAATGAAAAGATGTAATAACTTTATAAATGTACAATCATAGATTAACAATCAATAAAGCAATTAAACTTAACATAACAACAAATCAACAATATAAAAGATCACAGAGCAATTTTTTTTAATTCAATCAATTAGACACATATTCACAGAACAGATGGGTTTTCAATTGCTTCTTAAATACATTGAGGGAGTCAGCGGTTCAGATAGAGGTGGGCAGCTTGTTCCACCAACTAGGAACTACACAAGAAAAGAGTCTGGATTAAGACTTGATACCATACAGAGGCAGCATCACCATAAGCTATTCACTGGCAGACTTGAGTGGGCGAGAAGGAGCACAGCACCTTACCCGTGTCTCCATATATGCATTTGCTGACCCATTAATGACTCTGTAGGCAAGCATCAGGGATTTGAACTTAATGTGTACTGCTACAGGGAGCCAATGTAGCAACCTGAAGAGAGGAGTGACATGTGCCTGTCTCGGCTGGCTAAATACAAGAAGGCCTGCTGCATTCTGAACCATCTGCAGTGGCTTGATAGCACATGCAGATATTCCTGCCAGAAGTGAATTGCAATAGTCCAGATGTGACAAGACCAAAGCCTGGACCAGACATTGTGCTGCATATTCCGTTAGATAAGGTCTGACCTTGTGGATGTTGTACAGTGTGAACCTACATGAATGAGAAACAGAAGAAATGTGGACAGAAAAAGATGCCCATCACTCACCACCCTACGGTGGTGTACAGACATGGCAGGTGTTAACAACATTGAGCTAAGCTGTATGGAGATGGGGAGTTGAAAAGAATGGCTTTCTGAAATCACAAGAATCTCTTTTTTGCCAGGCTGAGCTGTAGATTATGATCCTTCATTCAGTTTGAGACATCAATAAGATAAGCAGAGACTCTAGCTCAGGGGTCCCCAACCCCCGGTCCGTGGCCCACTACCGGGCCGCAGTCGTCTGACAGCCGGGCCGCAGGAGAACTGCCGGCAACGGAGACTCACTCAGACTTTTCAGAACGCTTGGCGGGCGGGGCTTTGCAAAGGCGCAAAGAGAGGAAAGAGACCGAGGTGAGAGAGTATTACAACAAAGTATTTTTATGGTCCCGACAGTTTCCCCATATGACACGAGTCTATAGAAATCTCGTTATTACGAAGTACATTCAGCAGATACTTTCATTACAACGAAATGGCCTTGAAATGCTTGAATGAATCATCCACAGAGCAGTTAGATCTGTGGTCGCAGCTCAGTTTGCAAATTTGCATAGCAATCCCCAAACAGAAACATTGTAAAAAAAAATGTCTTTCTTCGAACTTTCCTAATACAGTTTTTTTTGCTGTTTTTGTTTTCTGTGGTTTTCAGTGATACTTTTTGCTTATTGCTTGTCAACATTTGAAAAACATCCATTGGAATTTAACTCATTGTCACCCTCCTATAGAAACGGCAGACACGAAAAAATGATAATAGTGTTAATGTTTGTGATGTGCAATCTGTTGGAATGGCAAATGTAAAGCATATGTCTTTGTTATAAGAAAAAAAAGAAGAAAAATCTCAGGTTGTAAAGGTATGCAAACTGCTGCATTTGAAGACAGTTTTTATGTGGTTCAGTGATGCTCGTTCAAGAAACATTCCTATTAATGTGGCACTCATTCAAGAAAATGTGAGGTTTCTAAACTCTCTTGGGACCTCTGTCAACGGGACAACATGCTGAAGAGCATTCTGAAGTGTGATCACCACGTCTGTTTAAGACTGTTTATCTGTTGCTGGGGCAACAGCAGGCTCACAGCTCTACTGTGAAGCAATTGCGCTTCGGGACGCACTTCAGCGTGATGTTCCCGTTGGGTGGGGGGGGGGGGATCCCAAAAGAGTTCAGAAACGTCACAATATGAACTGGCATTCAGGCACCCCACCTTTACCCACTCTGCAGACTCAGTATCCAGTCAGGCTGGAGGAGTGCTGGAGGAGCCTGAGGAGGTAAATCTGAGGCAACGGTGGAGCAGCAGCACATGGGGCAGAGGCAGAAGATACCCGTTGTTCAAGTTGGCAGATAAAGTGGCTGCATTCAAAGCCAAACTTGATTTATGGGGCCGACAAGTGAACATTGGGATTTTTGATATGTTTGAAACGTTAGCAGAGGTTGTTAAAGATACCACACCAGGGCCTTTTTTCTCCTGGCTGGTGTATGATCACCTATCTCAGCTTTCAATAGAGTTTGAGCATTATTCCCAACCACAAAAGACCCCCGAAATGGGAAGGAATGGATCTGTGACCCATTTGTGAATAAGCCAGGTGAATCAACTTTGTCTGTGCTTGAAGAGGATCAACTGCTTGAGGTTGCAAATGATGGTGGCCTTAAAAGTATGTTTGAGACAACTTCAAATCTCCATATGTTTTGGATTAAAGTCAAGGCAGAATATCCTGAGGTTGCCACAAAAGCACTGAAAAGTCTGCTTCCATTTCCAACATCCTATCTTTGTAAGGCAGTGTTTTCTGTAGTGACCGCAACCAAAACGAGACTACGGAGTAGACTGAACATAAGCAATGCACTTCGTGTGTCACTGTCTTCCATCGTCCCCAAATGGGATCGTCTGGTTGCAGGAACACAAGCTCAGGGCTCCCACTGATTCTGCATTATGGTAAGTTGTATAATTTCTATTACGATATTATAACTTAATAATAATAGAAATGTAATGTAAATTGTGTACAAAACTGCCCTACAAATCCACCCCGAATCTTCACCCCCACCCCCACCCCCCACCGGTCCCTGGAAAAATTTGCTTCTAGTAAAGTGATCCTTGCTGTCAAAAAGTTTGGGGACCACGGCTCTAGCTGTTACGATGTTGTCCTCAGAAGGGAACAACAGGCATAGCTGTGTATCATCAGCATAGCACTGATAAGAGAACCCATGGGATTGGAAGATGGAGCCCAGCGAGGTGGTGTACAGAAAGGAAATTAGAGGACCCAGCACTGATCCTTGGGACACCCCTGTGCATATCTGGTGTGTTTTGACAAATCTCCTTGCAAGACACACTATAGGATCTGCCCAGAATGTAGGACTCAAACCATCTGAGAGCAGTCCCAGTGATGCCAAGGTCAGAGAGGGTGGACAGAAGGCTGTCATGGTTGACCGTGTCAAAGGCAGAAGAGAGATCTAGAAGGATCAGGACCGATGACATGTTGGTAGCTCTAGCAAATCATAGTTGGTCAATCACAGTCAGTAAAGCCATCTCAGTCGAGTGGTTCCTCTTGAAGCCAGACTGGTTGGTATTGAGCAATCTGTTCTATACAAGGAAGGAAGAGACCTGATTAGAAACAACACGTTCAAGTGTTTTGGAAAGAAAGGAAAGGTGACAGACAGGCCTGTAATTATTAACTTAGGATGGAGATACAAGCAGACAAAGCTGGCTTTTATTCACAGTATATCATTATCACGTACAGAATTCATTTTATATTAATTTACCCGGTGAGACAGAAGAACCACTTGAACTTTAGTTTGTGAGCTGGGACATATTTTTTGCTTTAAAGCAGTTATTTCAATGAATAATAATGAAGTTCAAGAAGCTGAATTTGTGTTTTTGCCTCTTCTCCAGATTATGCTACAATATTTGGTACATTTTCAAAGATAAATAGTGTTTTGGAAAATTATAGAGATAAATAAAATTTGTTGAATTAAACATTGTGTCGGAGATGTTACTTGTGGGGTTTTTGTGTTATTACTAATACCTAATGACAAAATTAACATTTGCCACAGCATTGTTCAAGTCAGGTTTTGCAACCTTAAATGTTCACTGAATTTTGCAATGACTTTGTAACCGCAAGAAAACTAAACAGGAAAATCCAGTTAATATTATTCTTATTGTTACCAGGTGCAAGTTCTTTAGTGCGTGCATAGGTATTTTTTAAAAATATTTAACAGAAAGACAAAGAATTTTGAAAGATGCTCCATCTTAGTTAATTCAAAATAATCAGTAAAACTTACTTCACTCTTGTCTACTGTAGCATTTTATTATTATTTGCATACTGTTTTTGCCGTTTGCTGTAACAGCTTGTCTAAATTCTGCTGTTGCTCTCAACTATTTAAAACATACTTATAGAATGTTCCAGTAATATCTGCAATAAGTTTGAATTTTCTTGAGTTATGTAAACCAGGTGGTGTGTGTTTAATTAAAAATACAGAGCTGATGGAAGCAAAATATGCTGTTAAGTAAGTTGTAAGTGCACATAGCTGGTTCAATGCCACGAGTATGGGTGATCACGAAAAAAAAAAGGTGAAGCAGGAAAGGAATGCTAAGATAATAGATCTTGCCCCTACGCATGGAGAAGCAATGGGTCCTAAATGTCAGTGAGAGTTTGGGAGGAGGTGCTCGCTGCAATGATGAAATAGCAATAGGTGGCATTTCTGGATTCCAGACATAGAGAGACGCCTTGTCACTGATCAAGGAGTACTGCCACATAAATTTGAGAATGTGCTGAAGAATGCCAGAGGTCATTATCGATATGGGTGTAGATAAAAATAGAGTTAACGTGTTTTTTGTATTATTATAATAATACACCAATTTCCTAAGATTTGTCTTCATTTGCCACCATGCATATTTAACAAGTGAACCCATAACAGTTTTCTAATTTGTTTCTAATTATTAATTGGGCAGCGTTGCAGCCTTACAGAACTTGAGTCCTAGTCTAGCCCTTATGGTCATTCTGTATTGATTCTGGATGTTTCTGCCATGTTTGTGCCGGGCATTCCTGTCTTCTATCCATTTTTTCTTTTTCTAACCTTCTTACTGAGATCAGGATTACAGAAGTCAGTGCCTATCCTAGAAGCATTGTAAGCAAAACTGGAATCAACCCTAGAAAGATTGATTTTCAATAACAGGGCACACCCACACACACATCACCTTAGATTTGCCAATCAACCTAACATGCACATGCTTAGCGTAATTGAGAAAACCTGGCTATCCAGTGGAATTTCAAAAGAGGACCCAAGAGGCAGCAGAATCAATAAACAATGTGGTACCTTTCTTGATCCTTTGATCAGCCAACTATAAATGTGACTGTGCTTGCAAGCACTCAGCAACATGCTGATGTTATCAAAAGCAGGTCCCTGAACTGAATAAAAAGACTGAATATTATTAGACATATTCAAACGAAAGACCTGCGTGTGTACGGAGCAGTCCGCTCCGCTCACGCTTAACCATAGCCACTAGATGGCACATGCATGCACTTTTAATTTTTTTGGCGCTTGCATGCACCTCACTTCTCACTATGAAAGACCTGTGTGCAGCAAATGCCACCACGCAACAAAAACATTATGCTATTGACACAGATGAAGAGACACAACGTTGAAATGAAGCAAAGAGTGCAGCTTAACAACGTGCAAGTGAAACACCTCAGCAATGGAGGGCAAGGCATTAAGTTTTCACTAAAAACATAGTCTATCTGGAGGTATTTTCTCGAGACAAAGATTAATAGGACTCATGTGCCAGCAATATGGCTAAGATGTGGTATCGCCAGTGTCTTTTTACGAAAGCCAGTGGTGCAGCAAGCACAGGTGGGCCCACGTCCTCTCCAAGTTCACAAATATAGTAAAACTGCTAGGGAGTCTTCAGGTTGTTTTTAGTCCCAAAGACCACACACTACTAGTAATTACATATTTAGAATTTTATATTATTCAACTAGTCACATAAATATCTGAAATTAAAAAAATATTGAATACACAAACAAACTGAAAGACTGGAAGATAAACAATGGTGTTTAAGTCCTGAAGGACTCATCACTATCTTCAAACAACAATATGGAGAAGTCATGCAGGGTTATGCAACGTAATCTGTGGCGTTAAAGTCAAGTGGTCATGTTGAACACAATATCAAAAGCATATAGCAGTGTTAGAAATGATCAAGAGAAAAACATGAATATGAGCTGTGATTAAACACTGAAAGTAATGCACCTTTCCAGCCTAAGGAAAGAGATAAGAGATAAGGAAAGGAAATAAGACTTACATTTAATTACTCAGCTGATGCCTTTATCCAAGGTGACTTATAACATTTGGAATACAACTAGTTTCTTTGGTTTTTCTAAATGTAGCACAGGCAAGTGAAGTGTCTTGATCCTGGCCATGCACTATCAAAACTGAGATTTGAACCTGTAACCTATGGCTTTGAAGTGCAAAATTTTAACCACTACGTCACACTGACTAGAAGTGTATTTTGGAAAAACATGCTACGGTATGCATCAAGCACACAGGCACAACTGGAAGATGGGTAAGAGTAAGTCAAACACAAATGTTAGGAAATAAAAAAAATAATGGTAAATCTATAGAACTAGCTAATATATCTGGCAAAATGGCTAAAGTTAGGACCTTCAGAACCATTGAAGACCACCAAGTGAAAAACAAAAAAATAATAAATCATATTAAAGAGAACTTTTCACAGAAATGTACACTTAAGGTCACATCTTATCGAAAGACAATGTAATATGAAATAATGTGCAACCCCAATCTGTTTATTATCCAGATGTTACAGATGGCAGATGTAAAGAAAATAAAATCACAAATAATATCAATTTGCTGGGAGAGCTTTACTCTCTGGAAAGTCAATCAAATAACAGTTACTTTTTGTTCTCACAGCTGTTGAGGCTTTTGGACAGGAAGGAGTGGTTCTGGAGGTTGGGTCACTGTTTTTCTTCCAGGAGATCTTCATGGCTGAGGAATGAAAGGAATTAGAGTAAGCTACTGTGTGACCTCTAAATGCACACCGCAGTGTATCTTCTACCTCATAAGAGGCAGACTTTGCCTGCCTGCCGTTATGTTCATATTAATTTGTGTTCCATCCTTGTTCTTGCTGCATGATTTTGAAGGTTTCAAACTTTTGGTGAGAAAATGGCTATTAAGTATTAGTATTTAGACTAATATTAGACTAATCTAGACCAGGGGTGGGCAGATTCAGTCCTGGAGGGCCGCAGTGGCTGCAGGTTTTTGCTCCAACCCAGTTGCTTAATAAGAAGCCCTTATTGCTCAAGTAAAACTTCAGCTTCACTTTAGTTGTCTCGCTCGTTAAGATTTTGAACCCTTGTTGCTTATTTTAGTCTTAAACAGCTGTATTCTTGGTTTTTAATTGCTCCTAATTAGCAATACCATGCAAATGACAAAAGAGACCAGCATTTCTCCATTTAGCTTGTTTTCATTTACACCTGTGTGTATTTATCACACACTATTTGGTTTAATTAAATACTTGGAAGGAAAGTGAAGAGAAAAAAGTGAAGCACTGAGAATTACTCATCTGTTTTAGACTTCAGATCATTTGAATGATATCTTTAGAAAGGAAAATAAATCTAGGATATGAGAATGACCTGACATGGCAGAGTTAAAGCACTAACAAGCCATGCAATTAAATAATTGACAAGGATTGTTTTTTAATTAAGCAACTGGGTTGAAACAAAAACCTGCAACCACTGCGGCCCTCCAGGACTGAATCTGCCCACCCCTGATCTAGACTATTTAGACTAAAGGTGTACTCACACTAGGCACGTTTGTTTCATACTGTGCCAAAGCACGATTGTCCCCCCTCCCTACTCCCCCGTTCTCCTGCACTCACATTGTGCTTAACGTTCTGGGCCTGGGCACACTTTTGTCATGACCATGCGACTTTGTGTAAAGCCAAAACAAGATACAAACACGGAGTGACAGCATGCATGTCAAAATGATTTTACTTATTTTGTGGTTGTTTTAGAGTCATGGGGGGCAGGATAATACTCTACCATCTTACAGATTTATTCAGTGTGTGGCACAGCGTTTTGCTGTTAATTGTGCTGCACATACGGGAAGATATTTACAGTGATATTTACAGCTTGTTTTGCCAATTACAATTCACATTCATGTGTAAGGTGAGAATAAAAACCTGTTTTTAACTCAAAAGATATTGAATGAAATGAGAATTGCACTATCTGACTTGTCGAATCATTGATGTCATGTCTCTGAGGCTAGGGATCTGCACTGGCAATCAGAAGGTTGCTGGTTTGAATCCCGTAAATGCCAACGGGGACTCTGCTCTGTTGGGCCCTTGAGCAAGGCCCTTAACCTGCAATTGCTGAGCGCTTTGAGTAGTGAGAAAAGCGCTATATAAATGCAAAAAATTATTATTATTATGTCTGTTTTTGTGCTCAGGCATGTTTAGTGATCACACTGTTCCCGAATGCTACTGAACGGTGCACAGGCTCACCTTTTCCAAGTAGGCCAGGGCACGGTATGGTTGGCCCAGCATGGTGTGATCACGCTAGTCAAACAAACTAGACTTTTCGGGGTGACATGCAGACAAATGTGCTCGGGCACAGAACAAATTGCCAGTGTGAGTATACCCTTAGATACATGCCATGTTAACTACAAAACAAAACAAAAAAAAAATAGGCAAACACAAGAAACATATGGTTTAGCATAGAAAAGTGCAAGTTGATACATGTAGTCAAAATGGCAAATAATCTCTCTTTAAATATAAAATCTAATGTCTGTCTACCTGTCTGTTTGTCTGTCCACTTTTCACGAGAGAACTACTTAACAGATTTTGTTTGGGTTTTTTCTATAATTTACTTGAACATTCCGGTTGATTTTGCGACTTCTGTCATCACGCTAAGTATCATAGTTTGGTTGTAGCACCAATGTATTCGCACGAATCTGAGACAGAGGCTGTGGACTGAGGGGAGGGGAAGGCGGGACCTCAGGAGTAGAGAGCCCTCCTCACTCATCAGCCTCTGTTCGAGTCACTCTACCTCTTGCCACGTTTTGGAGTGTACCTTGCATCCACTTACCTAGTAATACCTGTTTGTTTATTGATTTTTAAAGTTTGTCCTGTTTCACTACTACACGGGCGGGCGGAGCAATGAGGGACAGCTAGTGATAAATATAGGGTGGGTGGTGTCAACCTCAGAAAGCAGTTTCTGAAAAAGCTTTAGTGGTTTACGATAACATAATATTCTCATTGTCTAGGCAATGTGCAGAAATAATTACAAACACGAATAAATGTTAGTTTATATTTTAAAAACTGTTGAATATAAATAAGGCAAAATTATGCTCAAACTATATAACATGAGACTGCATCTGGATTATCATGAGCAGTTGTAGACACCACACTACCAAAAAAGCATAGTAGCACTTAAGGCTGTGCAGAGGAAAATAATTAAGTGCATCCTAGAACTTAAAGGTATGCCCTACTCTAACTGGTTCAGAGAATTTAACCTCTTTAGTCTTGAACAAGCTACATAGGGTCCTAATCCAGGACTTCAGAATTCTCCAAGGCATCGATAATATTGAATCTTTCTGTTTAAACAGTGAATCCCATGTTTGAGTACAGAGGGAAGTTTGTTTAAGATGGAAGCCAGTAAGAATTTCGTCACACAAACAGTCGTGGAAATCTGGAACAATTTGCTTAATTTTGTTAAATTATAATAATTTTATACTGTGTCATATTTATCATACTAAGCTTGGTGTTAACCTTGAGCAGGGCTCGGAATTTTAAGAAATTATGGTTAATAAGTCGGACTTGGTGTGGCGTGTAATGATCCGGTTTACACTTTAAAGCCCAAATAATGCTAGTGGAGGAAATAACATCATGCTGCAAAAATCATGAATATTTCTATTCATTTTGCCACCCTAAGGGAACTCATCAATATTCATGAGTGGGACGTAGCCTCCAACTAAAAACACATTGGCAAATGAAAAGTCACAAAGGAAGCTTTAGAATGAACCAACACTGATCCGTTGCTCAAATCTGAATTGGCCATTACATGTTGATACAGAAAGTGAAACTGATGCATGATATGGCACTTGTAAGTGTCAGAGGGGAAGGGCATGCATCCTGGCTGGGATAAAAGAAGGATTCATGCCCAGCCAGAAGACCATAATGAAAGGAGCAGGCAAACAGGCTCACTGGGAGGAGATCATTCCCCCACACGACAGGTGGCAGTATCCCTCTGAGCTAAACTTGATCAGGACGCCTACAGTGTGGCATGGGAGTTGGAGTCCGGAAATACAGCCCTGTCAGGGTCTTTGGAGCCCACCAGAGAGAGCTGCCAGGGGTGGACTGCCCTGGTTTCCTCACAACCTTGAAATGCTCTGGACAACCTAGACAGGAGACTGGAAGCAGTTCCCAGGTCTGGTTTAAAAGGAACACTGCTGCCTCACTTAAATTGAGTCAAAGTTGAGAGGCAGGAGGCAACACTCAGCACAGTAGAGAAAGAGGAAGAATTGGTGATTTATTGTTGGTTTATTGCTGTTAATTGGGAGTTGCTTTGTGGAATAAAAACTTTTTATTTCATTTATATATTGTGGGCTGTATTGCTGTGTCTGTGGTTTGTGGCTCTCTGGTGCCCCCTGGTTGCCACACGCTGTACAACCGAACCGTCTGTAATATGCCTGGTGAATCTGGTTGCATGAAGCTTCAGCATGGTGTGACAGTAGCTGCGTAACAAAAAGGTGAAATAATTGAGATCACGTGCAAAGACACACAAGGCGTTAGCCCTCTAAGCACTGTTCACAATGTGGAAAGTGTCAGTGTTAGTGTCAGGGAAATGTGGATGTCATTAAGTCTTGCACTGTGGTAGCCTGCAATAACACCAAGGGTGCGCAGATCAGGCAGTGGCATTCTATCCTCTTATGTGCAAGCTATAGAAAAAATATAAGAAAAGTGCTCAAACGGGCTGTGTGTTAGTGATGGTCTCAAAACATGTCTCACAAAGAATTTGTACAAAACCTACATCAATACAGTAGTGGACACTAGACATACTTTCTTACTGTATTTATGTTGATGTTTTGATATTTACATGTTTCTGTTATACATAATAACAGTTTTCTCTTGTTCAAAAAAATTAAAGTTTGTTTTTCTTAGGGTAAACATAATAATTATTAAGGAGACTACATGATTCTAATGACAGCACAGAAAGAAGACGTCTTAAATTAGTTTCTATTAAGAATCAGTAGATAGGAAGTAAGAAAGCCGTACTGAAGTTGATAACAGAATGTCAAAATACAAGTAATTGAATAAACCCTGAAATGTGAGATTAGGATCAGAAAAAAATGTACCAAGAGGGTCCAGAGCCAGAAATGAGATAAATTAATTTACCCAAAATGTGAGAGAAGGTTTGAAGTCAGGTACCAAAACAGAAATGAAACCAAAAGATTAAATTAACAGAATAGTTTGCATGCAAAGTCCTTTATATCTGTAAACTCAGGCAATTCAGAAATGTGCAAAGCTGACCTTTATCCAGTTGTAGAGAAGATGTCACCTGATGCATATCTCTGGTCTTTTTCCCTAGCAAAAGCCTAGCATGTGCACAACGCAAAGGCATAAAATGGATGTGTCCATACAGAAGCAAAATGTAACTGTAGGAGATAGAATGCAAAATACATCAATGCAAAAAAAGAAAGCAACCACTGAATTCTGTGAACTTAACACCCCCAAAAATGATAGCACAATGATATTTTGAGGCCAAGAAATTACTACAAAAATTGAAATAGAGTCAAATCATGACAGCAATGAATAAAATAGCAGAGTTTTGTTTCCCATACAGTTTTGAAAAACTTTCCCTAAAATTTGTTTTGTGTGCAATTTCACAACTGTGAAAAACAAAATTCTCTCAAATGAAGTTTTTTTTTGGGTGGGGGGTGTAAAAGTTTTTTGGGCGAGAAATCAAGGACTATTGCTCCTTAAGGGTTATTCTGTAGCTGAAACCACTGACACCTTCCCAAGCCACCCTCCAATACCACCCTTCCATAGCTCCTTCTAAGGAGCCCCGCACAGTCTCATTTGACTCGTCTATGGCCTGCCTACACATTCGCACTGCCGATTCTCCTCACACCACTGAGATTCTGCATTCATTTTCTCTACCTCTGTAAGCTGATCCAAGCTAGGATCCTTACCGTGGTTGGCTAATGGATTTTAGCAGAGGAGAATGTCCACTGAAATTCTGCCAGGTACGTGCTGTTAAGCTGCAAACCCACTCCCCCAATCCTGCTTGGCACCAGAATAAATTTTTCCAAATGTTTGAGACTAAGAAAAATATACTGTATATCTGCTAATCGCACATACTTTCCTAATAGTGAAACAACTTTTGCTCTGTGAATTTTTTGAGCAATGAAACTTCATAGGTTTTGCTGAAAATTCAATTTCATGCAAATAATTTTTTCTAATCTCTAATCATATTTTATGCATTGCAAACTCTTATTCTGACAATGATGTTACTTCTTTTTAAAACCATTTAAAGAATATTTTGTATTTTAGATACAAGCTGTCCTTACTTTCTTATGGACCTACATTAGTCCTGTTGCTTCACAAGAAGCCACCTCAATGCCTTTGATTGATGTCTAAAACATTTTGATTTTTCAGGCACTCCGACAGAGGAAACATGGACCGGAATAACAGCAAATGAGGAGTTCAGATCCTATCACTTTCCACAGTATAGACCACAGCCCCTTTTAAACCACGTGCCCAGGTAAGCATTAGTTTGCATTGGCTCCCTGCCTATTCATTTTCTATTTTAAGTTTTTCTTAAGTATTGATTTTTTTTTCTCAAACACCACAAATTCTAAATGAACTTTTATGCATTTTGCTTGCATTTGTGTTGTCCAAAAAATGGGTAAGACCTTCTATGCAATCATCTCTACCTTCTACATTTGCCATTTTTGGGACTTGTATCATTTATCTTTTCAGGCTTGATGCTGAGGGAATAGATCTTCTTTCAAGTCTTTTGCTGGTAAGACCACTATGATTCACTTTATTTCACTGAGATATACCGAAGCCCCACATTTGAACTGCATTAGTAACATGTGTAGTGCTGCTGAACATACATAGCAGATCAGTGCCACATAAAAATCAAATGATGCTTGGTCAGGGAATAGACTGAGGAGAGAAATGAATACACCTTTATTGGGAAGGCAACAGATTGTGTTCTGGATCACCTTCAGAGAGCTAATAGGTAGCATTTACCACTATTCATTTCTAATTAATCTCTTTTTTTAACCTTTGTAGTATTCTGGTTATAAATATATTGTCAAGGAACCAGAAATTTCCTTCATTTATCCTATACAGTGATCCCCCGCCTATCACGGAAGTTATGTTCCAGACCCATCAGCGATAGGTGAAAATCCGCGTTATAGAAAGACCATATAAATAAACATTTTTTTTATAGTTTAAGCCTTAAAATACCCCTCCCACATGCTTTAAACACATGTAAGCTTAGTAAAACACACTTTGTAAACACATATGATATGTGGATGTCGGGCTAAGGATATGAGTAACATAATAATAATAATAGTAATGTAGCGTACTATCGATTCATTTAAGCTGTAATGGCGAGCGACGTCCACGTAACACTTTCCTTCCCGAAGCATATACAGGAGTTTTACCTTCTCCTGAATGGTCAAGGTCTTCCTCTGGCGCTTAGGCTCACTACTACCAGAAGGCTTTGAAGATGCAGGATGCTTGGGAGCCATCGTAGGGCTTAAACCAAAACGTCGGGTACCCACACTTGCTGTTCTTGCGAGATTACACCATGTTAGCAGCAGCCAATCAGAGCCCAAGAGAATGAAAATTCTGCTCTGATTGGTTGAGTCTCCTCTTTCAGCCAATAACGGGCCTTGTAAGAAATCATCTGGGTACTGTAACGCAAAACTCTTTGTCTACTGTAGTGTAGAATGAATGTATATTTAAGGATTTACTGTTTTGCTTAAATGTTAGATATGTTCCACAGAAAAATCTGCGATATAGCGGGGGTGCGATAGCTGCACCGCAATATAGCGGGGGATCACTGTAATCTGATTTCCTCACTTTAGCTTTCACACATTCATTTAAGAGAATTTTGCTTTAACTAAAACACATTCCTCAGGATCTGCTATTGCAGATATTCAGACAACAGACTATCATGTTAAAACTGGAAACTTTAGTAATATGAGTCAACCACTTTCTAAGCTTTAAAAATTAGCAACCAACCAAAGGTTGAATTAGTTGTTTCCCAGACTAAAAAAAAAATTAACCAAATAATCTAAAAAAATATATCTACCATACATTTTGCAGTTTGAAAAGGTATTTTGGAGGAAAGTGGAACACAGCGTTCTTGAGACAGCAAAAATCTCCTAATAATTATGTTTACAATGCATTGTGGGTCTATTGTTTAAACAAGAACATAGCACAAATCGACACCGCTTATTTGACCAGGTATTTATTAGGTATGAACAGGCAACAGGGCTGATTGTCCCTCTAAGCAAAGATTTCAGTAATAAGAGTACAGCTTTTGAACCAGAAACTAAGGTCCCAAGAAAAAGTATCCAAAGCAGAGCTAATTGTTTTATGATTGCGAAACAGTGAAACAAGCTTGCTCTAAAAGTAATAATGAACTGTACACCATGGTAGAAGCCAATGAAAAAAACATTTTTGAACATTTTTACTGTAATGTCAGAATCATACCTGACTAGCAAAAAGGGTCTCCCATTCTGCATCCTGTATTTTGTAGATTTGAGCCCCACTATACAGTATGTACAATCACTGCAGTTGCTGCAAAAAGATTCAACTTATAGAAAACAAGTATAGACATAGTCAGTTAAAGTGCAAAAGAGTAAGGGTGTGTTTGAAATGATAATATGTAGATATTTATTGATGGAGCTTCACGAACAGATCTAGGGAGAGAGCTCCAGATAATATGAGCCTCAAAGCTGAATGAGAATTTACAGAGAGTAGAAAAACAAGTCTTTGGATGGTTATTAGTCACCTAGAAGACTGGTATGAGATAAGCAAAGATGACAGATAATCTTAAGTGTTGAAGTTAACCATGTATTAAGTCAATAAGGGCAATAACAATAACAAGCCATTGTAGTCAAGCCATGTTACTTGAGAATGATGTGTTCATTGTGTTTGATCTGTTTTAGAATTATGGCTGCAGTAGCAGGGTGTTGTCCTGTGTTGGCCATTATGGATGCAATGAGAAGTTAAGCAAAAGGACACCTTTAATTGGTCAACTAAAAATATTGCAATATGCAAGCTTTCAGAGGCAGCTGAGCTTGCCTGAAGAAGGTGCCTAAGCTGCCTTGAAAGCTTGTATATTGTAATCTTTTTAGTTAGCTAATAAAAGGTGTCATTTTGCTTGACTTCTCGTTAGAACTATGGCTGGAGCATTATGATTGTGTTGTAACGAGTGTTCAAAAGCAAATTGTCGTAATCTAAATGAGAGTATCTCTGCATCAGAGGAAGAGATGAAGGGACACACTCTGGCAGTGTTCTGTCAGTGGCATAAAGACAGTTTGCTTCTACAGAAATACTTTTTTTTTTTTTTTTTTTTAATATACAGCACATTTTCACGTAGTCATTAGCTCATAGTGCTTTACAAATAGTATTCAGGCAATGTAGAAGCCAAGATATAGTCCAAAGTGATCTAGCTTTTTCAGTTGACATGGAAATCCTGCAAGAGGCAGTGCCATTTTGTATTCAGCTGTTAAAAGACATCAATGCACAGATGTTTTTAAAGTAGTCAGCAAGTTTTTCTAATTTGTGGAGGCAACCAGGAAGGTATCTATGTAGAGCTATATGTTCTGGGTTAGAGTGGAGCATTGGGTTGTAATGGTTAATCAGACAGCCAGTTTCAACAGGTATATACTGTATATTTGCACATGCAGAAATCTGACACTCAATTACCTTATGTATTATTGTTCTTTTTACTCTTCCGCCTGTCAGTGAAGTAAGACTAAGTTCAGTATGTTTCAAGTCAAAGCTATTTTTTTCCACAATCATGGTATACATTCATTTGGCACGGAAAAATTGAGTTAACTGTGTTCAGCTGAACACTTCAGTTAAAAATTATAACAAAACAGAATTTTTTAACATCTGTAAAAAATGCTCACTTCAAAACACAATTTTCCAATGCAAATTAAATAATAGTGAAAAATACCAAACTTTTGACATTTACTTTTGTAAAAATCTTGTTGTTGATCATTGTGCTGATGTTGCTGTTATTATGCAGCACATTTTCTTTTAAAACATGTAGCTCAAAGTGCTTTACAGGATGTTAAAGTAAAAAATTGCTAGTAAAAAGAAAAATGTTAATGTAAAAATAAATAAGTTTATGAATGAATAAATAAACAGAATGCCTAAAATGATAAATGAGAATAAATCAATGCAGACTCAATTTGCACTCTGACTGGTTCATGCTCATTATGTGGATCTTCCCTGAACAGATCCTGTTCATTACAATATCTCATTCCCTGATTAGTCACCGTTCACGCAAGAAAGCCATATTCCAACACAGGCAGCATAGACGAGTTGATTCACATGGTGCTTGTTGTGTTTCTTACCTTTGAGCATCTAAATTTTTTGTTTTGTACAGTTTCAACACTGCAAACATGCACAAAAGACAAATAATTGTGCACATGCTCAGTTTAGGCAAATGGCTACATCACGTGTTTTCGGTCGTTTTAGTATGGACAGAGAAACTATTGCAAATGATGTGAAAACACTAGTATGAGTACCATTAAATGAAAGTGCAGTACTGTGGACGTAGCCTAAAAAAAGATATGTTGCCTATGTTGCACTGACCCATAAATCTTTTAACTACTGTGACCAACGTAGTTTCTGTACTATCATTTGGTCTAAACATGACTGAAACTGATCAAGTAATTATGCAAGTAATCACTTAACTGCTAAAAAATGCTTTTTCTAGAATTTTAGATTAAAAAGGCAGGGAAGAGATAGGTCTAAATCTGTCAAAAACAGAGGAGTCAAGATGACTTTTTTAGAGCTAGGGTTCAACTACTTCTGAGAAGACGGCAGTGTCTAATGAAGTGTTAACTATGTCAAGTGGGCACATCGGAAACTTATTTGGAAAAGCCTGTTGAGGACACAAGTGGAAGGTTTTATCAGAGTAATTTTTTTATTAAGTTCCGGTTAAAACTAATTTAGTGATGTAATTTCATTTGCTGAGATGAGCACACTGAGTTTAAACAGGGCTTGCTTTTGAGGGGTGTATTATATTATATCTACTATTGATCATGATCAAAGTGATTAAAATCACACAAGTTTGGTACCTTTGTGAAATATATTTTATTATGCATACATACAGCAGATGGGTATGGTTTTAATGAGATGATGTTACATCCCATGGACTTCACGTATAGTTATCTCGGGTTGTAAGGGCTCATGGTAGGGACCGAGAACCAGCAGGACAATAAGGGATGCAGCCAACTAAAGTGCTGGTGCAAAATTTGCAAACGTATTGTACAGTAAATATTTAAAACAGTGCTAGGTGCTCAAAAGCAATAAATAAGTACAGCAGTAAATAAATGAACAATTGAAAATGGTGATACTGTGCACTCAAAAAATTGTACCGTTATTGACTGAATAAAGTAATTCAGCAAATCCAATACTGCACAAATCTATTATCAAACTGTGTAAAAAGAATCATTAAAGAAAAACCAAATTTTTAACAGGCTATAACAGAATCTCCGCAACTCTATCCCTTTCAAATACATTCAGAGAGTGCAAAATTACATTTTTTCCTTCCATAGCACTTCTGTAGCACTCTAGGTTATTTTATAGACTCTATTTTGCTCCCATCAAGAGCCTCATGCATAATGCCGTGCGTAGAATTCACAGTAAAACATGGCGTAAGAACAAAAGCGGAAATGTGCGTATGCACAAAAACATCCAGATGCATAAATCTGTGCGTATGCCAACTTCCATGTTGTTCCGCTCCATAAATCCCGGTCAGCATGAAAAGTCCTGTATATATATATATATATATATATATATATATATATATAAACTCATCTTCATTGTGCTGCATTAATTTATTTTACAATATATTGACCCATCCTTGGCGGCACGGTGGCGCAGTGGTAGCGCTGCTGCCTCGCAGTAAGGAGCCCTGGGTTTGCTTCCCGGGTCCTCCCTGCGTGGAGTTTGCATGTTCTCCCTGTGTCTGCGTGGGTTTTCTCCGGGTGCTCCGGTTTCCTTCCACAGTCCAAAGACATGCAGGTTAGGTGCATTGGTGATCCTAAATTGTCCATGGTGTGTGGGTGTGTGTATGTGTGTGCCCTGAGGTGGGCTGAGATTTGTTCCTGCCTTGCGCTCTGTGTTGACTGGGATTGGCTCCAGCAGACCCCCGTGACCCTGTGTTGCGATATAGCAGATTGGATAATGGATGGATGGATGGATGACCCATCCATTCCTTAATGCACTAATCAGCTTATAGTTATATGGCTTTGAATCTTTCCTGGCACTACTGGCTCTGAAGACAGGAGAACCTGAAGACCTGCAGGTACAGGAAGTAGATGAAAACTCAACAGGAAGTAGATGAAAACTCAACAGGCATCACAGAACAGGGATTTTCATTTACCTCCTTGAAGCTATCACAAGTATTTACAATTGTTATATGGAAAATAAAGCTCTTTGAAACTGAATTTCATAAAATTAGCAAAAAGTATTCAGTGTGCTATGCTGTATAGCAACTACTAGAGGATAAACAAAACTTTAAAGTGCAAAGCTTGACAGGCCTTTGTACCAAGAATCTGGTCTACCTGCCATACTATTCTCCAACTCAAACACACCTAACAGGTGAGAAATAAAAGTTAGAACTTTCTAGTTGCATCTCTGTAGTTTTCCTTTGAGAGCCTTTTAAATCTGCTTGAATATGTCTACACTACGATAGGTGAGTGACTGTAACTGTCTCAAATCATACTGTATTCTTTTGAGTTTTCAGAATCTGTTTGCCAGCTAACATTAGAGTACACTGTAAAAAAGCACATTATAAGTTCTTACGTTTTCAACTTTTTATTATTTCATTTTACAGTACGAAGCCAAAAGTCGGATTTCTGCAGATGCTGCCCTCAGACATCCTTACTTTAAGAGTTTGGGAGAGCGAGTTCTCACCTTGCCTGACAGTAAGTAAAACTAGTTCTGGTTTAAAGGCTAACATTAGCTTCTGAGAAAAGCCAAAAAAACATAAAGTTGGCTGAGACTAAATGGGAGAGACAAGAAACATAAGAACAAACAAGCCTAAACAATCTAAATATAAACTCCTACGTTGCTGTGTGTATTAGTCAGACAAGTTATCAGAGTAACTTTAAATTCGCACAGTAGTTGATATTATTTAATGCAGTACTTGTATTCAACTGGAGTCTGTACATTTCTATTACATTTTTTATAAACAAACTTAATCTTTTTAAAATTAGCGCCATGATCCATCAAAAGTGGCAGCCACAAAGATATTAAAGATAAATAATGCAACTAATAAGGACACTTCTATGATTTACTTTATTCTTTATATTTACTTCTGTCAAAATGTATAGCTATCATGAATATACTGTACGTTCGACATTTACTTAATTTTATAATTAAAATGGTAGTTATAATCACTGAAAAGCATTATATATATATATATATATATATATATATATATATATATATATATATATATATATATATATATATATAAAATACACTCATCAGCCACTTTCCTAGGTACACCTTGCTAGTATCAGGTTGGATACCATTTTGCCTTCAGAACTGCCATAATTCTTCATTTAATAGATTCAACAAGGTGCTGGAAACACACCACAGGGATTTTTCTCCATATTGACATGATAGAATCACACAATTGCTGCAAATTTGTCGGCTGCACGTCCATGATGCAAATCTCCTGTTCCACTACATTCCAAAGGTACTATACTGGATTGAGATCTGGTGACTGTGCAGGCCATTTGAGTACAACCAAATCATTGTCATCTTCAAGGAACCAGTTTGAGATGATTTGAGCTTTGTGACATGGTGTGTTTTCATGCTGGAAATGGCCATCTGGAGATGGGTACACTGCAGTTATAAAGGGATGGACATGGTCAGCAACATCATTCAGGTAGACTGTGGCATTTAAACTATGCTCAATTGGTACTAATGGGCCCAAAGTGAGGCAAGAAAATATCCCCCACACCATTACACCAGCACCACCAGCCTAAACCGTTGATACAATGTAGTATGGTATGGATCCATGCTTACATGTTGTTGACGCCATATTTCTGACCCTACCATCCGAATGTCACAGCAAAAGTCAAAACTCATCAGACCAGGCAACTTTTTCCATTCTCCTATTGTCCAATTTTCATGAGCCAGTGCAAATTGTAGCCTCAGTTGCCTATTCTTAGCTGACAGGAGTAGCATCTGGTGTTATTTTGTGCTGCTATAGCCCATCTACTTCAAGGATCAACGTGTTGTGCATTCAGAGATGCTCTTCTGCATACCTTGGTTGTAACGCGTGGTTATTTGAGTTACTCTTGCCCTTCCATCAGTTCAAAGCAGTCTGGCCGTTCTCCTCTGCCACTCACTGGATATTTTATCTTTTTTTATATATGTATATCCATAGGTCTGATCGCAATCTGATTATTTGGGTGGTTACCTACCATGTAATGCTTGTGGTTGGTCAGCAAAACATCCCCCACACCCTCTCCAACCAATCACCAGCATTACCTGGTAGGTAATCACCCAAATAATCAGATTTCAATCAGACCCATTGATGTAATACGCCATTCTTCACCCTGTCAAGTAAGTGATCCAGCTGCAGTGGCGCAACATCTGAGGCTCTGCCAAAGGTGCTGACATCCGAGGTTCCATCCCTGCAAGGGGAAGCAAAGGTGTGTTCAACCTGATGAGCCCCGATTAAATAGAAATACATTTTGTGTACTCTTTGTATTGTTTGATAGGTATTGTTTTTGTTATTGTATGTATGTATTATATTGTTTAATCACTCTATGACTATTTTAAAATTATTTTGCAAATATTAACAATAATATAATCTATACTAATAAAAGGCAAAGCCCTCACTGACTGACTCACTGACTGACTGACTCACTCATCACTAATTCTCCAACTTCCCGTGTAGGTAGAAGGCTGAAATTTGGCAGGCTCATTCCTTACAGCTTACTTACAAAAGTTAGGCAGGTTTCATTTCGAAATTCTACGCGTAATGATCATAACTGGAACCTGTTTTGAGGGGGAGTCACGTATTGCGTCATCACGCCTCCTACGTAATCACGTGAACTAAAAACAAGGAAGAGATTTACAGCACGAGTCAAACGCGGGAACGAAGGTAAATGACGTTCATTTTTGAGTGTCTTTTAATACTGTGTAAGCATACATATTAACACATGTGCAATTAAACGTGTGCATTTACGGGGTGATTTCTCAGGCTTAAAAGCTTGCCTTTTATCAAACGCGGGAACAAAGGTAAATGACGTTGTTGAGTGTCTTTTAATACTGTATAAGCATACATATTAACACATGTGCAATTAAACGTGTGCATTTACGGGGTGATTTCTCAGGCTTAAAAGCTCGCCTTTTATTAAAAAGGTAAATGCTAACTATTTTCATTCTGAAGGGCACAAACCACATTAGATTTCAGCCGCTAAACGCGCAAAAATGTCGGTACACCAGATAAATAAGCGCAACATATTATCAGTTGTATTGTATGCTTACAATACATACAGAAATGTGTTAATTGTTAACTAATAGTATGGGATGGTGTTTTTCGACTCGCGCCTTGATTTAAACGATTGCATGTCTTGGTGGGTTTGCATAGCTTATTGTCAATATCTTTACACCTGTTTTTAAAACTTATTGACTGAAACGGGCTTTCACGAAAAAAGTTAGGGCTTTGCTACAGGATACACCCTCCACAAGTTAAGGAAGTAAAAATAAAAGGTATATATTTCTGTTTTATTTAAACCTTTTAAGTTCGTGTAAGCATACATATTAACACATGTGCAATTAAACGTGTGCATTTACGGGGTGATTTCTCAGGCTTAAAAGCTCGCCTTTTATTAAAAAGATAAATGCAAACTGTTTTCATTCTGAAGGGCACAAACCACGTTGGATTTCAGCCGTTAAACAAGCAAAAATGTCGGTACACCAGATAAATAAGCGCAACATATTATCAGTTGTATTGTATGCTTACAATACATATAGAAATGTGTTAATCGTTAACTAATATTATGGGATGGTGTTTTTCGACTCGCGCCTTGATTTAAACGATTGCATGTCTTGGTGGGTTTGCGTAGCTTATTGTCAATATCTTTATAGCTCTTTTTAAGACTTAATTTAAAAAGGTTTTCTTTCCTTCTTAATAAAAATTTAAAAGCAGTACTTCGCCGGTGCGAAGCGCTCACTTCACTCCCTTACGGGAATCGAACCTCGGACGTCAGCGCTAAAGGCGAAGCCCCTAAAATTGCGCCACGGCGTGTGGTTCGTTTATTTGACAGCATGTAGATCGGGGTAATTACATTCACGGCATTCGTAGTCTGATTCACAATCTGATTGTATGGGTGATTACCTACCAGGTAACGCTTATGGTTAGCCAGCAAGTCAGCTCGAAGTGATCACTCGAGTAAAGGCAGCTTCACAAAAAAACAGATCCTTAACAAATTGTTATTGGTATATTTTCTCTCAATTTAAAAAGGTTTTCTTTTCTTCTTAATAAAAATTTAAAAGCAGTACTTCGCCGGTGCGAAGCGCGGGGATTTGAGCGACTGACGCATACAGACATATTCATGAGTGCAGGTACTTCGGAAAGAAAGCACCGTGTAAACCTAAAGTTTAAATTAAGTTCATAGACCTACAAAAGGTTGCCATTGATTTCAGGCAAGATTGCTTTTCTCCTGTACAACTATACGTTGCATTCTCAAGAGTGTGCTTGCATGGCTTGGTCATATTACAACCGGAGTGCTGAACTGACAACGTGGTATACAAACAGAACTATAACAATCGTAAAAAAAGCAAAAAAAAAAAAAGCAAAGAACCCTTGCATTTAATAAAAAGGCTCCTTCCTTGGTGTTCGTTTATAAAACAGCGGAAAAGCTGTGTTAAGGCTGCTTCACAAAAAAACTGATCCTTAATATAGATATAGATATATATAGATATAGATATATATATATGTATGTATGTCTATATATATATGTATATGTAAGCTTATAAGTACTGCCTTACTTCTCTTTAAGAAAGGAAGATGTAATGATACTTGATTTAAACGATTCCATGTCTTGGTGGGTTTGCGTAGCTTATTGTCAATATCTTTACACCTGTTTTTAAGACTTATTGACTGAAACGGGCTTTCACGAAAAAAGTTAGGGCTTTGCTACAGGATACACCCTCCATAAGTTAAGGAAGTAAAAATAAAAGTATATATTTCTGTTTTATTTAAACCTTTTAAGTTCGTATGCATAGCCCCATTTGGCTGTTTTAGTTTTTTTTTTTCTTTCTTCAGTAATATTTAATCTCCTTAAAGAAAAAGAACATATGCATTTTACTTTTTTTGTATCTCTTTACTAATATTTTAGTGTAAAAGGATAACCAGTATTTAAACCTTTTATGTTACTTTATAAAGTTATTTTACACAATGTTGAAAAATTAATAAGAAAGCTACATATTTTGGCAGCTGCTGCTTTAATTTTCAATGAAATGAAAAAAGCTCTCCAAGAGAAAACCTCAATGAAGAAGAAACAGTTTGCACTATCTAAAAAGGAGAAACCCTCATTTATAAAGGTTTGCTGCAGATGATTTAACTGAAAATAAATGAATAGTTCCTATGTGTATAATACATATTTATCTATTTGACTTATGCCTTTATTCCAGCAACTTGCAACATCTGAGGTACAATTTGTTACATTACTTTGGTTTTTTGCAGCACAGGCAGGTGAAGTGACTTCCTCAGGGTCACACAGTGGTGTCAGTACCAGGATTTGAACTGACAAGCTCTGGGTTTGCTGAAATATTACTGAAGAATGAAAAAAAACGAAAACGGGCAAATGGGGCTATGCATACAAATGTCCATCCATCCATTATCCAACCCGCTATATCCTAAATACATGAGCCAATCCCTGCCAACACAGGGCACAAGGCAGGAAACAAACCCCGGGCAACGTGCCAGCCCACCGCAGGGCGCACACACCCACACACCACGGACAATTTAGAATCGCCAATGCACCTAACCTGCATGTCTTTGGACTGTGGGAGGAAACCGGAGTACCCGGAGGAAACCCAGACAGACACGGGGAGAACATTCAAACTCCACGCAGGGAAGCGAACCCGGGACTCCTAACTGGCACCTTTCACTGCGCCACCATGCCGCCCGCATACAAACTTAAAAGGTTTAAATAAAACAGAAATATATACCTTTATTTTTACTTCCTTAACTTGTGGAGGGTGTATCCTGTAGCAAAGCCCTAAGTTTTTTCATGAAAGCCCCTTTCAGTCAATAAGCCTTAAAACGGGTATTTTGCTATATATATATATATATATGTCAATGTATGTATGTATATATGTATGTCTATGTTTATATATATATATGTGCATATGTATATATATGTGTATATATATATGTACATATGTATATATATATGTAGATGTGTAAATTTGTATTTGTATATATATGTATATGTGGATGTGTATATGTATGTATCTATATGTATATGTAGATATGTGTATATGTAGATATGTACTGTATATATATGTATATGTATATATATATGTTTACATAACCTCTTTAACACACTACTTCTCCGCTGCGAAGCGCGGGTATTTTGCTAGTATCATATATATAATTATACTAGCAAAATACCCGCGCTTCGCAGTGGAGAAGTAGTGTGTTAAAGAGGTTATGAAAAAGAAAAGGAAACATTTTAAAAATAATGTAACATGATTGTCAATGTAATTGTGTTGTCATTGTTATGAGTGTTGCTGTCTTTTATATATATAATATACACACACACACACATAAACATATATATACATATACATATATACACATATCTACATATATATATACATATACACATCCACATATATATACATATATATATATATACACATATCAACATATATATACACACATACATAAACACACACATATACATATACACATACATACATACACACATACATACATACATACACACACATATATATATATATATATATATACTGTATATACACAGATACATATATATACATAAATATTTACATATCTACATATATACACATCTACATATATATACACATATATATACATATCTACATATATATATATATAATATCTAGACATACATACATAGATAGATTGACACATATATATATACATATCTACATATTGTGATAGATTGAGGTCTCCGTGACCCCTTGAACCCTCAGACTAGACGTCAGACACCAGGTAAAAGTCCAAATATAATATTTATTATTATAAATAAGTGCACAAAGCACCCTCCTCTCCACAATACTCAATAACAAACCACAATAATCAATCCTCCACACTCCCAGACACTTTGCCACCCTTCCTCCCAGCTCAGCTCAACATCTAGGATTTCCCATAGTCCTTTTATAGTCCTGATCCGGAAGTGTTTCGTCCTCTCTGTCCACGTGACTAGGAACACTTCCGGGTCATATAAAAAACTCTTCTTCACCCCGGAGGCATGTCGTTTCTTCCTGTCATGTGATCTTGACGCACCTCCGGGTTATAGGGCACACAAGAGTCCGACAACCTCCCTACAGCGACTCCTGGAGGCCCCATTGGTATCCAGCAGGGCTGTGCATATAAACTACAGAGTCCATGATGCCCTGCTGGAATTCGGGGCACGTTCATGCTGTCGGGAGAGCTCCTCCTGGCGGCCTGGGGGTGAGGGCCGGAGTAGAAAGCCGGCAATCCTTCACAATACCCCCCCCTTAGCGAAGCCAACTGGGGCGAAGCGACCAGCCCCGCGAGGGACGTCCTCCTCCAGGAGGACGCGTTAGCCGAACCTTGGCGACGTTGTCTAGGCTCCACAGCGAACCTTGGGGGAACGGTGTATCTTCTGTCCCACCGCTCCCCTGTCCTCTGGGGACAGCTTCGCCACAAGTGGCCTGGCCGACGGCAGTTGTAGCACCGACGCTGCCCTCCTGGTAGTCTCTCTTCCCGAGACCTGAAACATCTCGGGAATTCTGTCAGCTCCACCTTCTCCTCCACCAAGGAGGGGTTAACGGCCGCTTTGCTGCTGCCTGCCCATTTCTTTAATATGTCAGGAGACCCATGTGTTAATTCGGGGATCTCCTGCTTTCTCTGGGGCTTGTGCACAGTGTGAGGCTCTCTATGGAAAAGAGAGAGCCTCTTTGCTGTTTGCACACCCGTTGTCCTATGTAATTTAGGAGGCGGCATCATTAGCACCATATCGCTCCGGGTAACAGCACTTTTTAGCTGCCCCGGTTTGATTGGCACTTCCTCCGCCCCTCCAGAAACAAGCGACAACTCCCTTATCACTTTATCAGGAGACTCCCGTTTCTGTTTTAGGATCTCCTTTTTAATCTGGGGCTTTTCCACAGTTTGGGTCTCTCTATTAGTAAAAGAGAGCCCTTTTTCTGTCTGAACGCCCTTTGACTTTAAATTAACCCGAGGCGGCGTCTTCAGCCCCGCATCGTTCCAAGAGCCAGCACTTTTCAGCTGCCCCAGTTCGACCGGCGCTTCCACCGCCCCTTCCGTCATTGTACCACACTCTCGTGTAGGGCTCGCAGTGGTTTGGCACCCGCTACTTATCAAACGCGGGCCCATTTCCCACTGCGTCCCTATTTCATTATATACGGTACCGCCTTTACTAACCTGTACCGCCAAATCATATAAGACGGGACGCTCACGTCCTAGTCGCCGTAGGTAGTCATCCACCTTCTTTACTGGCGCTTTGGTCGTCGCTCCCAGGTCTCCGACGATCCTCTTGATCTCATTCAGCACCTGAAAAATACTTCGTACGGGTTTGATTATTTTTTCGAGTTCCCGCACGTCTATAAAGTTATTTATTTCGGCCAGAGGCAAGCTCACTTCCTTGTTAGCTTTACCAGCCGGTCGGGAGCCAATGAGCACGTCCGCTATCGGCACGTGCTCTGACGGGTCTCGCGGAGGCTTCTGGGAATTAGAGTCTTTTTTATCTGAGGGCCGGGTTGCCTTCTTTGGCGAACTGCCGTCTGTCTTTATTAATTTATCGACATACGGATCAGCCATTACTCGGTCCTTCTTACCTTCTTGCGGGGTGAGCAGTGCTTCGATCGCCTCCCCCATTCCCTTCTGGAAGTCCAAGTCCGTCTCTTCAGAGACGAAGGCACAAACAGCGGGACGCGGACCTCCTCGTTCCCAGAACACACCAGGGTCGATCACGTGTTCCTCGCCGACCGTCGACATGCGGAAGTTGCCTTTACTGCTCATTGGCTCGAACAGGAGCGTGTCACTAACTTCGGGAATATCCCCGCTTTCCCGCGGAGCCTCCAAGTGATCTTTTCCGAGGTACATGCACGGGACAAAGTGAGTTATTTCAAATGGATTATTTGTTAAATTCCCGGCACGTACCTTAGAGCGATCGTCTGTACATGGAGGTTTCTCCCGAGTTGTGCAGCTGCTCCGTAGCTCCTCCCGGGCGTCGGCCATTACGAGCGTGGCTCTCCCGCTGGCGATGTCGCTCTGCTTTTCCTTCTTCTTCCCCATATCGGACGTGGTGAAGGTAGGTTCAGGCGATGTTACTGCGTGTCTGGACGTTATCTTCTCAGGGTTCTGTCCACAGTAAAATTTATTTAAATTCAGGTCCTCTGCCAAATCCGACGGCCAGAGAATCCTGTCGGCTACGCCAACTGTGATAGATTGAGGTCTCCGTGACCCCTTGAACCCTCAGACTAGACGTTAGACACCAGGTAAAAGTCCAAATATAATATTTATTATTATAAATAAGTGCACAAAGCACCCTCCTCTCCACAATACTCAATAACAAACCACAATAATCAATCCTCCACACTCCCAGACACTTTGCCACCCTTCCTCCCAGCTCAGCTCAACATCTGGGATTTCCCATAGTCCTTTTATAGTCCTGATTCGGAAGTGTTTCGTCCTCTCTGTCCACGTGACTAGGAACACTTCCGGGTCATATAAAAAACTCTTCTTCACCCCGGAGGCACGTCGTTTCTTCCTGTCATGTGATCTTGACGCACCTCCGGGTTATAGGGCACACAAGAGTCCGACAACCTCCCTACAGCGACTCCTGGAGGCCCCCATGGTATCCAGCAGGGCTGTGCATATAAACTACAGAGTCCATGATGCCCTGCTGGAATTCGGGGCACGTTCATGCTGTCGGGAGAGCTCCTCCTGGCGGCCTGGGGGTGAGGGCCGGAGTAGAAAGCCGGCAATCCTTCACAATATATATATATGTAATTGTGTTGTCATTGTTATGAGTGTTGCTGTCATATATATATATATATATATATATATATATATATATATATATATAGCAAAATACCCACGCTTCGCAGCAGAGAAGTAGTGTGTTAAAGAGGTTATGTAAACATATATATATATACATATACATATATACATATATATACATATCTACATATACAGATATCTACATATAGCAAAATACCCGCGCTTCGCAGCGGAGAAGTAGTGTGTTAAAGAGGTTATGTAACCATATATATACATAAACATATATACATATATATACATATCTACATATACACATATCTACATATACATATATATACATATACACATCCACATATACATATATATATATACATATACACATTTATATATCTACATATATATATATATATATATATATATATAGATATAAATATAGACATACATATATACATACATACATTCACATATATATATATATATATATATATATATATATATATATATATATATACACTGTATATATACATATCTACTTATTGGCTCCTGTATTTAGGATATAGCGGGTTGGATAATGGATGGATGGACATTTGTATGCATAGCCCTATTTGCCCGTTTTCGTTTTTTTTCTTTCTTCAGTAATATTTCAGTAAACCCGGAGCTTGTCAGTTCAAATCCTGGTACTGACACCACTGTGTGACCCTGAGGAAGTCACTTCACCTGCCTGTGCTGCAAAAAACAAAAGTAATGTAACAAATTGTACCTCAGATGTTGCAAGTTGCTGGAATAAGGCATAAGTAAAATAGATAAATATGTATTATACACATAGGAACTATTCATTTATTTTCAGTTAAGTCATCTGTAGCAAACTTTTATAAATGAGGGTTTCTCATTTTTAGATAGTGCAAACTGTTTCTTCTTCATTGACGTTTTCTCTTGGAGAGCTTTTTTCATTTCATTGAAAATTAAAGCAGCAGCTGCCAAAACATGTAGCTTTCTTATTAATTTTTCAACATTGTGTAAAATAAATTTATAAAGTAACATAAAAGATTTAAATACTGGTTATCCTTTTACACTAAAATATTACTAAAGAGATACAAAAAAAGTAAAATGGATATGTTCTTTTTCTTTAAGGAGATTAAATATTACTGAAGAAAGAAAAAAAAAAATAAAACAGCCAAATGGGGCTATGCATACAAACTTAAAAGGTTTAAATAAAACAGAAATATATATTTTATTTTTACTTGCTTAACTTGTGGAGGGTGTATCCTGTAGCAAAGCCCTAACTTTTTTCGTGAAAGCCCGTTTCAGTCAATAAGTCTTAAAAAAAGGTGTAAAGATATTGACAATAAGCTAAGCAAACCCAGGAAGACATGGAATCGTTTAAATCAAGTATCATTACATCTTCCTTTCTTAAAGAGAAGTAAGGCAGTACTTATAAGCTTACATATTTATATATAGACATACATACATATATATATATATATATCTATATCTGAAGCCGTGCAAGCACACTCTTGAGAATGCAACGTATAGTTGTACAGAAGAAAAGCAATCTTGCCTCAAATGAATGGCAACCTTTTGTAGGTCTATGAACTTAATTTAAACTTTAGGTTTACACGGTGCTTTCTTTCCGAAGTACCTGCACTCATGAATATGTCTGTATGTGTCAGTCGGTCAAATCCATGCGCTTCACACCGGCGAAGTACCGCTTTTAAATTTTTATTAAGAAGAAAAGAAAACCTTTTTAAATTGAGGGAAAATATACTAATAACAGTTTGTTAAGGATCTGTTTTTTTGTGAAGCTGCCTTCACTCGAGTGATCACTTCGACCTGACTTGCTGGCCAACTATAAGCATTACGTGGTAGGTAACCACCCATACAATCAGATTGTGAATCAGACTACGAATGCCGTGAATGTAATTACCCCGATGTACATGTTGTCAAATAAACGAACCACACGCCGTGGCGCGGAATGTAATTACCCCGATCTACATGTTGTCAAATAAACGAACCACACGCCGTGGCGCAATTTTAGGGGCTTTGCCTGTAGCGCTGACGTCCGAGGTTCAATTCCCGTAAGGGAGTGAAGTGAGTGGCTGGTTACCTACCAGGTAACGCTTATGGTGGCCAGCAAGTGAGGTAACATCAGCCACGGTACCTTCAGTTGTGAGAAGCAGATCATAGAATGGTTGAAAATAGTTTACTGTCAAATAATGCAAAGAGTACGCGACACGTCTTTCCCCCTTATTCTTGGCTCATCAGGCGTACACACTCACTGCACTTGCTTACGGTAATCGAACCTCAGACGTCAGCGCTAGAGGGGCTTAGCAGCGGTGAAGTATTGCTTTTAAATTTTAATTAAGAAGAAAAGAAAACCTCAGAGGTTCGATTCCCGTAAGGGAGTGAAGTGAGTGGCTGGTTACCTACCAGGTAACGCTTATGGTTGGCCAGCAAGTGAGGTAACATCAGCCACGGTGCCTTCAGTTGTGAGAAGCAGATCATAGAATGATTGAAAATAGTTTACTGTCAAATAATGCAAAGAGTACGCGACACGTCTTTCCCCCTTATTCTTGGCTCATCAGGCGTACACACTCACTGCACTCGCTTACGGTAATCGAACCTCGGACGTCAGCGCTAGAGGGGCTTCGCAGCGGTGAAGTATTGCTTTTAAGTTTTAATTAAGAAGAAAAGAAAACCTTTTTAAATTAAGTCTTAAAAAGAGGTGTAAAGATATTTACAATAAGCTACGCAAACCCACCAAGAAATGCAATCGCTTAAATCAAGGCGCGAGTTGAAAAACACCATCCCATAATATTAGTTAACGATTAACACATTTCTATATGTATTGTAAGCATACAATACAACTGATAATATGTTGCGCTTATTTATCTGGTGTACCGACATTTTTGCGCGTTTAACGGCTGAAATCTAACGTGGTTTGTGCCCTTCAGAATGAAAACAGTTTGCATTTACCTTTTTAGTAAAAGGCGATCTTTTAAGCCTGAGAAATCACCCCGTAAATGCATATGTTTAATTGCACATGTGTTAATATGTATGCTTACACAGTATTAAAAGATAGTCAAAAATTAACGTCATTTACCTTCGTTCCCGCGTTTGACTCGTGCTGTAAATCTCTTCCTTGTTTTTAGTTCACGTGATTACGTAGGAGGCGTGATGACGCGATACATGACTCCGCCTCCTCCATTAGAGTATATGGACAAAAAAACAGGTTCCAGTTATGACCATTACGCGTAGAATTTCGAAATGAAACCTGCCTAACTTTTGTAAGTAAGCTGTAAGGAATGAGCCTGCCAAATTTCAGCCTTCCACCTACACGGGAAGTTCGAGAATTAGTGATGAGTGAGTGAGTGAGTGAGTGAGTCAGTCAGTCAGTCAGTGAGGGCTTTGCCTTTTATTAATATGTATAGATATATATATAGTAGCGAAGGTCTGTGATACATTTTATTACAGCTGAATAAAGAAGGTTGCAGGACTTAGGAGGCAAAAGAAATGTGGCAGTAATGCAACCCTTCATGTCTCCCCCTGTTTACACCTGGGGGTGTCCTCTTTTATATATATATATATCATTCAGCAGAAGTGTTTCAGGAAATGCTACTGGGGCTGCTTAAAACAATGGCAGTATATCTACATAATGCCTCACTTTGACTGTATCTGCCAAATCAGAAGTTTTCTTTCTTTTTAGTTTTCTTTCCTTTTAGTCATTCTGGTGTATGAGAGGGGTATCTTATTTATCATAATAATATTATTATTATGTAGTTTTTGAGTTTTGAGATATTCCCCAGGGCACAAATAGAGCTGGTTCGATCATTCTTTTATTTTATCTATCTGTAAACTACAGGATCTCTATAAATTAATGAAACCTTTTAAAAAAAATTACGGCTCAGTAAATGTTAATCTAAATACCATAGTTCTGTAGGAAAATGAATAGTAAAATGAACATTTGCAATTACTTAATTACTTTGATTGGAGTATCCATTTTCATTCTGCTCTGCTTCTTGTCACGCAAGTTGTGATAATTGCTACAATTATGCTGGTGTTCTGCACCATAGTCTTTATCGGCACTAGCAATTTTTTCACCACCCTCCCCCATCCACATGAAAATGCTGATCTCAACATTTTAATGTAAAATTTAATTTTTTTGCTTAGTATTTACTGTGGCACTGAGTAATTAAAATTAAATAAAATTAGGAACAGGAACATCATATTTTATTCACTCTACATCTGCCACAGGTAGTTTCACTTCTAAATTTAAACTGACACCTTTGGAGAATCAAGCCTAGGCGTGGAGTAGAAAAGTGATTGAATTGTCCAGGTCAATCTGCTTACTCTTTTTCAGTGCAATGTGGTTATGCTATACACCACTCAATGAAACAGACACTCTTCGGTATTATAGTATCAACAACTGGTATAAACCACAGACTGACCATCATCATCAGTGCAGAAAAACATTTTTGTACTGGACATCCTACACAGACTAATCTACCCTTATACTCATTCATATCAAATACAGTACTTGCAAAATCTTAAGTAAGTAGTTAAAAAGTGTTTATTTTAAGGAAGTAATTAAGAAACAACCTCCTGTTTTTCTCACTCTATGACTATTTTAAAATTCTTTCGCAAATATTAACAACCAGTAACGGCAGACTGCACGATAACATGCAGGGAGTACACTTGACTTATAGTTTTCATATTCTTTCTCTGTACGTTTAGCATTCATTTGCTCAGAGGTTGATGTGCTTGCTGCTTCCTGAGCAGCTCTTCTTTTCTCCACCCTAGCGGTCCGCTTCTTCTCTTCTTCCGTCTGCATCTTTTCGAGTTAAAACTGATTAAGTCAGTTTTTGAGTTGCAATTACTTAGTATGTTTTTCTTAATTTTTCACTTAAGCTGGCACTTAAGTGTTCAATCTGCCTCAAGAATGTTTTAAAATATGAAGAGGTAGGGGAAGTGACGGCAAAGATGGTAGGGATGAGAATGGCACCCGTATGCATGCGCTGCAAGGCCACCATCCTGGCCGCTGCCGAGAGTTGATACTACAATAAAATAAAATAAAAATAAAAAGAGGAGTAAAACTCATCACCCTGAAAGTAGAGGTCACATAGTATATGTGTACCAAATTTCAGGTCAATAGGTCAAACAGTTTGCAAGCTACAGGTGATTGAAAATCCTGGACAGACAAACAGACAGCCACGGTAGCGTATTATATCAGAAGATTATGACAAAACAAAGAAGGACAATACAAAGGAACTGAAAAGAATTTGTTGTGTTTAATTTACCATATTTAAACTGAATTCTTTTTTTTCTCTTTTGTTTCCCGTCCTTATTGTTAATGCACAGTAACATTTACGATTATGGATTAATTCCACCCAGTCAAGTAATTTTACTTACATTACACCCTGTTCTGCAATGTCTTGAAGGCAATTAAAATGGAACTTAAAATACAGCATACAGTACAAATTCCATGTTGCTGTACACACAAGTAAGCACTCAAAAAGAAATGCATGATATAGAAAAATAAGCAACACTTTAGAAGAGGGGCTACCTACAGTGCATCCGGAAAGTATTCACAGCTCATCACTTTTTCCACATTTTGTTATGTTACAGCCTTATTCCAAAATGGATTAAATTAATTTTTTTCCTCAGAATTCTACACACAACACTCCATAATGAC
This sequence comes from Erpetoichthys calabaricus, assembly GCF_900747795.2. Taxonomy (NCBI): domain Eukaryota; kingdom Metazoa; phylum Chordata; class Cladistia; order Polypteriformes; family Polypteridae; genus Erpetoichthys; species Erpetoichthys calabaricus. The sequence goes on along the minus strand of NC_041396.2, from coordinate 93,084,746 downwards.
AACGTGAAAAAGTTTACTTGAGGTTTTTGCAAATTTATTAAAAATAAACAAACTGAGAAATCCCATGTACATAAGTATTCACAGCCTTTGCTCAATACTTTGTCGATGCACCTTTGGCAGCAATTATAGCCTCAAGTCTTTTTGAATATGATGCCACAAGCTTGGCACACCTATCCTTGGCCAGTTTCGCCCATTCCTCTTTGCAGCACCTCTCAAGCTCCATCAGGTTGGATGAGAAGCGTCGATGCACAGCCATTTTAAGATCTCTCCAGAGATGTTCAATCAGATTCAAGTCTGGACTCTGGCTGGGCCACTCAAGGACATTCAGAGAGTTGTGCTGAAGCCACTCCTTTGATATCTTGGCTGTGTGCTTAGGGTGGTTGTCCTGCTGAAAGATGAACCATCGCCCCAGTCTGTGGTCAAGAGTGCTCTGGAGCAGGTTTTCATCCAGGATGTCTCTGTACATTGCTGCAGTCATCTTTCTCTTTATCCTGACTAGTCTCCCAGTCCCTGCCGCTGAAAAACATCCCCACAGCATGATGCTGCCACCACCATGCTTCACTGTAGGGATGGTGCCTGGTTTCCTCCAAATGTGATGCCTGGCATTCACACCAAAGAGTTCAATCTTTGTCTCATCAGACCAGAGAATTTTCTTTCTCATGCTCTGAGAGTCCTTCTGGTGCCTTTTGGCAAACTCCAGGCGGGCTGCCATGTGCCTTTTACTAAGGAGTGGCTTCCATCTGGCCACTCTACCATACAGGCCTGATTGGTGGATTGCTGCAGAGATGGTTGTCCTTCTGGAAGGTTCTCCTCTCTCCACAGAGGACCTCTGGAGCTCTGACAGAGTGACCATCGGGTTCTTGGTCACCTCCCTGACTAAGGCCCTTCCCCCCGATCGCTCAGTTTAGATGGCCGGACAGCTCTAGGAAGAGTCCTGGTGGTTTCGAACTTCTTCCACTTACAGATGATGGAGGCCACTGTGCTCACTGGGACCTTCAAAGCAGCAGAAATTTTTCTGTAACCTTCCCCAGATTTGTGCCTCGAGACAATCCTGTCTCGGAGGTCTACAGACAATTCCTTTGACTTCATGCTTGGTTTGTGCTCTGACATGAACTGTCAACTGTGGGACCTTATATAGACAGGTGTGTGCCTTTCCAAATCATGTCCAGTCAACTGAATTTACCACAGGTGGACTCCAATGAAGCTGCAGAAACATCTCAAGGATGATCAGGGGAAACAGGATGCACCTGAGCTCAATTTTGAGCTTCATGGCAAAGGCTGTGAATACTTATGTACATGTGCTTTCCCAATTTTTTTATTTTTAATAAATTTGCAAAAACCTCAAGTAAACGTTTTTCACGTTGTCATTATGGGGTGTTGTGTGTAGAATTGTGAGGAAAAAAATGAATTTAATCCATTTTGGAATAAGGCTGTAACATAACAAAATGTGGAAAAAGTGATGCGCTGTGAATACTTTCTGGATGCACTGTAGGTATTTCTGTGATGATGTGATGTGTCAAGACTATTAGAAACACTTTAGTTTTAATAAGACCAACCCATGACAACACCGTAGAATAGAAGCTACCTATAATACATCAGTTATCTGGTATCTACAAGACCTTAACAAAGTCTATATTTTTGTTACATAGCATTAAGTGACTAAAACCTATGTCACATTACATGACTTTTCCAGCAATTTGCAGTTGTAGTCTTAGCCATCTGGAGGCACACTCCCATGAAGCTGATCCTCTAATGTGATCTGTCTTACAAATGAAACCAACTAGTCTGCTACTAGCTAGGATAAAATCAAACATGTTTGATTTTGTCGTTAGTCGGAGGGGCAGGCTATGTGTATACAGGAGGCAACCAAATGTGCCAATTAATGAATGCACATCCAGAAGTACAATGCACAGAATGTAGCGACAAGGAATAAGAAATCCACATGTTTTGAACCTCACAAGCAAAAGAGAAGCTCATTTGTCTTATGTCTGGTATTTCACATACCATAACAGAATGGAAAAAATAGTTCAAGGGCAGAGATTGCTCCTGAACTCGCTGCAGCTGTTAACCCATTGTAAAGTGCGACTACATCAGGCAACATGCTATTGGCTGTCAGAAAAAGGGGCAAGCATGACTGCGCCGGAAGAACTGTGCTTGGTCAGTAACTGTAATGTGGGCTTGTGATTTTTAGTCGTGTAACACGATGCAGAGACGAGATCAGCACTTCCATCCATCCATCATCCAACCCGCTGAATCCGAACACAGGGTCACGGGCGTCTGCTGGAGCCAATCCCAGCCAACACTGGGCACAAGGCAGGAACCAATCCTGGGCAGGGTGCCAACCCACCGCAAATCACACACAAACACACCCACACACCAAGCACACATTAGGGCCAATTTAGAATCGCCAATCCACCTAACCTGCATGTCTTTGGACTGTGGGAGGAAACCGGAGCGCCCGGAGGAAACCCACGTAGACACGGGGAGAACATGCAAACTCCACGCAGAGAGGACCTGGGAAGCGAACCCAGGTCCCCAGGTCTCCCAACTGCGAGGCAGCAGCGCTACCCACTGCGCCACCGTGCCGCCCAAGATCAGCACTTGCACTTGGACTTGGAAAATCTAACATTCTACATGACAAAAAGTCATGTACTGTGATATTGACTTAGAGATGCATTATATCCAGCCCTTGTTTATTTTTCATTTTTAACACATTTTTCAATAAAATCGTGGCACTTACTGTAAAAAACTTTTTTTTCCATATGTTTTTTAGCCACCCTAATGCATGTTCCAAAAACCTTCACTTGGGTGGGAAGGTGATTTGAGAGAAATGACATTAGCGACAGAGTGGAATCAAACCTATGATCTTAAAATGAAATAAAACATTCATTCATGTTCATTTCTCAGTTCGGAAAATCCTAAAAACACTGAAATTTTACAAATGTGAAGTACTGAAAATGTGCATTTGTCTATTGGAGAATCAAACCTTCGATCTTTCTTAGAAAGCCCAACACTTTATCTGCAATATCGCTAAAACACTGAAAAGATTATTTCACCAAATTTGTATATAAATGATGAAAAACTGGTAAAATTAAAATAAAATAGTTTGTGTACATTGGTGTCGAACCTTCAACCTTTTTTTATGAACATCCAACACACTAAACACTTGACCAATGGTGCTTGACTTTCATATTGAAGTCATTTGACAATACTTCAATATCAATTAATCAAAATTATTTTTTTTTAATTAATTGTCTACACTGGTCTTGAACCTTCAACAGTTTAATTGAAAGTCCAACACGTTAACCACTTAACCAACACTGTTAATTCATATATATGTGTGTTGGCTAAAAGCACTATATTTATGTGTATTCGTGAAAAGTATCATATAAAGAAATGAGGAATTTTAATTTGACATAATTAATGTACAGATCCCTGGCCAAAACAATGAAATATTGAATTGTCACCAGAGATCAGCATGCATGGAAAGTTTGAAGGAAACTGGTTCGGTAAAAGTGGGTAAAAAGTTGATTGCAAAATTTGACCCAGACAAACAGAGAGGGCAAGTTGAATAAAATGGTATAATAATAATAATAATAATAATAATAATAATAATAATAATAATAATAATAATAATCAGTCAAAATGTGTATTTTTCCTGTGTGTGTGTATGTTATTACAGACAATGTTTCCATTCTCACTTTGTAACCTTCCTGTCTCCTTTTAGATGCGTCCATTTTTTCATTGAAGGAGATTCATCTCCAAAATGATCCAGGTTGCAGAGGATCTATGTTTCAACAAGCAGGTTAGATTTTTTCTTTCATCTATACATGGGTTACAAGTTTGAGGTGCATTAATTAACTGATGTTTTACTGTTTTAAATGTGCAAATAAACCATTTAGAATTTCACTTTTATTCCATGTAATTGGCACTCCTCTTTAGGAAAGATATACATTATATAAGGAGTGACTTACTTCAAGTTGCTTTCATTTTGTATTCCAAACTCTCCTGCCACATACTTTGCCAAAAAAAAGCGTGAATACTGATAAAAAGATCATGTGACATTAGAGTCAGTGATGATTGTAAAGCCATTATTGAAGAAGAACATACTGGTACAGAATGAGTCTACAGACCGTAGTAAAAGCCTTCATGGCTGGCAATACAAGCAATGAAATAAGTCATGTTACGTGCTGAATGTGGCACAACCCACAACATTTTTTGAAGTAGAATGCAATTAGAACACTGCTAAACTGGATTATGGTAACTGGCAAGTCTGCGATGAATGTTTTAACAGTAAGTGAAAGGATTTCCATGATGTGTCACGGTGTGCTCAAATTGCCATTAACAGGCAAGGCAACTTTCTTACAACCATCATCACCAACAGTTTGACATCTGTACAGCCAACACCTTAGGCTAACTCACTGATCTTACAAAAAGATCAGCTGTTGCTTTATGTATCTCATTCAGCTAACCATTCAAATGACAAAAAACGTTGTCAAGGTACTCCTTTTTTGGCAAAGCAGCAGTGTTACCATCCCAAAGTCACAGTGATCAGACCATGCACTATCATTGTCTTCTAATAGATAGTCTAAAGCATGGCCATCTAGTATCAGTTACAGGCATAGCAAATGGATAAATCTAATTATGCAGTATACATAAGTTCATGCAAACTAAACAATCTTTTCTGAGAGCAACAGCTTATTCAGGTAACTTGAACTTAAAGACTGCATTATTCTTTAAGTCCAAAACCAGTGATTCTCTGTGTAGCCCTCATCATGTCTGGCCAAACCATCTGTAGAAGAGGGAGGGTAATGTGTCACAGTAAAATTCCTATTTCAACCTGAAACTCTGTCTGACCCAGAACCTCTGATACCTCTTCTTCCTCTTTTGGCTGCTCCCGTTAGGGGTCGCCACAGCGGATCATCTTCTTCCATATCGTCCTGTCGTCTGCATCTTGCTCTGTTACACCCACCACCTGCATGTCCTCTCTCAGCGCATCCATTAACCTCCTCTTAGGCCTTCCTCTGTTCCTCTTGCCTAGCATCACGTGGAAACTGGCAAAATAGATGTTGCTGGCACTGTCAAAACTAACCATTTAACATTATTGTAAAAAAGAAAGGTCAACTGCAACTTGTACCTCTTTGATAAATTTTGGATTGTAATTTGTAATAGTTACTATGTTAATAATTTTGTTATTGTTTTCTTTTTTTTCCAGCCCGAGGGAAGAGTCGGAGACAAAGTTTATTTTAGAAAGCTGTCCCTTCCAAGGTGCAAAAAACCTGGAAAAGACAAGCTGTCTATTGGGATCATCCTCCACTTCCACCACCAGATCGCATTGGAGTGGGGGAGAAGAGAGTTAATGGATCCCTAGAAGAACTTGAAGCCCAATATATCAGACTGCATATTTGAATGGCATTGCAGGTCTTTATGAAAGAACGTATCATAACTCATACTGAACAATAATGTATTTGGTTGGGCTTTAAATCCCCAGCCTAGTTGTAACTGCCACTGTTATCTTTGCCTAAAAAGGTATAAATATTGTTAGCAATCACATTTGATGCTGCCTTATTTTTCCACTGTTGTTATACATTTCATATTAAACATAGCTTAGAAAAATTAAATATATCAAAACTGGAAAATGGGAAAGGAAATCTGCTGTTTAGGACAAAGCACAAAAATGTTTCCGTAACAGAGTCAAGTTAAATTGTCCACCATGCTAAAAAAGGGAGTTTTCATATACCGGGTCATTTGATTGACTAAAGCAATTCACTCACAGATAGTATGCAACATTTCTATGCTGCAATGTCTGAAAATAAACATTTCAACTCAACAACAATTACATCATTCATTATAATATGGTTAAATCATGGTAATTAATCTTTATTGATATAGATATTTGTAGCACAAAAATATGTCTTGCACCTGTTTGTAAAGAAATGTTGTACAGTAAAGAATGAATTACCTAATTCATTGATTCAAATGTCACATTAGGCAAGAACAGCACAGATTGCTATTTGACTAAACATTCCTCGTTTTTTCTGGACTCTACAACAGATATTTATCTTCATACGCCTTCACAATCAGATGGGAATACTTGCAGATTTTCTACCTAAAAATATCTGCCTAATTAAAAATCAGTAACTGAAGGAGCCAGTTATTTAAACTGTTTGGCACTTACTGGGGTGCAGCCGATGCTCACAGGGAATTAGTTCTACTCGAACTTGCACAGCATTCAAAATGATGCTGTTCTGTCACGTGGGATGCAATTTCACAGCTTCTTGTGGCTGCAGAGAAGCCTAAATAGGTCGGCCAAGGGTTGTTAAAAAAAGATATTTTGAAAAAAATTCATATTTTATTCTAGCTTTATTCTGAATTGTTTGTTTACTGTATTTGTTATTTGATGTGGTCAATGAAGAGAAGTATTTTCAAGCTATTTTAAATACTGTATATGACAACTAAATAATTTATGTATTTTAAGAGAATTTTATGAGAGAGCACACTGTATGTTTAAAGCTATTGTAGATGATGTCTAAATGTTTTATAAATACAGTATATTTCGATTTTGTATTAAATCTGTGACCTGAAATATTTTGTGCAATTACTACTATATTATCTATTATGATGTATGTCCAAGCTGAATGTATTGTGACTGCCGCCAAGCCAAAACTGAAAGAAGCAGGTATTAATAAATTCTGAATAAATCTGTAAGCACTTTTCTTCATGAATCTCTTTATTAAGGGAAGACTAAACAAAGGTGTTCTTAAGATGAGATTATGCCACTGCTGCTTCATGGAGAATGGTAACACGCCTACCAGACTCCAAAATAACAAGTTCTCAGTTTGCCTCCTTCACTTCTGTCTTGCAGGGAATCAGCATATGGGTGTGTGTGTGTGAGTCAGGTAGGCAGGTGGATCCAGAAGTGAAACTCTTTCTGAAGAAAAGACTGGGAGTGAAGAAACATGAATTTAGGGCACAGCTTTTTTTAAAGGTCAAATGAGTCTCATTCAAATTATAATAAAAATGTAAATAATTACAAATAATTAAAAAAGATTAATCTTTTAAAGGGCTTCCTTCTTTTCATATATCCCTCCCTTTAATACATTTAGTTGTTATCCAGTCATGGGTCACAGGGAGTGAAAGCCTATCCCTTCTTTTGTGAATCAGTTAAACTTAGAAACTGAGAGTAGTCCTTCCTGATATTTCAATGCTACAAGCTGGCAATGGAATAAACACAATAAATAATATAAGTCAGAGTAAGCCTTGTATTTATATTAGCTGGCCCAGTCCACAACAAATAAGAGGCTATTGGTCTAGCACTTGAATCTAAGGAGAAAGAAGAGAGTGAAGGGCAAAGCAAAGGTCAAGACTGGAAGAGAAAATTAGAGAGATGTCAGAACCAAATCAAAAACCAAACATGAAAGTCAAAAGGCAGTGCTAAACTCTAGACCTGGTAACCAAAATTCAAAAGAATCACAAGTTGCTACGTTTTGTCCAATTGCAGTTACAAAATGGCAGTCCAGATGTCATTTTAATGCTTCATCAATTAACCCTGATGCCATGACCCTAGAAGTCAGATTTCTAGCAACCAGGAGCTGCATCATGACGACCATGACAACAAAATGGCCACCTCATAATCTAAACAAAATGGCATTGGAAAAGACATTAAATAAAAGTCAATTTCTAAATGATGGCTCTAATCAAGAAAGTAACCATAGAATTAAACTCCTTGAGTGTATAAATTCCTTTATAGCCTCCAAAAAGCCTGGAAAATTTTTCAAAAGAAACACTTCATAACACTACTGTTGCATGTTCAGATGGCTCACATCAACTAGTGGGTTCCATAAATTGCAGTCGTGTTTACGATTGTCATCCTCTGCATGGTGCTGAACAGGACAGGCAACTGTGACACCCCCTCGTGTACAACACAGTTGTACTGTTCCAAGCACTGTGTTTCCAGGAATCATGATGCTGTGCTCTGTCCTATTCTGAACATCAATACATAATGCATAAGTGAGTACCCTTCTGCAGTGTTACTAGAACTTCATGCAATTCAAGGCCTTTTGCCCACTGTGGATTCGCCCTCTGTTTTATTGTGTTAACTTGATTCTCACATGAATTCTCATAAAATTAATTAACGCCTTGACTTTGCTTCTCCTGAGCCTTGGGAATGCTGCTCTTACTGTTTCATATAGTTGCCCTCCATTCCTGTCTATAAGTTTTCTTTTGATTCTTTCCTTTATCATCTATATAACCACATTAAATCCAAATATGAGACGAGAAAGATACCTGCCTTTCAGAACAAGATCTGGTACGATCAATTCCTTTGCACCAGGTGACGCCAACTTGAAAGTGATTTCAATCCATACTACACATATGTCTGCACCATTGGCTGCATCATGCGTCTTCCACTGCCTCTAAAACGTCCCTCAACATGACTCCAGGTAAGTGCCTATCTCTCCACTGCTCATCAATTATACAGACCTGGGAACCTGTGTCACATATTGCCTCACACCGATGTCTCTGTAGATAGAACTCTGCAAGGTACTATCTGCCCACCAGCGAAGTTACCGGGAATATTTTGATTAATATTGTGAATTTCCCATCGGGATTAATAAAGTATCTATCTATCTCTATCTAACCTGACACTGAGCAACTAACACACTTCTTGTCACCTGCCATAGCCCTATAATGATTCCAGTAATCTGTCTCTGATATTTCATTGAGCAGTTAAATTTGAAACACCCAGAATTTGCACTTATTATGCACAGCTGGGACACCGGTGGTACTCTTTCTTCAGTTTTACTGATTATTCCCTGTTCTGTGGGAATAACCCACCTTGGTTTAGGGACCTCTTTACATGGTCTTATTCTCCATGCTTTACATCCTGCTTTGAAGTGCTCACTGCTGACACAGTTCAAATAGTGAGAGCAAAGTTCGTCACTCCCTCTCTGCTGACATTGGAAACAATGTTTTACTGTTTGTGGGCAGAGTTGTTGAGACAGGGCACAATATGGATATTTTGGGACAGGATTCTGTTGAGTAGCTGCATGCAGTTGTGGTAAAGCCGAATAATTGTTTGGGGCTATACAGTATAATAGACAAGCCTTATACAGTACGCATATGACACTGTAGCATACTGCTGAAATGGGGTAAAATGTTGTTGCTGTGGAGCTGGATATGATGGGGGCCGAGCCTGTTCCATTTACTTGGCTCTGTTGTTTCCCTGCTGTTCTTGTTTAACACTTTGCCCTCCCTGTTGTTCACACCTAACAATGCCTTGTTCAAGGTGCCGCTCAGGCCTATTTGTACTCCACCCTGGCTTTTCCTACTCACTCTGTTCTGAGGTCCGTGACTGCAGTGAAGCTGCTCCTACCTCCTATTTTTTGTTTAAAAGTGCACAGCATTGCTGAGATGTTGTTTGCTGGATTAGTTCCTTGATGTGAGCATTATCTTCACCAAGGGTTTTTAGCTGTGATGCTAGGTTTTATCTGAGTCTGTTTAGTCTGACCTTTATGCTCAACAGATTGTTCATCTAACTGTCCATATTTAATAGTGGTAGTACTGCCTGACCCAACTGACATTCATTTATTATTTTTCTCTGCTTTATTTGCACGTGAAATGTTTAGCTTCTCTAGCAGTAGTTGGTCTGTGGTTTTAGGATCTAAAATGTATGTCTGGAAGTCATTCTGAATACAAGTCAGTGAGTCCAGCATGTAAAAACATATTATGCACTAGTCTTGGGTCATACTGGATTCTGTGAGGCAAACTGTATTTTTTGCTTCTGGTCAAGAAAACATATTAAAAACTCTCTGGAGTCTCCGTACCTCGTTGAACCTTGGCTGATGCAGTTCATTTGCACCTTTTCCTATTAATTTGCAGAAATAATTTATCTAAGAGTTGGTAATTTCAAGCGTGATTTACCCTCAAGGAAACTGTGCAGCTGAAGCCCTGGATAAATAGCTCTGAATACTCCATCAATTATCTCCTCCTCTGAGTAACCTTTATTAAGTGTGCTCTCTATTCGGCAAGCAAGATTGAGGAATGACAGCCTCTTTTTTTTGACCAGGTTCACCAATCCACCATACTAAATGCTGGGGATCACTAAAGTCCCTTCTGTTTGCGACTGGTCTTTGCATTAAACTGAAGGTTACACGGGTTTCCTTATTTTCTTTGACTGTTTCATCAGTAGAAGAAGTAGCCAACAATTTGTTTAACTTGTCTATGACACTCAAAAGTTCAGATATGCCACTGTCCTCTAGATCTCCCAGTTCCTCTCTTTGAAGATAGTCACTAATTAGAGATTGAGTGACAAGCGGGTTTTCATAGATATGTCCATTCCTGGAAGCTGTAGGAAATTACCGAGTTCTATGAGCTTGTCTTTGAGTAATGCACATACTCTCTTGCTAATTTCTTCCTGCAAATTACTCAACATATCCATTTGATTTTCCCCCCTATAGCAGTGGTGCAGTGTATTGTGGTCACTGAAAAGTTACCGGTTACTGACTGGAATCTGCAACCTCTTGCAATCACTGCACCTTAAGTGCAGTCTCTCCTCCATCAGCTTTCACCTTCACTTCAACCAACTGTCTCACTCTACTGCTGCTACTGTTGGGTAATTAAAAATAATATGTGGCACAAGGACAGACAGTTTACCTGCATACCATTAACCCAACGGTGCTGCCAATATTGTGTAGCATTCCTGAAAGGGAGATAATGAATAAATCATTCACTCAATGCCTGTTTCCTCATCAGTGTTTATGCTGAATGAAGCACACAGCACCAACTTTCCAATGTGTACCTTTACAGGCATCTCATCTCATAGGCTGATAGACTAAGTACAAAGCCCTGTAAGCCAATCAATAAATACCTTATATACAGGCTCTCAGCAATTTTTTTAGATTAATGGCTATTTTCCCCTAAATATAAGAAGATTCTCTCACTTAAAGTGTAAATGATCAAATCAGTGTTTTTAATTATTGAGACAAGCAAATGTTTTATAACTATTTTACATGACGTTTAACCCTGCTATACAGGGTGAGGCACAACTGTTGACTAACTAGGTTATCCTTCATTTAACTTGCTTCTGCTGCATCTAGTTTAAAAATATAGTATAGCATATCTTTCTCAAACCAACTTAATTCAATTTCTGGCCACAGAGGGTGAAGCAAAGTAGTAAACAGGCCTGGATAGCATGTCAGTCCATTGCAAGCCCTACTCACGGAAGTCCAGTTTATAGATACCAATTAATCTTATGTGTTTAACTTTCGAAATGTGGGAGGAAAACCTGAGTACTCTTAGAAACACCCACACAGATACAGATCTGTGCAGACAATAATTGGGCATGAAATTTGAACCCAGGACAGTGCATCTGTGAGGCAAAAGTGCTCACCACTATGGCTTGAGTTAGTAGTCATAGTATTTGTTTACACATTTCTACAGTTGAAACATGGGTAGCTTGTGTGATTTGCACATTAGGCTGGGAATTAATTGGTCATCTAGTGGTTTAGGGTCCACTGACTCTATCATAAAGCATATTCTAGTACATATCCACACTGACTCAAGCTGGACCAATTTGGATATGCCAGTAAACCTATTATGTCTTTTGATTGTGGGAGAAAAAATACGTCAACACAGAGAGAACATGAAAACTCCACCAATACTGTAACTGAATGGTGATTTTTTCCCAGTCCCCTGATGTTTTGAACTAACTACTGTACCACCCAAAAGTAAAGTATACATAGGAAAAATACACTTTACATTGTGAAATTATTTACAAAGGAAACGTATTAAAGAAATCCCTAAATAAATACCATAAATTCACCTTGCACTTCTAGGGATAAAGCTGAGATGCATTAATTGAATGATAAAAAATGACACAAGTGCAGCAGCTATCACCACTCCCTTGCTGCTCCAAGGATCAAAGTGCAAATGCCAGACAGTCTGTAATGAGTTTAAATGCCAAACGCTTAAGTGTTTGAATGGATTTCTATCTTGATAATCTAGTTTTCTTCCCAAATTCCAAAGATTTGTGTGTCAGGCTGAACAGTGACTCTAAATACTCCCAGTGTGAGTAATAGGGACTTAAGATGGATTGGTGGTAAGCCAAGGTTTGCTTTCTTCAATATGTTTGATGCAGACTCAAGCCCACTGTGACACAGAGCTACAATAAAAGGTGTAAGAATATGGAAAAGTATAAATATTTAGTGCCAGGTTTACAGGAAAAGAAGGGATTTAGAGTAGGCATAGCAGGTGGGAGGAAATGGGCCAGACAGAAGCTGATTTAAAAAATAGACAGACAGACAGACAGACAGACAGACAGACAGACAGACAGACAGACAGACAGACAGACAGACAGATAGATAGATAGATAGATAGATAGATAGATAGATAGATAGATAGATAGATAGATAGATAGATAGATAGATAGTACTTTGTTGATTCCCAGGGGAAATTTTGCTTTTACAAGAATAAGAAATCTACATTGGGAGCGAAGTTGACACAGAAGTCCACATTGCTGGTGAATGAAAAGCCACACACCCTACCACAACAGTGTGAACACTTATAGTATTCTACAAATAAAAAGAGAAAGGATGGGTACAAGCAAAGTTTGACAGCAAAATCAATAAAATAAAACTAACATTGCAGGCTACCGAAAGGCACTTTACTGAATTTACTGTCTTTTTCTTGCATTAAGAAACATCTATATGCAAAATTAATTTCTACTTTTTCAGTACAATTTTCCAGTTTCTCATTACAGTACTTTCTACATGAACATTGAGGCATTTATAAGGAAAGTCAGTGATCTGTTGTTGGACACTGTAAAGAGAACAGGAAAATCTCCAGCAAAGCAAAAATGCTCAGCAATGTAAAACTACATTGTATGGGTCAGTGGCTCAACACTAAACTAATATAATTTGACTGTTAAAACATATTATTTGGACCTACAAGTGTGGTGCAGTGGCAATGTCACAGTGTAAGAGATACAGTTTCAGGAAATGGTTTTAAACGGCAACTAGAAACATGTACAACTATGTTATTTTAGAAATTTCAACATACACTTCCTTATTCTACTTACATCAAAATCTGTGACTGTATAGCATTGAAGCAAAAATATACAGTCACAATTAGCCTGTTATGTCTTCCTATTGGAGTCAATTGAATAAATATCTCTAAACTTAATGGGTTGCTCTTCTTGACTCTGTCAAGACAGTCACTGTTTCCTTGTTTTCTTAAACAGAAAATGCATATTTAGAGAAGTAGTGAATCAAATTGAAAACTTTAGGCTTTTTCATTTGTTGTGACAATGAGAAAGATTTAACCAGGCTATGTACTGTATTTTGTGGGTAAATGTATTTCAATGTACATTGGGATTTAAGGTTTGCTACTGTTTTACAATATTATAAAATGAAAATATTTCAGATGAGTCTGTTGTCTATATATCATGATGCAATCCTTTGACGTTTGCATTTTACATTGAGGTTTAATTGCAAGTAATTTAAAGTGAATCAGACTGGGTGGTTGCAAGGCTTTTAAGAGCTCATATGACGAGACATGAGTGTGTATTGCAGTAATTCAGTGATCAGCTTAGTGAAGCAAGGGTTATTTTTAATAATTGTGCTTGGGCATTCTGTATGAATTAAAAAATGATTTCTAAACTTCAGCATTGTGCTGCTGCATTAATTATCTCACCACAACCTTAAAAATGGATTTACTGAGTTTAGTGTATGAATAGATATTTCACTTAGTTTTCCCTAAAACCGTTATTTCTGAGTTACTACACATTAAAAACAGTAGCACTGTTCCTAAGACTCAGTACTTTATTCTCATTGGCGGCACATTACTGAATTTAACAATACTTGTGTTGCTTATTGTTCTTATAGTTGCACAAGCTAATTTAAGCAATCTTAATCTCAATGGCAGGTTAGTCTGGGATTGAGACTGAGTGATTGAGTTGATTTGTTATTCATAAGTATACTGTGACTCCAGTAAAGCCTGACAACCATGACAAAAAAATGTATGCCTTCTCATAATCAGATGTTGACTTGTTTTACTATAGCACTGATATTCCCAAACATTTGAAGCTACAGTATACTGTATCTCAACTGTCGGATGGGTATCCTACGGAGACATGTCAATAATGCACATTTTCAAAATTTGAAGGCTAATATTCAAAGTGTTGAAAGATTAATGACAAGACTGAAATGTGCAAATTATTCTTGCTTATTGACCTTTTTTCAAAAAAGAAAAAAAAAGAAGTAAGAAATTTTGTTTGATCTGTTCCATTGAGATGTTCATAGGACCTTAAAGAGTGATCCTGACATCTGAAGTAATTTGTAGGCATTACCTTGGACAGTAACTCCTAGTTGACCTTTAAAGAGGCAGCGGGGCAATGCATAACATCAGAGGAGACACTTTTAAAGTATTTTTGATGAAGGTAGGTGAGTAAGCCATCCCACCAGATAGACAGGTAGGTAGATAGAAAAGCTTCATTGGGCAACACCATTTTATGAGTGTGTTTTCAAATGATACTTTTCTCACGTGTCACCTACAATCGTTTTAAGAAATCCATACTTTCTTAACATATAGTAGCGTTAGGATAGCACAAAGAGGAGCACACATAATTCAGTACACACACACATACACTTTGTAGTTTATTTTTTATCAGCTTTAAGAATTATTATATCACCTGCATCACCTACATTTTTCTAAGAACATGCTTTAGTGCCACAATATGAGCAAGTGAAGGAACCAGATCGCACTGTCCTAACATTCCAACACACCAGCTTACCTCAAAGAAAATGTAAGAAGCATTTGTTATTTATTGTTATTTATTAAAATACTGTACATGTTTTATTGCCACTACCTAAATAAGAAGTAACCCTAAAATGGAATTCCTTCAGTATGTGTTCTATAGAATACTGCCTTGTTAATTTTGTTTAATTTCAGAAAAGGTTTTAAAATAAATTTAATATAATATTCTCCAAAATAAAAAAGAAGGGTGAAAACAATTCTGGCATACGGTAACACTTTCACATTTTCTCTTTCAAGGAGTCAGATTTGTGTCTCATTTCTTAATGAAACACTATTCGTACACTGGTACAAACGTTGAGGGTGCTCACTCACCCCCAGATATCTTTTCAGCATGAAAGCATCACAAAAGGATTTTACTGGGCTCATTTAAAATCAGATACATTCTTGTCAACAAAAAACACTATCCAGTTGTGTTAAGAGCCTAAATGGGCAGAATGGTGTTTTGGCAATGTCTTGGCATGACTCCAAAGTTTGAATATGTATATAACTGAGATGGAGAAAAGATCAGTGTCTAGACTGATTGGACTTAGACAGCCATGATTATTAAGGTATTGGACAGGGTGTGATACATACACTATCAAGCCCCACTTAATCCAAAACTAAATCACAGTGGTACAAGTGAAGAAACAGCCCTAGACAAGACATCAGTCCATAACAGGGCACACATATGTTCACACCACACTCAAGCTAATTTATAGTCACTAATTAAGCAACCTTGGGATTAAAAGCAGGGTACTCAGAGGAAACTAAAAACATGGAGAGTACACACAAAAAAATAATTACTGGATTTGAACCCAGAATGCTGGATCTGTTTGGCAGCAGCACTAACTACTGTACCACCATGTTGCCCAAAGTAGCTAATTCATCCTTTCACCTTGACTTTTTTGTGTGAGTCACAAACTAGATATGAAAAGCATGTTTATTTTTTCTTTTCAGTCTGTTGACTGTCATGCTTTAAAATTTTGATGATCAAGATTTTTAGAACAGGTACTTAACATCTGAATAAAGAAAACAGCATTTAAATAGCACATATGCATATACTGTATATGTTTGCACTTTGAGTTTATAAACCATGGTACAGTGCCAAATTGCATCAGTGGGACATCCTAAACACCCGACAAAGGGGTGATGATGAGTCACACTATTGTTTATTGTGACAAGGTTGTTTTTGTCTGTAACGTTTCCTGAGGTCTACCTCCCATATTTGATTCCACCTCTGGCACCCACAGCACCAGTTTAGATAAAGGATGTTGAAACCCTAGTTACACCAGCTGGTCTAATCCCTGTTAGGCATTCTTACTTGCTATTAAATGCAAATATGCAAGGGAGAGGCAATACAAAATCATATGTGAAACTATTCAGAAAATGTAAATGAACTCTTCAATATATCACCATCAGGCAAGCTCACATAAGACTGTCGGATTTGCCATACACCTGCACAAATATGATACTAAATTAGTTTCCACTTTAATAAAGAAGCAATTCCTTTGCCAAATGCATGTTACATGTGTTTGAAAAGTGTAAACAGGTTTGAGGAAAAATATTTTTAACCATTCATTACATTTGTATTCCACTAATTTTGTTGCATCATAAAGCCACTACGATTCCAAAATTAACTTTCCAAACTGCATCTAACATTGGATTGCTTGGGGTCTTATTCATACAGGAACCAACCCTGGGTGGGATGTACGCATCCATCCATGTCAACATCAGTACAATATAAAGTTGTCAGTCAAACTACAGCAAAATGCATATTATTCTAAATGTGGGATGCAATATAAATCTAGCAATACAATTTCAAAACCTTTCTTTCTTTCTTTCTTTCTTTCTTTCTTTCTTTCTTTCTTTCTTTCTTTCTTTCTTTCTTTCTTTCTTTCTCTCTGAAGTGTAATACTTTTAATGGAATGCTAAATATTTACACAGTTGTTAGATTTTCATCTACCATAGTAATACTCAGGTTTGGTGCCAAACATTTAAAGGAGCTCACTTGAAATCTGATGGAAAGAAATTGCATGCAGTGATTGAAATGCAAAAATGCATTTATATTCATTTTATGTGCTCATACTCTATGTTAACAAATCTGTAATATTTTAAATTGTGTGAGTATCCTCTATATATTCTGATACATTAGTTGCTATTCACTTTGCTTCCTGCTGTATGGTCTCTACAGCTGTAGGTTTTACCCCATTTCAACCTCATAATGCTGGTTTATAATATGGTTGGACTTTAACAGGAATTACACTTTAACTTGATTTTATTACAGATCACTGTGTGGTAATAATTACATGATCTAAAATGTAGGTTACTTATAATTAGTACAATTGGCACGGTGACCTCTTACCTTCAACATCCCCTTGCGGTTATTGTCTGGATTCACATCCTGAAGTGGATCAAGCTGGTCAAAAATGGATGGTAGTAACAGATGGTTAGTTTACAGCAAATTGTAAAAGTCTCGCAGAGGACAGTGCTTCAGCTATAGCCCTAATATAGTTAACTTTGGAGTTCTGATGTTTTATTATTATTTAAATATGTATATGACACCCCCCTATTAATACAGATCTGGCATAACCTGTAATATAAAATATACATACAGTAACTTGAATCATGTAGAGTGATGTTCAGATATAATAAAAGTTGAAATCTGAACGATTGCACTATAGAAGTTTTCAGTAATACCATGTTAGAGACAGATAGACCTCCATGGTAAGTACTGCATTCTGTTCTCCAAAGCTGTATAGTTATTTCAGTTTTCTTTTTAAGATTTTCAGGTACAACCAGTTTGAATGCTGAGTTATGGAATGTTCACTAAAGTCAGTACAGAGCAACTGCCAGCAGTCAACTAGGGTGAACATTTGAGATGATGCCATTCTAATTTGGTTCTGTCTAGTTTACAACAAAGAACCTCTACATAGGAAATTACCTCTTTCTCCTCTTTCCCCACCCTATAGTCAGTATTAACCAAGACCATCTTATTATTTGCAACTTCCCAAGAAATATATTTTCAATAGACAGAATCTTCCTTTTAAATTGAGTACTCTAAAGTACAGTTCAAAATTATCTTCTAAACAGCACTTAGTAACATTAAGCAGATGCAGAATAGTAAGCCAGCATTGTGGGTGTTATCTTTTTTCTCTTTGACAGAAAATGTAATTGAACGTCTGAGTCAAAGTCTTCATATATTAACTTATTTAGTCAGCATTCGTGTTGTGGGCAATATATCTGCTGAGTCATGAATGGCTAGGTTTGAATAAAACCAACAGCAGTATGACTATATGTAAATCTATATTCTTGAAATTGGTGTTTATTTAAATAGATTGTTTCTTGTGTGTTGTTCAAAGGTGCACAAAGCTTTTTAGTTTGAATATCTAATGAGCAGGGTGTGCACAATAAATTCCACATAAAGCATTTTCAAATTAATTCAAATTGCAGTTAAAACAGGTTCTGTACTTCAAAATAACCGTTTCATCTAAACTGCAAATAAATTATGATTACGTTTCTGTCAGCATTTAGTAGACTATACAATAGTATTCTTCATTTAGGAAATGTGGCTTGATGTTTTGTTGACTATAGCAAAACACCATTTGAAGATATGCAGATCACAGTTTTTAATTACATTATGTCATGCTTCTTCACTAAAATTACTGCAAATTAAATGTGATTATTTCCACAATAATATAAAAACTAAACCAGTGGTCTCTAACTCTTCTGGACGGCCGCAGTGGCTGCAGGTTTTCATTCTAACCCTTTTCTTAATTGGTGATCAGTTTTTGCTGGTAATCAACTCTTTTTCCTTTCATTTTAATTGACTTGTTTTTTAAGATTGTTCCCCAGAATTTCTTCATTGTTCCCTCTGAATTGCTTCATTTCTTTCCTTAAATGGCACCCAAATAGAAATGAATTGT
This sequence comes from Erpetoichthys calabaricus, assembly GCF_900747795.2. NCBI lineage: Eukaryota > Metazoa > Chordata > Cladistia > Polypteriformes > Polypteridae > Erpetoichthys > Erpetoichthys calabaricus. The sequence continues at coordinate 93,066,033 of NC_041396.2, read as the reverse complement.
GAAGTGAGTGAGCCAACAGAAGACCAACTAAGTCAGGGCCTCAAACCAATTTCACTCCAGCTAGATGCTTAATTAGGCACTGACTCTTGTTGTTAATTAAACCTATTCTTTAATTCCATGGCTTGTTACTGCTCCAATTGTGTAATAGCATACATTTCTGAAATTGTTGATTTTCTCCTTTCTAAAAGTACTGTTAAAATGTTTTGTGGACCTGAGCAGATCAACACTCCTAAGACCTTCATCTTTATTTAATTTCAGATATTGTATGATTGACACAGTTTGCTGGTCATATTTTGGCTCATTTTGTATCTCACTAATACTTGGGTACTAATTAAACAAAAATAAACTATTAAGGTGTCTGAATCTTCAACAGCAAGTCAATTAAAATTTATTTAAAAAAATTAATTAGCAGCAAAAACCAGACACCAGTTAAGAAAAGGGTTAGAATGAAAACCTGCAGCCAATGCAGCCCTCCAGGACCGGAGTTGGGGACCCCTGTTCTAGACTAGTTGTGAATTATAGTAAAGTTTAAACAAATTTCATCCATTACTGCACTGAATACTGCTATGTATTTTCAAGATATACTGAATGGTATTTAGTACCTTTAAAATAGCATTGCTACAAGCTAAAGGATTAATCGGGTCCTGTCTGAAGTCTTAAAAAGTGCCAAGAGCAGAACTGATCCTTTCAGACAGAAGTCATCCAGTACATCCAGAAGTCAAAATTTGCTTATAAGGTCAAAGTTTAAAGAAAGTGAGTGTAAACAGTAGTTTCCAAATTAATTTATTCTAGCATATTAGCTTCCCTAATAGGTGACATTAAAAAGAGGGGATGGTCTTATTTGTGCCTTGTAGTCTGTCGTAACAAGTATTCATTCATGTTTCATTTATATTTCACGCAAAACAGTTTCATATTGTTCCATTTCTTTTTGGTTTTATTACTGCATATTACACTACACAACATGCCTGATTATGGAGCTTTATATGATGTCTAGAGCTGTGTTTACATAACCTACTGACATTCCCTTCCAGGGATAGTTACATTTGAATTGATTTAGATATATTTAAATCTATCATTGAAGATAATTCCACAGTAAAAGAACAAAAAATAATAAAAAGACAAAAAATTGTGTGAAATAGTCATCACATTCCACTGTTACAATAACCGAAAAATGTATATTAAGGTGTAATATATTTTAATATCTCTTATAGTCACCCAATAAATTCATCAATGTTTTTTTCCCGAACCAATTTAACCCAATAATCCCATTAGTATTGAATGTAAGTCAGGAACCATTCTTGGAGGTGATGCCAGTTTATATTTTATTACTGTTGTTATTATTTTGAGTGAGTGTGAAAGTGTGTGTGAATGTGCCCAGAAATAAATTGGCTCTTCGTCAAGGTTTGGCTTCCAAAATACAGTTTGGATAGGCACAAACTACTTGTGACCCATCCATTAATCCATTTTTTAGACTTGCTTATTCTGAGCAGGGTTGAGGAGCAGTAAGCATCAGATGCTAGACAGAAACAACCCTGGATAAGCCCCAAGTCCATCACAGGGTGAACACACACACACAAATACATGCTAGGGCCAATTTAGCAATTGTAGTCCACTTAAACCTGCATGGACTCTGGGAGGAAACCTGAGCACCTACAAGAAACCACACGAATATGGTGGAGCACATGCAAACTTCACACAAGGAGAACTCAGGATGTGAACTGCAGTCTCCTTATCTTGTTGTGAGGCATGAGCAGTACCACTGTGCCCAGTGCCAGTGCTGAGTTATTTTGTGCCCTAGGCCAAGCTCATTAGTGCACCAACTAACTGTTCGGTAGCTAACCCATGTGGAGGGCACCCCATTATGATCTGCGCCCTAGGCAAAAGCCTAATTCACCTTAATGACTGTGCTACCCCATTTATAACCCTGAACTATATAATCCAGTTAAAAATGGATGACTAATCATAACAGTCGAGAAATGTAAGGGGTAACCAGATCCTGAAGTGGGCACATACTCAATACTCATAATCCATGCTGGCACATCTCTGTTGTACTTTTATAAGTGCTAACATTTATACACCCCCTACCCCACCCCAACACACACGCACACTTTATCGGCAAAATTCTGTAAATGAACGTGACGTGTAATCAGACCTCCAAAGGCAGACTGCCAAACCCTCAACAATATGAAATTGTTTCAAATGTCATCTTCCCAACAGTGTGAAACGCCAATTATTTTTTCTATTTAAGTCATTGAACACGTTACATACAAGTAAAAACGAGTATCCAAACATACAGATAAGACGTTTCTTGTGCAATGTATATCTTTCGATGGTCCTAACATGTAACGCGTCAATCTTTAAAAGCCGATCCTTGCATTAGGAATTGTTGCAGGGTTCCGTGCTCTGATTTTCTTTAGGACTAGTAACACAAAGTTTGCTCCGTTTTTTAATTTTATAATTTCGTTTCCACTGTCGTTTTTGTTAAGCGTTTGCTCCCTTTTCGCGTATTTCTGATTAGCACAGATCAGGTGCCTGTCTACGGTGCACGCCAATTCCATCTGAAGCCACATCCCTCACCTTCGTGTCTCTGCCTTTCTCTTACTAAATGGGAGCGCATTCTGCCACAGTCTACCACGCCTCCGTCGGTATTTGAGGTTCTCAGGTGATGCATGGCTGAATGATGGATTCTCACTCAACCCGTCAGTCGCAAGTACACAAAAGGAGTAAACAAAGGTGTCTTAGTTCGCCAGACGAGTGACTCCGCGCGGGGCGGAGTCTGAAGAAAACACCGAAACAAGTTGCGATTGAAAGCAGTGGGGCGAAGTTGGAGTTAGGGGGACAAGTTCGTTTGGCCGGAAGAAAAAAAAGGAGCACGACTTTGGGGAGGAGAGTCCCGCATCGGTCAGTTAGCGGCCTTGCTCCCCGTGCCTCCATAATGCTGAACGAGAGGATATTTACGCTTTTCAAGCGTAACCTTCAACATACACTGACTTATTGGAGCGTCTTCTTCAGTTTTGGGCTCTGTATTGCATTCTTGGGACCCACCATCCTAGACCTGAGGTGTCAGACGCAAGCCACTCTACACCAAATCACCTGGGTTTTCTTCTCGCAACAGCTTTGCCTTTTGATAGGCAGCTCGGTGGGGGGCATATTCAAGAAAACGTAAGTGTGGATTTTGTTTTACGAGGGTAAAGGTGCCTTTCAGCAAGCCTTTGGAGAGATGGTAAAATATACTAAAGCAAGCAGGACAAGGTTGCAGTGAATGTGGATTTTTTGTAAACAGTTTAAATTATTTTTTAAATAGAGAAAACGGGGAACAACGTTTAACATGGTAGAAACATTGGGTTTAACATAAAGATACAGATATAAGTATCACTAATATACATGTGCGTTTGTGTGTAATTGATTATATCGGTAGTACAGAAAAACATTTTTCTGCAATGCAAGACAGTATATGACAATAACTAACACTCATCACAGAAAGAGTTTTCAGCACAGTAGTAGCAGTGGCATAGATGCGATTAACCAACGTGAAACAACTAAACTGATTTATTTTTTCATTTGTAGCTCTTAACTGAAGCCTAGTCAATAGAGGATGTGCGTTAATTTGTTCCTCATTAAGTTTAAAGGTGCATTGGGGACTCAGTTCTGGGATGAGAGCTGCCCAGTTTTGCAATTTCTCTCAACAAGGTGCAACAACGTTTGTTTTGCCAGGAATATTAGTCTCCAGATGAATTAGGATTTAGTATTTAAAAATCTGATGTTTTCTGTAAAGCTGTGATCACAGCGGTAAAACAGTGCATGCCATTATTTTATTATGTGGAAAAAGACAGAATCATGCCATATACAAAAAGAGTGCTTATTTCATTTCCCCAGTTGTGCTGCAGTTGGGTTACAAAAGTTGTAAGAAAAAATGATTTTTATCATTGCAAAGCAATATCTATTGAAGCGATTTTGCTCAGAATAAGTAGACTTCTAGCATTTACAGTGTGAAGAACTCTGGCAAGTTTTCATGCAGGCTAAGTTGTTGTAGTGTCCTTTTACTTGCATGCTGACACAAATCTGAAGGAAGTCAAATTGTGTTCAGGGCTGCCGAAAACAAATCATTCTGATGAAAGGCAAAGCTGAAATGTTGACCTTGTCCCGATATTTGTACCTATTTAAATTATGACCTTATACTCTTTCAATATATAGAGAATACAGTCCTGAGCAATTCAAAATCATTAAAATTATATTTGTTCAAGCATGAGTTTGTATAGTGTTTTATAATAATCATAATAATGCATTTTATTTATATAGCACATCTCCATGCTCAAAGCACTTAATAGAAATTCATGTATGTCAATCTTGTAAACAATTATGGGGTGAAATTGGATATGCAGTGAGTTTTGAGTTTAACCCTCTAAGCGGGCTTCAGTTTTGGCCATTTTCCACTACTTTGATTTAACTGGCCACACATTCTTCATACTTAATATGCATGTTCTATACATCAAAAGGAAGGGCTGATATTTCTCATCCAGAATATTTAACCGAATAAAAATGTATATAAATGACAGTACAGTAAGTTGCCAAATTCAGTCACATTTTTACCAAAACGTACACCTTTAAATATTATTCTTATTAGCATAAATTTTGGAATAAGCTTCCAAACACTGCCAAGTGATACATAATATATCAACAGTAGCCAAAAATAATGGTTATGAAATATCCACAGCTGACATGTCTCATATTATTTTAAGTAGTAAGCTTTCTGTGTTAAAATAAATGTCTACATTAAGAACATGCTTTACTGAAAGCACATGCACTAGATGTCCAAATGAAGGCCAAGCATTGCTGTTTCAGAATTTATACAGTGAAGGAACTATATTGTGAGAAGAAATTACATCACAATAAAGTTAAAACTCTGTTTTTGCCAAAATGTAGAGTGTTGCCTTTCTTGTCATAAATGTTGGAATATAATTCCAAATACCACAAATATAGGGTGGTCCAGATATAACTATGCAACTTTTAATGCAATGCAATAATTGCATAGTTAGATCTGGACCACCCTGTATAACACAGAATGCATGTCCAGATGGATAAGAACAACTGGGGAAAAAGTTTTGAAATACTAACGACCAATTTGTAGAGTTTTACTCTCTTGATGCAGTAAAAATAATTTTTCTTCCTCTGCCTTTACTGCTTTTAAATAAATTGCCATATAAGGGATTTCCCTTACAAAAAAGCATATATTCTACATGTCTAAGTGAAGTCCAGACTTTGTTCCTTCAGAATATATATATCCAGAAAAGGAATTGTGCTGTGTGCCCAAATTATAGCACAAAAAATAGCAAAATTTAAAAACATCTTCAGAAAACAAAATCCTGAAATAGAACACCAGTATCATCATCATCATCATAATTTTCCTTGTAGTCGTATTGATTCAGGAATAATCTGAAGTGATAAAAATAAAGTCCTTGGAAGAGAAAACAATACATGGCAAACATGATCAAGAGTTAAAAAAAAAAAAATCAAACTTTATTACAAACAGTTGGACAAAATCTTATTTTACCCTCCCAATTACAGAAACAGTTATAAAAAAAGTAACAATTTTCAAATCAAAATAAAGTTGTAAGAACCTAATGATTTATGCCACCGTGCAGAACAGATTGAGTGTAATAGTTATACACACATATATACATATATTGCTGAAAAAAATTAAAAGAACGCTTTTTAATCAGATTATAGCATTAAGTCAATGAAACTTCGGGGCTATTGATCTGGTCAGTTAAGTAGCAGAGGGGGTTGTTAATCAGTTTCAGCTGCTTTGGTGTTAATGAAATTAACAACAGGTGCACTAGAGGGGTAACAATGAGATGACCTCCAAAACAGGAATGGTTTAACAGGTGGAGGCCACTGACATTTTTCCCTCCTCATCTTTTCTGACTGTTTTTTCAATAGTTTTGTATTTGGCTATGGCCAGTGTCACTACTGGTAGCATGAGGCGATACCTGGACCCTACAGAGGTTACAAAGGTAGTCCACCTTCTCCAGGATGGCACATCAATATGTGCCATTGCCAGAAGGTTTGCTGTGTCTCCCAGCACAGTCTCAAGGGCATGGAGGAGATTGCAGGAGACAGGCTGTTACTCTAGGAGAGCTGGACAGGGCCGTAGAAGGTCCTTAACCCATCAGCAGGACTGGTATCTGCTCTTTTAGGCAAGGAGGAACAGGATGAGCACTGCCAGAGCCCTACAAAATGACCTTCAGCAGACCACTGGTGTGAATGTCTCTGACTGAACAATCAGAAACAGACTTCCTGAGGGCCCGATGTCCTCTAGTGGGCCTTGTGCTCACGGCCCGGCACCATGGAGCTCAATTGGCATTTGCCATAGCATACCAGAATTGGCAGGTCCACCACTGGTGCCCTGTGCTTTTCACTGATGAGAGCAGGTTCATCCTGAGCACGTGACAGACATGAAAGGGTCGGGAGAAGTCGTGGAGTACATTATGCTGCCTGTAACATTGTTCAGCATGACCAATTTGGTGGTGGCTCAGTGATGGTCTGGGAAGGCATAGCCATGGAGGGACACACAGACCTCTACAGGCTAGACAATGGCACCCTGACTGCCATAAGGTATCGGTATAAAATACTTGGACCCATTGTCAGACTCTATGCTGGTGCAGTGGGTCCTGGGTTCCTCCTGGTGCACGACAATGCCCAGCCTCATGTGGCAAGAGTATGCCGGCAGTTCCTGGAGGATGAAGGAACTGATACCACTGACTGTCCCCCATGCTCGCCTGACCTAAATTCAATAGAACACCTCTGGGACATTATGTTTTAGTCCATCCGACGCCGCCAGGTTGCACCTCAAGACTGTCCAGGAGCTCAGTGATGCCCTGGTCCAGATCTGGGAGGAGATCCCCCAGGACACCATCCATCATCTCATTAGGAGTATGCCCGGAAATTGTCAGGCATCCATACAAGCACGTGGGGGCCATACAAACTACGGAGTACAATTTTGAGTTGCTGTAATAGAGTATAAGTTTAATATGTCACTGTACTCTCTACAAATACAGTGGTGTGAAAAACTATTTGCCCCCTTCCTGATTTCTTATTCTTTTGCATGTTTGTCACACAAAATGTTTCTGATCATCAAACACATTTAACCATTAGTCAAATATAACACAAGTAAACACAAAATGCAGTTTTTAAATGATGGTTTTTATTATTTAGGGAGAAAAAAAATCCAAACCTACATGGCCCTGTGTGAAAAAGTAATTGCCCCCTTGTTAAAAAATAACCTAACTGTGGTGTATCACACCTGAGTTCAATTTCCGTAGCCACCCCCAGGCCTGATTACTGCCACACCTGTTTCAATCAAGAAATCACTTAAATAGGAGCTGTCTGACACAGAGAAGTAGACCAAAAGCACCTCAAAAGCTAGACATCATGTCAAGATCCAAAGAAATTCGGGAACAAATGAGAACAGAAGTAATTGAGATCTATCAGTCTGGTAAAGGTTATAAAGCCATTTCTAAAGCTTTGGGACTCCAGCGAACCACAGTGAGAGCCATTATCCACAAATGGCAAAAACATGGAACAGTGGTGAACCTTCCCAGGAGTGGCCGGCCGACCAAAATTACCCCAAGAGCGCAGAGATGACTCATCCGAGAGGTCACAAAAGACCCCAGGACAACGTCTAAAGAACTGCAGACCTCACTTGCCTCAATTAAGGCCAGTGTTCACAACTCCACCATAAGTAAGAGACTGGGCAAATACGGCCTGCATGGCAGATTTCCAAGACGCAAACCACTGTTAAGCAAAAAGAACATTAGGGCTCGTCTCAGTTTTGCTAAGAAACATCTCAATGATTGCCAAGACTTTTGGGAAAATACCTTGTGGACTGATGAGTCAAAAGTTGAACTTTTTGGAAGGCAAATGTCCCGTTACATCTGGCGTAAAAGGAACACAGCATTTCAGAAAAAGAACATCATACCAACAGTAAAATATGGTGGTGGTAGTGTGATGGTCTGGGGTTGTTTTGCTGCTTCAGGACCTGGAAGGCTTGCTGTGATAGATGGAAGCATGAATTCTACTGTCTACCAAAAAATCCTGAAGGAGAATGTCCGGCCATCTGTTCGTCAACTCAAGCTGAAGCGATCTTGGGTGCTGCAACAGGACAATGACCCAAAACACACCAGCAAATCCACCTCTGAATGGCTGAAGAAAAACAAAATGAAGACTTTGGAGTGGCCTAGTCAAAGTCCTGACCTGAATCCAATTGAGATGCTATGGCATGACCTTAAAAAGGCGGTTCATGCTAGAAAACCCTCAAATAAAGCTGAATTACAACAATTTTGCAAAGATGAGTGGGCCAAAATTCCTCCAGAGCGCTGTAAAAGACTCATTGCAAGTTATCGCAAACGCTTGATTGCAGTTATTGCTGCTAAGGGTGGCCCAACCAGTTATTAGGTTCAGGGGGCAATTACTTTTTCACACAGGGCCATGTAGGTTTGGATTTTTTTTTCTCCCTAAATAATAAAAACCACCATTTACAAACTGCATTTTGTGTTTACTTGTGTTATATTTGACTAATGGTTAAATGTGTTTGATGATCAGAAACATTTTGTGTGACAAACATGCAAAAGAATAAGAAATCAGGAAGGGGGCAAATAGTTTTTCACACCACTGTATATCTTATAAATCTGACTTTTTCTACTTGCATGCACAGTTGACACAGAGCCAGATTTAGCACAGGGGTTCACCATATAGAACTGTTAGGCAAGCATTATAAGACAAGACAGACAGAGACAACTGAGAAATGGGCAGTCGGACTGAGAACTGCTGTATACCATTTTTGTCTGTCAAAGTCAGCATTAAACTGTATCCTCTTTTGCCTTGTTTGGAATGGTGTGATTCACCTAAGTGGGGGCCTGCATGTGAAGAAAGAGTATAAAGCCTTGGAGCTAGTGCTGGGCGGTATACCGGTTCATACCAAAAACTGTTTTTTTTTATTTTTGTTATGATATGGATTTTTCTTATACCGCAACATCGGTTTAAATAGCCTAAACAACATTCGGAACGTGGCGCAGCAGGAAACTGTTTAAGGGGAAACCTTTTTCACTGCTGCACCTCTAAACACGAATGCAACGGAGTACATGCATTGGTGGAGGTATTGAACCTACCTTAATATAAATTAAGGTAAATAACATTCAATCTGGCTTTTATGTAAGTAACATATAAATGTTAATGTTTTGGGCACATGCACCGTCCAGATATAATAATAATAATAAATAATAATCATAGATCTAAATACTAGAGTGGAGAGTCTAAAGCTGAAGGTGGAAGCTGCCGTCGCTGTACTTTTGTATATAAGAGACCAGATCGAATGTTATTTACTTATTTACCTTTATTTATTTACTTACTTCCTACAGCGTAAAGTCACAAGTAGACTGCAGAGCTTCTCGTGTACATATACAAAGCACAGAGATTGCAAAAGTACGAAGTACATTCTTGCTCCGATGTAGAACCGTCATCATGATCTGAGTTCACCTCTGTTACTGCTGTTTTCACATAAAGACACGCTATGTCAGATGGGGGGGTGGGATCGTGAACGTGACTAAGAGAATAAAACTGAATAAAAAAAACAAAAAAAAAAAACAAAGCTAACCTTTACAAGCATCATAAATTTACACAGGCTATTACAGACTGAAATCAAATGTATGTTTTTATTCTAAGATAGTAAGAATAAGAGCAGCTCATTTCTCAAAATGGACTCGTCCGGGGTCGAACCCGTGAAGTTTTGATTACCTTTCAACAGCTGATACCATTGCGCCACCGAAACGGTCATAGCAAATACGTGTCAATGTCGCATCCTAACGCGGGTTCTTTTTCTGCAGTTATAGTCTTGAATAGAAGTGCACTTGTTCAGTTATATTTGTACCTTTTGTGAAGGTGTATTATTTGATATTTGGACTTCAGGCTTCACACATTATACACTTCATGTCTACATTTTGTCAATTATTACTAAAACATGAAAAAAGTTTGTTTTAACGATGTGTTTACATAAACATGAAATGCATGTGTTCCAAATAACGATATAGTATTTATAAAAGGTGTAATTTTGCTTGACTTCACTCTATCCAACTCTAAGCAACTGACACACAGATAAACAGACTTAAGCTGAGAAAACTATGTGGTGGTGGGGGGATGTGCTTATCAACACATTTACAGGACAAAAGATGCTGATGGAGAGGTGCAAAGCGATTTAAGGTGGGACGGATCTACAAGTTTTTTTCGTAGGCTCTGGTAATTCTAGTGTTAAGTGGGTGGGATCATGGTAGTGACAAAAAAGCATTATATTGTTTATATTGATAAACTGTAATTGCTAGAGCTCAATTAGCCTTAATTACCTATACTTATTTTTATAGAGACCCTTGTAACATAGCACTTACAAACATGAAATCCAGTGTTAATTTAATTAAGGATAAAATTTATAAACTGGAAGTAGCAGCTGAGTCATTAAAGAAGGCAAAGGTGATCGACAGCACAGACCTTGAAACAAATATTACAGGAGTAAAAATATTCAGGCTCAATAAGAGTGTTGGCAGTTTCACAGACAGACTATGAAAATGTGTGTTTGGCAGTGCCACATATCCAGAAGTACACAGCAAGGCATTTGGGGTGACGACAGTGCCAGATTGAGGGGGCATCTTATCATTTCACAGGTCTGTACAGAGTAAATGTTTAGGAAGATAATTCTGGGTTGATTGATTTTCAAAGTTTTTTAACACCATGGGGTGTTTTGCTATTATTTGATTCTGAAACAAATATGATGCACTTGAACCATGCATAGCATAATTTGGATGTAGCATTCAGTGTATGCTAGCATTGTTTTATGTAAAAGTATATTTAGTATGTTGAACATATCCACATGTATTTTTTTTCTATATTTTGCTGATGGGTAAATGTGTGATGCAGGCAATAATAATTAACAACCTGTGCATCATGTTCAGGGTTGTGTGAAGTTGGAATCAAGGGATGACCCCTTGGATAAACAAATGGGTACTAACCCTGCATGGTTTGGCAGTCAATAATACTGAATTTTCAATAAAATTGTAGCTGCTAGTTTTCTTGTGATATCATAAACATATTTAAACTGACCGTGTTTATCAACAAATCAACTTATGTATTGATAACAAGAATAAGGTCCTTTCAAGGACTGGTAAAATTTTATTTACTTTTGTCACTAAAAGAACAGTAGGGTTTATTTTTTTAGTTATTAAAGCCTAGAACAAATATCTGTGTTCATACAATGTAAATTTAAAGAAAAGAGTGCAAACATGAGGCAGGTAGAGCATAGTAGTCTATTTAACTGTGAAAATAGTGGATGCATTAGTTCTCTTTAGCACCAAATGAAAAGATCCTACAGTAGGAGGAGGAGAAGGTTAGGAGCACGCACTGATATAGCGCATTGCCGCACCCATCACATGACAAATCAGCCCAAGTGCAGCCATGCAATGGGTGACACCTCAGCACCACACTAGTTCAGATGGAATGGAACAGTGTGAGGTTTTTTATGGTGGCAACAGTAGACATGTTCAAAAATTGTTTTGTTCACAAGTGGACATGTTCATAAATTGCTTTTTTCACTGATTACCTGATTATTAAGTTTGTTGTTTTTTAAACCACTTTACAGTTCTCTTTAAGCACCCTGGGTATTCATTTATTCAAGTTCGACCTTGAGCAATGCCATGTAGATTTTGTGCATTTTTAAAATTCTATTTACAGTTATGGACATTATCACATGCCCATGATATCTAGTATAATCAGAGTGATTTGCCTTTCCACCATTACCATTGATTAAGGCAATTAACACAATGTACTTAATGGCCCCATGAGATGGAGAGTTGATATAAAATCTCATATGTTTCACAGAGTGACTGTTATTATTTTTAAGGTCAGACATTCCTGACTGCTTTTGAGAGGGGTTTTGAAATACTAAATTAAGGCACCATTAGTATTACTTAACAGAACCGAAGGGGGCCTTTCATTTAGATATTCCAGTGCAGTTGTGTAAGAGGCCACTTTTCTTTTGGTAATATCCATCTAAAATAACAGTACATTCTTCATTACTTTTTACAGTTTTGTTGAAACCACTTTTTAGTGTCAGTCTTCAGTTTGTTCACTTACCTGTTATGTGATTATTACATGTGACTCAGTGTGAGTATTAGCTGGTAAGATCTTTTTGTCTGTTTCACAGTGCTGATTTGCGGGAATCCTGTAGAAGCTGAATATCTTTCTGAGAGCAATGCAGGTCAGACTGAGACATCAATGACCACTTTCAACCTCCTTGCAAATTGCATAAACCAACCTGAGGCAGCAATAAGTATAGCAAGGCTAATGAAGTCATCAATGAAACACATTCCTAAAAATTAGAAATGTTTTACTGTTGTCATTGAAAAGTTTCCTTCTTTCATGCATCTTACCCTAGTTCTGTTTAAATAAAGGTAAAATCTAGATGAATACTCAGTATTGTACCATAATCAAGGGTATGAACAGCTACTCACTGAGAAGTCTTCCTTGTTAGATGGAAAGTGGTGTAAAGAAATTTGGGTTTCTTTTAGTGCTGGGCAGTATACCGGTTCATACCAAAAACCGTTTTTTATTTTTGTTATGATATGGAGTTTTCTTATACCGCAACACTGGTTTAAATTGCTTAAACTGTTTAAGGGGGACCTTTTTCACTGCTACAACGCTAAACACACATGCAACAGAGTACATGCGTTAGTGGGTGTTGCATGGGGGCTCTTTTTCACTGCTACACCGCTAAACATGCATATAACATGCGGTAGTGGAGGTATTGCGTGGTGAAAATGCACAGAGAACATTCTGAAACTGAAGCTTTAGCGACGATAAAGTTGAACATGATGACACAGAAAAACTTTTGCTGGTAAAAGGAGTCACGTCTGTTGTCTGGAGATACTTTGGATTTAAAAGGTCGGATGTGGACCATTATGTTCAAATGTGTGAATACTGTTTCTATACTTCTGAATAATACTGCAAGCCAATTTGTACTTGTTTTATTTTTTTCAATACTGTGTAATGTACTTGGGTACTGTGTAATAGTATGACGACATGTTGACTTTATTCTCGTAATTTGTTATTAAAGTAGAACATCGTAAACTAAACTTCATCTTAAAATGAATATTTAATTTACTAGATTTTCTCAAACCCCATCATAAGTTATGTAGCACATTAAATGCTTTGTGTTAAGTGTTCCCGGAGCCATGTTAATTGTTACGTGTTTCTTAAACTGACTTCCTCTTGCCCTAAGAGGAGGCGCAGGCAACAATCACCACACAGAATACATTAATTTCATGATATTCCTGCTCCCTGAACATTTAGAATGCTAAGATAAATACTTGCTTTAATGCATTCCATCATGAAAATTATATCATGTATTAATCATGTGGGGGCATGGAGGCATTGAGGGTGCACTGCTGCGTCGCCGCAATGGAGTCCCGGGTCTTCCCTGCTTTGAATTTGCATGTTTTTCTGGTTGGTTTACTTGGCGTGCTTCAGTTTCCTTTCAAAGTCATGTAGGATGTGGGGTTTTGTTATGCTATATTAACCTTGCTAGTGTATGTATTGCTCGTATTCACCCTGTGCCGTGCTGGCACCCCATTCAGGATTTGCTCCTGCCTTGCACACAATGCTTGCTGGGATGTGTGCAACCCTGAATGGATGGCATAATTAAACATATATAATGAAGATTTTTTTTTAAAGTTCTGAACACTCTGTGGTCTAAGTTTATAACTAGTTTTAATTTCACAAATACGTTTATCGTGTGGTGATTGGTTATGTGGAGAAAGAAAAAGGAAGGATAGGAACTGCGGGTTTGGTACATCGGACAGATTCAGCTCACATGCAATAAAGAGAGCCCGCTCAGATGAACATCCATTGAATTCTGTGTTCGTGTCTCCGAGCACCAGATCACAAACCCAATGTTTACACAATATTTAAGTTAAACTTGTGTGATACCCATTCATACATCCAGTTTTTTGGAGCCTCGTCACACCTGCCATAAAGTTCTCTACACTGAATGTACACCTGGGGACCTCTTACTGCAAGGGAGCAGCACTACCTTGCATGTTTAATACCTGCTTTAATGCATTTCATCATGAAAATATCAAGTATTTATCTTGGCATTCTACATTTCCAGAGAGCAGGAATATCAGGAAGTGAATGTATTCTGTGCGGCGATCGCTGCCTGCCCCTCATCTTAGTGCAGAGGAAGTCAGTTTAAGAAGCGCGTAGCGATTAACAACTGGGTCGGGGAACACATAACACAAAGCATTTAATGTGCTATATTAACTTATGACGGGGTAAATTAAACATTGATTTTAGGATGAAGTTTAGTTTACAACATTCTACTTCAATTACAAAATAAACTATGAGAATAAAGTAGAAATGTCGACTTTAATCTTGACATAAGCGCCGAGATTAAAGTGGAAATGTCGAGAATAAAGTCAACATGTCGACTTTATTCTCGACATATAGTTTTTTTTTTTTTCTTCCCTGTGTCCGTATTTTTTTTTTTTTCCTTCACTGTGGCCCAAATACGATTCCTTGGGCTATACCACAAATAGTATTATACAGTGCATCCAGAAAGTATTCACAGCGCATCACTTTTTCCACATTTTGTTATGTTACAGCCTTATTCCAAAATGGATTAAATTCATTTTTTTCCTCAGAATTCTACACACAACACCCCATAATGACAACGTGAAAAAAGTTTATTTGAGGTTTTTGCAAATTTATTAAAAGTAAAAAAACTGAGAAATCCCATGTACATAAGTAGTCACAGCCTTTGCTCAATACTTTGACGATGCACCTTTGGCAGCAATTACAGGCTCAAGTCTTTTTGAATATGATGCCACAAGCTTGGCACACCTATCCTTGGCCAGTTTCGCCAATTCCTCTTTGCAGCACCTCTCAAGCTCCATCAGGTTGGATGGGAAGCGTCGGTGCACAGCCATTTTAAGATCTTTCCAGAGATGTTCAATCGGATTCAAGTCTGGGCTCTGACTGGGCCACTCAAGGACATTCACAGAGTTGTCCTGAAGCCACTCCTTTGATATCTTGGCTGTGTGCTTAGGGTCGTTGTCCTGCTGAAAGATGAATCGTCGCCCCAGTCTGAGGTCGAGAGCGCTCTGGAGCAGGTTTTCATCCAGGATGTCTCTGTACATTGCTGCAGTCATCTTTCCCTTTATCCTGACTAGTCTCCCAGTTCCTGCCGCTGAAAAACATCTCCAAAGCATGATGCTGCCACCACCATGCTTCACTGTAGGGATGGTATTGGCCTGGTGATGAGCGGTGCCTGGTTTCCTCCAAACGTGACGCCTGGTATTCACACCAAAGAGTTCAATCTTTGTCTCATCAGACCAGAGAATTTTCTTTCTCATGGTCTGAGAGTCCTTCAGGTGCCTTTTGGCAAACTCCAGGCGGGCTACCATGTGCCTTTTGCTAAGGAGTGGCTTCCGTCTGGCCACTCTACCATACAGGCCTGATTGGTGGATTGCTGCAGAGATGGTTGTCCTTCTGGAAGGTTCTTTTCTCTCCACAGAGGACCTCTGGAGCTCTGACAGAGTGACCATCGGGTTCTTGGTCACTTCCCTGACTAAGGCCCTTCTCCCCCGATCACTCAGTTTAGATGGCCGGCCAACTCTAGGAAGAGTCCTGGTGGTTTCGAACTTCTTCCACTTATGGATGATGGAGGCCACTGTGCTCATTGGGACCTTCAAAGCAGCAGAAATTTTTCTGTAACCTTCCCCAGATTTGTGCTTAGAGAGAATCCTGTCTTTGAGGTCTACAGACAATTCGTTTGACTTCATGCTTGGTTTGTGCTCTGACATGAACTTTGAACTGTGGGACCTTATATAGACAGGTGTGTGCCTTTCCAAATCATGTCCAATCAACTGAATTTACCACAGGTGGACTCCAATTAAGCTGCAGAAACATCTCAAGGATGATCAGGAGAAACAGGATGCACCTGAGCTCAATTTTGAGCTTCATGGCAAAGACTGTGAATACTTATGTACATGTGCTTTCTCAATTTTTTTTTATTTTAATAAATTTGCAAAAACCTCAAGTAAACTTTTTTCACGTTGTGAATTATGGGGTGTTGTATGTAGAATTCTGAGGAAAAAAATGAATTTAATTCATTTTGGAATAAGGCTGTAACATAACAAAATGTGGAAACTGATGCGCTGTGAATACTTTACGGATGCACTGTAAATGCAAGTTGCAGTTTTATTATTTATGTACAGTATATAGCTTAGCTTGAAGCAAGGTCCATATTAATGCAATTTGCCTTAATGATGTTTCCGATGGTAAAGATGTTATCACCAAGTTGCACTTGTTTTATTTTATTTTTTTTTTGGTGAATACTGTGTAATGCACCTGGGCCTTGAAGTCTTGAAGTAATAGTACAACTTCCAGTAATAACACTATTTATTTTATTGTTATTATTTATTAGTTTAAATATTATGCAGTTTAATGATGGTAAAGTTGTTTAAAAAGTCACTTTAACGTGTCAGTGGACAGAAATTGTTAACATTAACAGAAAGTGTAGTTGGTTTACAAAAAATATTGACTTTTTATTCCTTTTCTAAGACATGTTCAGTGCAATACAACTTTTGACAAGCACCTCTGGATATTTTACTAAGTCTAAATGCTTCTTTGGATGGTTGAAAATATGTTGTCAAAATTTTAGTTTAAGGTTGTTTGCAAAATTTGTTCAATAAAAAGGTTCTATATTTTGACTGCAACTGTCATGCAATATGATTCCTTCTCTTCATTAGTGCCACCCCCTTGAAATCTATCGCAGTATGGGGCCATGCAAACCTGTATTAATACTTCTGTGCACATTAAAATGTTTTTTTGTACATTGTACAATTCTCATGACAGTGGAATAGTTTATTCTTAGCCAGTCTACTGCAGTAATTGCAGTGGAAAATGTGGTTAACATCCACACATGCATGGGAAAAAAATACCGTTGAATACTGTGAAACCAGTATAATTTTGAAAAAATACCGTGATATAGAATTTTGGTCATACTGCCCAGCACTAATTTCTTTATAGTTAAGCCTCAACACAACAATAGGCATAACCTGATATCTGACAAACACTTCAATATAGCTAGGCTAAAATTAGCTGAAAGTAGCTACCTGTGTTAGACTGAAATAATTCAAAGGCTGGATTAGATGAGCAAACTTGCATGGTGTTTTCTGGGTGTTACTCCAGGATCCACCCACAATGACAATCATAGGTCTTTGTCTGGTTTTAAAAGCTAAAGCTGTCTGTCAATCATTTTAAAAAAATATATGTTATTTAGTGTGTTGCCAACAAAGGCCAGTGTCAAGGACATACATTCATAGGTTGGAAGCTGAACAAGTGTTTTTCCAGAAATAGAACTGCACAGCTTGGAATGTTTGCTTTCATTAATGTTTCCCATTGAGACAGTCTTACAAGTTAAAAGCCTTTTGTTGGTTTTGATGGGTGCTTGACTGAGGTCATATACATAGCCAGCCCAAGGCATAAGAGAATTAAATGGCTACATAGGGCCGTGTGGCCACCAGGGAGTTACCATCTTCTCAGTCTGTCATGGGAAATGGTAAAGATGAATAAGGGAAAATTGTCAACTGATTTCCAGGCATTAACCAGCTTCTTTATCCTACACCCTCCCCCCACTTTGAGTGCACTGAGAGGGAAAGATTGCTATTTGATAGTGTTGATTTCTTGTAAGGGAACACCCCCATTCCTAGTGACATCGTGAGACTTCTTAGTGTGACTTTTTAACAATGGGGCCTACAAAGCTTTTAATTCCCTTAAGCCTTAACAAGTATAAACCAGCACTTGTTATATGGCAAGATAGTTATCCAAACTGGAGGCTTTTAGCAATTATGAAGAGTCAGAGCTGCAGTACCACTGCTTTTTTGCTCCACCCTCCCCTTTCTTCTACGGCACGAATTATTAAAAAGGTTAATTCTTTACACCATAGTCTCAAATCTTTACATTTTATAGTGTATTTAAAGAAGTAATTATTACTTGGACAATAGGTAATGATTAATTTTCAGAAGTCACCATCGGTCATTCATTGTGAGTTGCACAGGCAAATGAGACAGAAACTACGAGTCCTCACATAAACTGGAATTGGCTGGTGTGAAGTGCTCTAAACTGATGCTGTGTTGTACAAGTTGGAAAACCCAGCAGAAGAGTGATTTGGCAAAGATATGGTACAAGTGTGATGCTAGGAAAGGGCGGCCATATGATTGACTAAAAATAACATAAATGGGTCTAGAGTTGTACTGGTGTATGCTATTTCAGTATAATAAATTCTCCATGGTCCTGCTTATGGTTATAAATTCAAGGTAATGAAGGTTTAAATAAATATAAGAGGAAATCCATTTAACTGTCTTAATACTTGTGAGAGATCACTACATTTTACCAATCTTTATTTAGCATTGATCAATCCTTTTTGCCTGTTCAACACCACATAGTGGTGTGTATTTTGTATATGTTAGAATAGAATTCTTTGCTCCTATTTTGTCTTTAGTGCATAAACCAGATGAAGAAATATTTAGATAAAAAAACAGCTGGTTGACGCTTGACATAAAATGTAACAAATGTGAAGAATGTGTGAAATGAATAGTAGGCGTTCACCATCTCTCCCTTCCACTCACATTCTTTGATCATTTGAAATTATAATCTTAGTTTATACAGATAATGACTTGTTGCTGGATGTTAAATAGTGAAATTGCTTATTTTCTTAGCTATGGGAGTTGTTTAATCGCAAATCTGATCATTTATACGGTTCAAAATATGCATGTTATTAATTGTGTATACATAAAATGAATATAAGGCCAAGCAGAATGTTACATTTGTCTCAATACAATTTGGATGGGAGTGGGAATATAAGATGGACCAGAGAAAGTATCATTGATATGATTGGATGTTACCCTAGACATTGATTGGATGTTGAAACCCTGTATCCAAAGCCACAAAAAGTTAAATGTTATGGGCTAAGATTCCTATGTGTCTTAAACCTAGTGAGAAATAATGTGTATTGTCTCTGCAGAAATAACCTATGTTAAATCTGATCTCTCTTGTTATCCACAGGCTTTTCTGCTCCCTTTTGGCTCTCTTTATTTGTACCCTACTCATCTCTGTGGTTTTTGCCATTATTCCTCTATGTGAAAATGTTGTTGTGCTTGCTATTGCCATGGCAGTAACTGGTCTGGCAATGGGTGTCATAGATACCATTGCCAATCTTCAGCTTGTAAAAATCTACCAAAAGGATTCTGCAGTCTTTCTGCAGGTAATTATCTGATTTATGTTATCTTCACATAGTAAAGGTGGTGGGAGTCGTAATGGGTAGATTCATAATTTGATGATAATTGTCCAATAATACAGAAAATGAAATAACTATATAAAAGTATAACATGCTTTACGGCAGGCATAGAGAGGAGTGGTCATAGATTAACTTTGCTTAAGCCTTTTTATTACTGTTAGGTAATAAAACGTTTATTTGTGGATTTGTGTAATTGGATTGATGCCACATAGACCAAAAAAAATTGACCAAAAAAATAAGTGTTTTTTAAGTAAACGGACACAATAGATGGAAGCATAATAGTTAGCACTGCTCCCTCAAGAATCCTGTTTACCTCGTAGCTGGTTCGCTCACTTCAATACCTTTGTTATACACTATATGGATTTATGGTGGTACCAGACCATGCGAAGAGGTTTTACACAGAAATAAATTGTATTTTCTTAACTTTTTTTTGTCTCAGTATTTTCTCCTTTTGTTCCTGTAGGTTCTTCATTTCTTCATTGGCTTGGGAGCTCTGGTGAGCCCACTTATAGCGGACCCCTTCCTTTCTGAAACCAACTGTCTCCTGAGTAACACTACAAGAAACACCACTGGCACTCTACACCACATCCGACATACACTGTCGGGCACCACAATCCACAACTTGTCTCGATATGATCTACCCATGGACGGTGAGGTTGTCACTCAAGTCTCCTATGCATTCTGGATCATGGCTCTAATAAATGTGAGTGAACAAAGAAAACATAATCCCCTTAGTCCAGTGTTTAGCACCCTGTCATCCTACTTTTGCAGGGTTGGAAGCAAAGCCATGTTAGTTTGTTTAAGATGTCTAACCAATAACTTTTATTTTTTACAAGAGAAATATCCCAAGTGCTAACCATGGGTCTTGTGAAAGCATTAAAGCAATGGTTAAAATGAAATATAAGGAGGGTTAAAAAGCATTTGGAGAGAAATACTGCAGAAAGTATAAGAGGTGACTGAAAGTATTTTAGTAGTAAAAGAATAGTCAAGGAGAAGGTAAAGAATATTAGGAAAGGTAAAAACAAACAAACAAAATTATACACATAAAATAGCAAATATTTTAAATTCCCTTTTTCCAAAGCTTTCCAATTTGTGAAGAAATCAGTTCCCTCCCAGCAGTTAATGGACTACTAATTAGACACTGTATGCTGCTAAGATTAAGACTAAAACATCCATCCATCCATTCTCCAACTCGCTGAATCCGAACACAGGGTCACGGGGGTCTGCTGGAGCCAATCCCAGCCAACACAGGGCACAAGGCAGGAATCAATCCCGGGCAGGGTGCCAACCCACCGCAGAAGACTAAAACATAAAAAATAAAATACAGTGATTAGATATTTACCCTAGAGTGCCTTAGGAGGTTAGGGAGTAGGTATTGTGAGAAATTCAGCCTGAACACAACCAGATGGACACAGGCAGTTCTTAAATCACACACGTTTATTCAAAACAAAGCCCCCCAAGACACAAGTCCCGCACACACACAGTGCTTCCAGCACCAAAACACCCTTCCACAGGCCTTTAATTGTCCGTGGGACTCCATTCCTCCTATCACTGGAGCCCCGTCCTCCTCCAGCACCCGACTCTCGCTCCCCGACCGTAGGAAGGCGGCCCCTTTTATAGTGTGGCGGAAGTGCTGCATGAGCACCCGGAAGCACTCTGGGCATCCCTGGAAGGTCCTTCCTCCACCTTCCCAGGTGTGGCGGAAGTGCAGATCTCCCGGGCTCCAAGATGCTTGGGGTGCCCCCTGGTGGCAGCCACTGGCCCCAATGGGTTTGAGCCTCCTTGCTCCATCCCCGTGGTCCCCTCATTATCCAGGGTGGCTGCCCCCTCGTGGCCCGGGGGTCGTATAAACTGCCTCCTGGTCCTTTGAGGCGTCCCGGCTGGGTCTGGCCCCTAGCTTCTTGCCACAGTATGTAAACTCTTGAAGCTTTTTTTTTCTTCTTCTTCAAAAATTACTGTACACCATTTGGGTAGAATTACTCAATATTCAAGGCTAGCAGATGTTAGCCTATTAAACAAAAAAAAAAAATATTTTTTTTAGATATTATGGGATAGGGTGATATAGGTAACACCACTCTTTGGATTTATATTTTTTCCACCAACTCAATAACAGACCACTGATGTCAATAATTCAGTGTTTTCTGATGATTTTTACAAAAATGGCTGCATTGTTTAATCCAGGGGTGGGCAGATTCAGTCCTGGAGGGCCGCAGTGGTTGCAAGTTTTTGTTCCAACCCAGTTGCTTAATTAAAAACCAATCCTTGTCAATTATTTAATTGCATGGCTTGCTAGTGCTTTAACTCTGTCATGTCAGGTCATTCTCATATCCTAGATTTATTTTCCTTTCTAAGGATATCATCCAAATGATTTGAAGTCTAAAACAGATGAGTAATTCTCAGTGCTTCACTTTTTTCTCTTCACTTTCCTTCCAAGTATTTAATTAAACCAAATAGTGCGTGATAAATACACACAGGTGTAAATGAAAACAAGCTAAATGGAGAAATGCTGGTCTCTTTTGTCATTTGCATGGTATTGCTAATTAGGAGCAATTAAAAACCAAGAATACTGCTGTTTAAGACTAAAATAAGCAATAAGGGTTCAAAATCTTAACGAGTGAGACAACTAAAGTGAAGCTGAAGTGTTACTTGAGCAATAAGGGTTTCTTATTAAGCAATTGGGTTGGAGCAAAAACCTGCAGCCACTGCGGCTCTTCAGGACTGAATCTGCCCACCCCTGGTTTAATCTATACTAATAAAAGGCAAAGCCCTCACTGACTCACTCATCACTAATTCTCCAACTTCCCGTGTAGGTAGAGGGCTGAAATTTGGCAGGCTCATTCCTCCCTCTGTCTGTCTGTCTCTCTGTCTATCTATCTAACAGCTTACTTACAAAAGTTAAGCAGGTTTCATTTCGAAATTCTACGCGTAATGGTCATAACAGTCAACAACGTCCGCCATGTTAAACTTTCTTATTTATGGCCCCATCTTCCCGAAAATTGGTAGGCAGCTTCCCTGCACTAACTGAAACCGATGTATGTACTTATTTCGGTGGTATGACGCCACTGTCGGCCGCCATATTGAACTTTCCAACTGTCTTTGTTACTTAAGGTGCCCATCTTCAAGAAATTTGGTAAACGGGTTCCCAACACTAACTGAATCCTACTTACGTACATATATATGTCCATAGCCTACAGCTCGGTCGCCGTGTGAGGTGGCGTTGGGTCCCCCATCCCCACGCCTCCCATGTAGTTGGTTGCCTGCCTATATAAGGCCGTCCGTCGCTCCGGTCTCTTCATTCCCTTCCTTGCTTCACCACAGTATTCACGTCTCCCTGCTGATAACTGCAGCCTTTTTATTTAATCCACGACTTCTCCGGTGTTTTATTGTTCGTTTATTACGATTATAGTTATTGTGTAGGTATTTTACACTTAGTTTACATTGTTCAGGTACCCATTTCCTTTATCGTTCCAACCGTACCCCCATTAACATGTCTATCGAGGTGATCACCATCGATCAAAGAACTGTCACTTTCTGAGTGGTTTCCATGCCCAGAGATGACGACTTCCTTTTCCATTCTCTGTGTTACATATTGCACGGCCATTATCAGGCTCACTCTTGATATCCGGAGGAACATTGTGTCTTATGTATTGAATGACTGGGACAAGTTCAAGGTGTGGACTGTTGACGGTACAGGAGATAATTATACTACACAGGAGCACTATAAGAGTGAAATGCTTAAGCCCTTCACCTATGGTTCTGCATGTGAGTTGATGGCTGCCGCTGAATTGTTCGGTTGTCGCTTTCAAGTGTACCGAAATGGCCAAATATTTTACACCTTTGGACAACCGCCAATGCCTCGTAAACATCTTGGATTCACAAGTGACGTTTTGAGTAGTGGATGTTTATGAATGTTTAAACTCTCAAAAGCTGGATGCGAAGTTATCGATGAAACCCATTTCAATTCAAACACCTCCAATTTCCAGTAAGGCTTTGCTTCGCAATGACAATTGATAAGTCTCAGGGACAGACCCTACAAAAGGTTGGCATTGATTTGAGGCAAGATTGCTTTTCACATGGCCAACTATACGTACCATGCTCAAGAGTAAGCTCAGCGCACAGCTTGGTCATATTACAACCAGAGGGCCGAACTGACAACGTGGTATACAAAGAGATCCTTAACAAATAATTATTGGTATATTTTCCCTCAATTTAAAAAAGTTTTCTTCTTAATAAAAAATTTAAAGCAGTACTTTGCCGCTGCGAATCGCGGGTATTTTGCTAGTACTACGATATTTTCAAAGCTCTTATGTGAAATGGTATTTTTTGCTACTGAAATATTCCTCTGTAACAAATTATTGGAAGCAATTATTAAGCAAAAGATGGAGCAACACATAAAGAACATGTGTTTTAGTGAACAGTCGTCATCAGTTTAAACATTGGAGAACATGTTTGACTAACATGCTGGAATTCTATGATGATGAAAGAGATGTATGTACTATTAATGTAGGTTTTTAGAATGGTTTTAATAAGGACCTACATGAGGGGGTTGTGATCAAAATCAGAAGGTGGAGAGTTCAAAGCACAGAATTTGATGCCTACGACACGTTCCAAAAAAGCTGGGACGGGCATGTTTACCACTGTGTTATATCACCATTCCTTTTAACAACACTCAATAAGCATTTGGGAACTGAGGACACTAATTGTTGAAGCTGTGTAGGTGGAATTCTTTCCCATTCTTGCTTGATGTACAACTTCAGTTGCTCAACAGTCCGGGGTCTCCGTTGTCGTATTTTGCGCTTCATAATGCGCGACACATTTTCAATGGGAATCAGGTCTGGACTGCAGGCAGGCCAGTCTAGTACCCGCACTCTTTTACTACGAAGCCACACTGTTGTAACACATGCAGAATGTGGCTTCGGATTGTCCTGCTGAAATAAGCAGAGACGTCCCTGAAAAAGATGTCGCTTGGATGGCAGCATATGTTGCTCCAAAACCTGTATGTACCTTTCAGCATTAATGGTGTCTTCACAGATGTGCAAGTTACCCATGCCATGGGCACTAACACACCCCCATACCATCACAGATGCTGGCTTTTGAACTTTGCGCTGATAACAATCCGGATAGTCCTTTTCCTCTTTGGTCCGGAGGACAATGACGTCCATGATTTCCAAAAACAATTTGAAATGTGGACTCGTCAGACCACAGCACATTTTTCCACTTTGCGTCAGTCCATCTCAGATGAGCTCGGGCCCAGAGAAGCTGGCAGCGTTTCTGGGTGTTGGTGATATATGGCTTTCGCTTTGCATGGTAGAGTTTTAACTTGCACTTGTAGATGTAGCAACAAACTGTGTTAACTGACAGTGGTTTTCTGAAGTATTCCTGAGCCCACATGGTAATATCCTTTACAGAATGATGTCGGTTTTTAATGCAGTGCCGCCTGAGGGATCGAAGGTCACGGGCATCCAGTGTTGGCATTCGGCCTTGCCGCTTACGTGTAGAGATTTCTCCAGATTCTCTGAATCTTTTGATGATATTATGGACAGTAGATGATGAAATCCCTAGATTCCTTGCAATTGTACCTTGAGAAACGTTGTTCTTAAACTGCTGGACTATTTGCCCACGCAGTTGTTCACGAAGTGGTGAACCTCGCCCAATCCTTGCTTGTGAATGACTGAGCCTTTTGGGGATGCTCCTTTTATACCCAATCATGACAAACACCGGTTTCCAATTAACCTGTTCACCTGTGGAATGTTCAAAACAGGTGTTTTTTGAACATTCCTCAACTTTCCCAGTCTTTTGCTGCCCCTGTCCCAGCTTTTTTGGAACGTGTTGCAGGGATCAATTTCAAAATGAGTGAAGATTTGCAAAACAACAATAAAGTTTATCAGTTTGAACATTCGATATCTTGTCTTCGTAGTGTATTCAATTGAATATAGGTTGAAAAGGATTTGCAAATCATTGTATTCTGTTTTTATTTACGTTTTACACAACGTCCCAACTTCATTGGAATTGGGGTTGTACACTTGCTTAGTCGTTTGACAATACTGTAGTTCTTTTAGTGTTGTGAAGCTGGTTAACCTGAGAAATTCATACTAGTAGTGATTAGTATTAGGAAGGTTACAGCTGCAGTATTTCTATGGATAGGACAGATAAATGGTCCTTTAAATGCATTTGCCACCTTTATCACTCACTAGTGCACTGAAATAAAGTAATGCTGCAGTACAATAATGCATTTGCTAGGTATATTTTGGGTTACATTCTTCACTTTTTTACAGATATTAATGCAAGGGGTGGCAACTTGTAACTCTAACTGTTATCTCATGGATAAAAAAGAAAGCCACCAATTGGTAGTTGAAACAAATCAATCCCCACCCCTGAGAAAGAGAGCTAGACCAGCAGAGTAAAGCTTAAAGCTAGTAAAAATAAGTAACTAGATAAATTAATAAATGAATAAAGATAAATGGAGTAAAAGAGAGGAGAGCACCTGCTTCAACTTAAATGCTTATTCTAAAATGTCATTGATTAGATCCTGCCAGGTTTTGAAAAAGTTTTGTATAGATCCTCTAAGTGCAAATTTGATTTTTTCAAATAGTATGTAACATCAGTTACCCACTGACTTAGAATAGGAGAGTTAGGATTCTTCCTGTTGACCAAAATAAGTCTACGTGCCAATAGTGTAGTAAAGGCAATTACAGTTTGTTTGTCCTTCTCCACTTTAAGCCCATCTGGAAGTGCACCAAACACAGCTGACAGTGGACTAGGAGGAATTGTAACACCAAGGCTGTCTGAAAGGCATTTAAAGATTTTGGTACAACAACAACAACATTTATTTATATAGCACATTTTCATACAAATGATGTCGCTCAAGGTGCTTTACAGGATGAAGAAAGAGGGGAAAAAAGACAAAATATATAACAAAATAAAATTAGGCAATACTAATTAACATAGAATAAAAGTAAGGTCCAATGGCCAGGGAGGACAGAAAAAACAAACAAAAAAAAAAAAAAAAAAAAAAAACTTCAGACGGCTGGAGAAAAAAAATCTGCAGGGGTTCCAGGCCACGAGACCGCCCAGCCCCCTCTAGGCATTCTACCTAACATAAATGACCTCAATCAGTCCTCATTGTATTCAGGGTTCACATGGAAGAACTTGATGATGACAGAAAACCGGAAAAAGAACAGCAGAGAGAGTAGGGGTTAGTACGAATTTCAGAGCCACTATGAATGATAATTAAATGTTTATACAGAATATCAGGGATAAACTAAAACGAAGCTATGAGAAAGGCATGTTAATGTAATGGGTTCTTAGCAGTTTTTTTAATGTGCTCCACTGTATTAGCCTGGCGAATTCCTGTTGGCAAGCAATTCCAGATTTTAGGTGCATAACAGCAGAAGGCTGCCTCACTACTTCTTTTAAGTTTAGCTTTTGGAATAATAAGCAGACACTCATTTGAAGATCTAAGGTTACGATTTGGAGTGTAAGGTGAAAGACATTCTGAAATATAGGATGGAGCAAGATTATTTAAGGCTTTGTAAACCAGACTTATTTAAGGCTTTTTGAACTAATTTCTCAGCATCTTGAAATGTTATAAGAGGTCTAACTGTTGCTATATTTCTTAAGTGAAAAAATGTTGTCCTAGTAATCTGATTAATATGTGATTTAAAATTCAGGTCAGAGTTAAAGATTTACCCCTAAATTCTTTACCTCCGTCTTGACTTTTAATCCTAATGCATCGTTTATTTCTAATACCCTCATTATATCCATTTTTGCCAATCACTAAAATTTGTTTTCTCCTTATTTAGTTTGAGAAAATTACTACTCATCCATTCAGAAACACAAGTAACTGACATTGTGTCCGTGAATCAAGAGAGCCGGAGTCATCAGGCGCTATTGATAAATACAGCTGTGTGTCATCAGCATAGCTATGGTAGCTCACGTTATGCCCTGAGATAATCTGATCTAATGGAAGCATGTAAATCGAAAAGAGCAGTGGACCCAGGATAGAGCCTTGAAGAACAGTATAAAGAATATCATGTGTCTTTAAGGTATAATTACCACAACTAACAAAAAATTTTCTACCTGCCAGGCAGGACTCAAACCAATTTAAGACACTGTCAGAGAGGCCCACCCATTGACTAAGGCTATTTCTAAGAATGTTGTGATCAATAGTATCAAATGCTGCACTCAGATCTAAGAGGATGAGAACAGATAAACAGTCTCTGTCTGCATTTACCAGCAAGTCATTTACTACTTTAACAAGTGCAGTTTCTGTACTATGATTTGTTATGAAACCCAACTGAAAATTATCAGGAATAGCATGTTTTTTGAGGTGGTCATTTAGCTGTATAATGACTGCCTTCTCTAGGATTTTACTTAAGAAAGGCAGGTTAGAATTAGGAATATGTCATAATGATGTTATTTTGGTGCAGGCCCAAAACATGTGGCCCAGTGAGGCCGGAACTTGATTGCAGGTTGGATCTTGCCCTGGAAACATTTTCGACCATTTTAAATGAGAGAGATGCACTTGATATGTAATTTTAAGTTGAATAATTGTGTGCTTTGAGCATGTGGAGCGCGAGTGAATTTTGTACATTGCTACTTTCCACTCCTTTTCTGACATGTTGAGTGAGAGATCCTTTTCCCACTGTCCTCTTGGATCTTTGAAAGGGAGTGACTGTAAAATGGTTTTATATATTACTGAAATGCTGTCTGAGTGTTCAAGACTGATCAATATTTTTTTCTGGCATAGAGGAAGGTGGGAGGTGAGGAAAATTGGGCAGGTTGTGTTTAACAAAGTTTCTAATTTGAAGGTAGTTAAAGAAATGTGTTACTGGAAAGTTAAATTTGGATTGTAATTGTTTGTGGGATGCAAAAACGTTGTCTATGTACAGATCTCTAAGTGATTTAATTAGAGTGTTTTCCAGACATTAAAAACTATTTTTGAGAGGGTAGAAAAAAGGTGGTTCTTGTGCAGAGGTACCACAGGTAAAAGCTTCTCTATCTTAAAATACTTCCTACATTGGTTCCATATTCTGAGTGAGTGAAGCACAATTGGGTTGTTAGTATATACTTGTGTTTATTGGGGTGCAAAGCAAGGAAGTACGTTGCTTTTCAAAAGAGGGAAAAATTGCAGACACATGCCA
The DNA here is from genome assembly GCF_900747795.2 of Erpetoichthys calabaricus. NCBI lineage: Eukaryota > Metazoa > Chordata > Cladistia > Polypteriformes > Polypteridae > Erpetoichthys > Erpetoichthys calabaricus. The sequence continues at coordinate 93,037,494 of NC_041396.2, read as the reverse complement.
AGAATTTAAAATGAACAAATATTTTTATATTTCATATGTGACAAATTGTCAAAAATAAATATGTCCAGAACAGCTCTGCATAGAAGCTATAAAAACACTTTGCTCGGAAACATGTTTAAATGTGATGATGGCAATAACAAGGAATTGGATATTCAGAACACAGTGCAACTTTTAACTCAGTCATTTCTTCAAGAGATACGAGTTGCATGTCCCCTGTAATATCATTTCATTTGGTATCATTTATACTTTTACAAACATTATTAAGCTGCTTTATGCCAAATATGCCCAGCTGTTAGATGTTATTCATAGAGATTATAAATATATCTCAATTTAAGATACATTTTTTAAAAATACATGTGTAATGAGTATAGTGTGGATTTACATATTTGTGATCATTTATTTAAATTATATTAAAACTAGGAAGGGAAAGAAATTAATTTTTGAGACATTATGTACAGTTCTAAATATACCTTTCACAAATGTATCTCCGCTCTCTTAGTAAAAACAGAGCTGCTTGGATGACTTCCTCATAAGGGACAATACTTGCACACCACAGGTTGAAGCAGCTCTGACAAACTGTGCTCAACATGCAAATTAAAGACATGAGACCTCTGGCAGTGGTGGAGAATGAAGGATTCTGGGCTATGATTAAAACTTTCCAACCTGGCAAACACACCTGTTTCACTAGCATGATAGTAAAGAAATATGAGAACACGTTCCAGAAAGTCAAACTCTCCCTCACTTCTTTCAACAGCAGTGCTAGTCTGACTCTGTTGTCCCTGCTTTGAATAAACCAGTGATATCTCGTTTTGATTTTGTGAGGCATCCAGGAATAAAAGTGGACATTGACAGCCAAGATCCACTCGCATACGTGAAGTTATTCCTGGATGATAACGTGATCGACAGAATTGTTGTTGAGACGAATCATTACAATGAACCGTGTCAGGCAAATAACCATACACCTAATCAGTTTTCCCATTCCGAACGATAGGAACCAGGAACTACTGATGATATCTTGGCCTTTTTAGGTTTATTGATATTGCAAGGACTTGTAGTGAAACCTGAGCAACGATGGTACTCATCTAAGAACAAAAATTTGGCAACACCGTTCTTTTGATAAATTATGTCCGAGTGTAGGTTTTCACTAATTATTAAATATCTGCACTTTACCAACAATGAAGACTTTGATGAGAATACCCATCCAGTACCCAAACTGAAGAATATTTGGGAGATATACCAGGCTATTGTAGCAAAATTTTGGAGTGAGTACATTCCGGATTTTGATGTCGGCATTGTTGAAAGTCTCATGGCTTTTAAGGGCAAACTGTCATGGATACAGTACATTGCGTTAAAAAGTGCAAGATTTGGCATAAGATTTTGCCAGCTTTGTGAATCTAAAATAGGATACATCTGGAATTTGGTTCTGTACACAGAAGAAAGGGACCATATTTGATCCGAAATACAATCACCTGGAGTCATCGGTGCTGACTTTGATAGATGCTCTGCTGGATCAAGGTTACTGTGTAACCATTGACAATTTTTAAACTCTGCCAGAGCTATTTGACATCTTGCTCCAAAGAAAGACTGATGCATATGGAACAGTGTATCCCAACCGTCGTGGCATGCCTGAAGACTTTGGTAGAGTTAAATTACAGCAAGATGCGGTGGTATCTTGGCAAAAGGGTAAAGTGCTTGCTCTGAAATGGAAGAACAAGAAAGATGTTTGTCGTCTTAGCACTGTACATAATGCAGCTCCAGTCACTGTACAGGTAAAAGAAACGAGCAGGTTATGAAGCCTTGTGCTGTGGTCAACTACAATAGCACATTGGGCGGCGTAGATCATGCGGGTCAAGAATTGATTTTCTTTCTCATTATGTAGAGGCAACAAAAGAAATATTACAAAAAGATATTTCGTCATCTGGTGGTAATGGTGCATTTGCAATACATTTGTTTTATAAAAACAAGAAGCTGGATTTCATGCAAACTTTACATGCCAGTTTGTAGAACAAATCACTGTCACACATCCACCATCCCCACTACCCCCAAGTAGATGTGATCGACCCAGCACATTGCGAATCAATCAAAAGGGTCTTACCAGTAGACATTTTATTGATTATATACCACCAACAAAAGAAAAACAGAATCTAACATGTAGCTGTGTGGTGTGCTGTTCATAAAACAAAAAAAAAATCAGAAAAGAAACACACTATTATTGTCCCGACTGTGACACTGGATTGTGTCTTTTACCTTGTTTTAAGATTTACCACACAAAGGACTCATTTTGAGATTATATACTGTTTAGGCATCATTAGTAGTAGTATTATTACTCTTATTATTTTTATTATTGTTCACTTCATATTATTTTTATTCATTACTATTATTTTGTATATCATTATTATTATACTCTTGAGATTTAATAAATATGTAATTTTTCATGCCAAACAAAAAAGCAATGCTTTTTACATGTGTTTTTGAAATAAAATGCAGTGCTAAGGAGGTTAATGACAACTGGGAGCTTTGCAACTACAGTTTGACCGTGCCTCTTGAAGAATAGCATACTGCTGAAAATATTGCAAACTGGATTGAAAGGACAGCTGAAAAGTTTGGGATTCCTACAAACAAAATTATGGCTGTAGTTCATGATAATGCTGCTAATGTGGTGGCAGCACTTAGTGTTTTGGAAGAGAGGCTTGGGATATCTTCAATACGCCATGCTGTCCACAGTTTATAAACTGTAGTGAATCAAGCCTTGAAGAATCCCCAGATGACAAAAACAATTGTAGCTGCTAGATGCTTGGTAGAGTCTTTCAAGAAGAGTGAACTCACCAGCTCTAGGCCCAAGACCAAGCAAAACCAATTGGGCACCCCTGAACACAAACTAATTCAAGATCTTAGTGTTAGATGGAATTACGCATATTGCATGATCAATCGCTTGTTGGAGCAGTGGTAGTCAGTTACTTTCAGAGCCAGAAGTGACACAGAAAGGGAAGCATTTCCTAGATCTTAAAGGTGAACAGTGGATACTGCTTGAGGGATTAGAACTAGCTCTTAAACCGTTCGAGTGTGCCACTGTATATCTGAGTGGTGTATCATATGTGACAATCTCTACTCTTACCTGCACTCATCAAAGGACTCCTCAAGTCCACACAGAATGCAACCTTTGACACCATTCTTGTGTAGGCATTCCAGATGACTGTTTCACAAGAAATTATTAAAAGATGGGAGCTGAAGATAAGCTATAGAGGTGATGCTGCACTTGACCCCACATTTCGCAAGCTCAAATTTCTGTCTCCAGAGGACTGATTAAAAGTGCAGTTGAAAGTGCAAGCCCTTGCACTGGAAGCAAAGAAGAGAATGAGGGAGGAGGAGAAGCAGCAACAGTCCATCTTTGAGATTAAAAACTCAGCTTATGCTAAAGAAGAGAAGTGGAAAGTGTCTTTACTAGACTCGCTTCTAAGGTTTGACTCGGAACCACATGACAGTGTAGAAGATGCACAAGAAAGCATAGTCAGCCAAATGGTGAGAAAGGAGATTCTAACCTATTTTGGAGAGCATCCTCTCCCCTAAAGTGAAAACCCACTGCAGCGGCAGAAAGATAATAAGGCAAGGTTTCCCACATTGGCTATCCTGGCAAAATTATATTTGTGTGCCGCATCTGAATGCCTGTTTTCAGCCGCTGGAAATATAATCGTAAAGAATAGAGCCAGCCTTAGCCCTGAGCATGTGGACATGTTAATGTTCCTCCATTGTAACACTGAGGTCTAAAGGACCCAAAAGCCAAATTTTTTGGTCTTGTTTCAAGTTGGACTGCTGACATGAAGTCGTTTTTTGACTTAAATATTTTATTGTTAACAATGTTTTCTTTTTTGTCGTCTTGTTGGGAGTTATTTTAGTTTTTTTTTCTTTCATTTCCTGATGTTTTCGAATTCCATATATAAAATTATTCAATAAATATTCACATACAGCATTCATATGCCTTCTTTAATTATTTGGACAAAATTAGTCTTTAGTCGACTATTTTATAAATAATTTAATAATCAATTGTTTACAAAATAATTGTTTGTGGCAGCCCTAGTTATGTTATATAGTGGGATGTGTGGAGAACAATTCAAGGAAGGTTATGGTTAAACTCACTTGGAGTACTGTGAACAGTTTTCATATTTGAGGAAAACAGGAGAGCATAGAAACAAACCTGTGTAAAAATGGACAAACTCCACACAAATAGGTCTTAGGCAGTGATTGAAACCCAGCACTTGAAAATGATGAGGCAGCAGGACAAACAACTTGTCTACAGCAGAGAACACATTGTCTGCTGTGCTTTCTATAATGAACTACACCACAAGGCCCTTTATAGTTACCGAGATTTTGTATGATTATTTACATATACAATATTTCTCAGAGTTCGTACACATTTAGAATAAGTGACCACTTTCATGCTTTAAGACAGAATATTCAACTGATTTGTCAGTGCCCTGGGAAGTAGGTAACACTCTTAGTCTTAACACAGCCAGTTTACATATTTGGGTTGTCTATGATTAATCTTCCCTATGCCTATACTTGATGTTTGCATAAATAACAAATGAAAATACTATAAGAACACTGATGGTTTGAATAGACATACAGAATAATTTAAAGACCGTGACAGAGGAATGTAGTTTGCTAAAGATTGTTTGATTATTTCTTTGTGCTGATAGCATGGGTGTGTTATTTACCTAAACTTGTCTAATTTGTCTTATAGTAAACCTTAATCTTTCCAAGAAAACAAAAATAAGCCTTGTACATCTTCTTACAGTTGGTAGCTATGTAAGCTTCAGACTGTTACCGTTGCAGAGGCCATTTCACAAGAAAGTTGGTGTGCTTCATGAGGGCAGTGTTGGTGTCATTCCTGAAAGTCACATTTTTATCTTCATTTTTTTTTTTTTTTGCTTTCCATCGTGAAAATTACCAGTAGGACTAGCTCTACCGTGAGGGAGGCAAGTTTTGCATTACAATAGAAATATTGTATAAGCAAGCATTTCTGTTTCCAGCCAGTGTAACTTTAATTTTTCAGTGGTTGACAGATTGACCTATTTAATAGTTATGGTGGTGGTGTTACTGTCCTAGTGTTTTCAGCAGATTTCAAGGGAGCTTTTACAGAGAACTATGGAGTCAGGATGCAAAGACGGAATATGGGAAAGCTGTAAAAAGCATAAAAATGGATGGAATTTTAGTATTGAAGCCTAACATTAGTACAATAGTGACACATCATGTGTAATAAATTATTACTAATTTTACTCTTTTGTAGCATTTTTTTTAACCCTTTTGATTAAATTTGAGCCATTTTTGCCCTTTACCCTCAATTAGTTCTAACATTACAACAGACATGACAATAATGTAAATATTTATGTAGGAAGGTAACAGTGGAGGTCATGCATGTTTAGTTCAGTGGGTGAACACAAAACAGTGACTCCGTAAGTAAAAATAATAGGATACTGCTCAAAGTGTATCAAGCAAATGCTGATTCAAAACAGACACTTGCATCAAGTTTTTCATCATGAACAATTTAGTTGAACTTGTTGTTGATGGGATATGGTGACCGAGTTCTGCTCCTGTCAGCAAAAACTAGAAGGTCCCTCTGCAAAGGGTTAAGGAACAAGAAAATTGGACCCCAGAGTATTTTAATGGGAGTATTGGGAAATTCTTTGAATCCATGAGCCATTCTGCTTAAACATATTCTTTTGGGTGGTTTTGTAACAATCTTTGGGCTCCTTGATTAGTGTAAAACAAACTTTAAAAGCCAAAATATATTTGAACATTGCTGTTAAGCAGTGTTCCTATCTCTGGGTGGGTTTTATTAACAGGATAGTGCTCAATACCATAAGGTTAGTAAAGTCCTGGAATAGTTCCAAGAACATGACAGAGAAATGCAGCTCGCTGAAGATCTTTCAATATTTCTTTGTGGTTATATAGCATGGGTGTGTTATTTACCTAAACTTGTCTGATTAGTTTTATATCACAGTTCAGATCGCAGCTGCTAGGTAGGCATAGGGATCTCAGGATGCAGCAAATGGGAAAACATGAAAAAAATCACAAATTCCTTTATATCACTCTCTTCAAGTCTTATGAAATTAAACCTTTTAGTTCTGTAACAAACTTCATATTAAACTTGGCATGAATTATTCAGTATGCCAAATAAGATTTTATTTGTAATATATAGTGATGGTATGAGTACAATGTACATTATTCTTCATTTTTATTCCCTATTTGGAAAGACAAAGGGAACATTTTTCAGGCACTTTAGATTTACTTCTGATGCTGGAAAATATTACTGGCCAAGCTGAATATTATATGAAGAAGTGCTTTTATTTTATCAGGCATATGGACGTTCATTAACATCTGATGTATACAAAAATAGGCAACATTCTATTTACCATCATGTTACATAAATATCTAAACCTACAGTATTTGTTCACCATAATTACATGAAAAACAGCCATCTGGGTATGAATGTTCATGTCATTCACTCAAGTAAGTTTTTATTTTACAGTCAAGTGCACTTTGTCAATACCTGAAATTCATTTCCTCTTTAAATCGAACCTCTTTATATGTCTTGTTTTTATTTTTCTTTATTTTAAGCCTTATTTGGTTTGCATCTGATTTGGTGTTACATAGGTTTATGTCTTGCTTCTTTTCTTTTAGAAATTCCTTAAGTGAGTTTTTTTGTCTGTTTTTTTTTTCCCTCAAGATTCCAGTACCAATTGCAGTCTTCTTGCTGATGAAAAGGGAACGCATGGTACCTTGCTGTAATTTGTCTAGTCCTCCATTACTAAAGAAGGATGAGCTTGCCCTGGAGGAACAGAGTACCGATGGACAGTCATATGAATGTGCAGGTAAAATGTCAAACCTCAAAATAAATAACTCGAGGATTGGTGCAATTTATTAACAGTCCTGCTCTATATAATGCAGATTATACTATACATGCTACAATAATATATTGGAAAACTGAGACAGTTTTTATTATGAAGTGCAGTGATATAAGTTTGTTCCACAGCAAAGCCTGGCTACAGATTTATTTTTTCTAATTAGGCTATTTAGTTCTGCTCTCTGGATGGGCTTAAAAACTGAGAATAAACTCATCCATTGAATACAGTACATCTACGGTACACCCCCAAAATTCACGGGGGTTACATTCCTAGAGCACCCGCGAATTGTGAAAAACCGCGAATTTTGGATGTGGTTAAAAAAAAGTCTATTTTTATAATTTAAACCCTAAATATGCCCCCAAAACACTTTAATTTCATTTCAATCTCCGCTTAATACATTACCTAGAAAAAAAGAATGTAAAGGTAAACCTGTATACTGTACTGCTATGTCTCCCGCAGTGCTAGAATGTGAAATACCGACGTTACCACTATATGTACTGTAATTCATGCAAGCGCGTTTTCATTGGCAGAAGCCTTAGAAGGTGCAGGGCGTTTCGGTGGCATCTTGGGTCTTTAACTCTTAAACTGCCACATTCTTGGGGGTTAATGCACCCCTGGATGCCAAATACTTTTTTGCTGCACTTTAAGTAAACGTCAGAATTCACAAAGAAAAAGTGAAATTTTAATGGAACACATTTTTTTTTTCATGCAAAGAGCATCACAATTACTGCAACACTGATCATTTTACACACTGCTAATGAACTATAAAAACTATTTAAAAAAAAACTACTGGAACAATATGTACAAGGTGAAACTGACGCCATGGATGAAATTCAGTAAAGCACCGAGCCAACTGCGCTTGAACTGGTTGCACTCAAGCACACAGTGGTAAGCGCTGACGCAGGCAGGCTAGTCTAGTGCAGCACGTCAATCCCAGGGACATTGAGGCTGCAGGGTGTCACTCCTGGGTCACAGAATTGCACAGAAACACTGCAGATTGTAGAGACAGGAATTTTATTAAAACACTTAAAACAAACATGTTTCTTTCAGAAGTAAAACGAGCTCAGTATACAGTTAGCTCTTGATTAAAGAATAGACAAACATCACAGGGGAGCACAATGGGAGCAGAACCCCCAACATGAGCAGAGGATGTCTGGGGGAGGAGAGAGAAACAAAGCAATCAGCCTAAAAGGACAGGTGCTGTTCAGTCTTTTAAATATGCATAGCGTCGCGCGATAATCATATCTAGCGAAAGAGCAGCAGCAAATAAGCCCAGCAAGTAAGGGAGTAATGTGAAAGTAGTCTTTCAGCGTTTAAGAGGGGTTTTTTGAGGAGCATCCGTGTCTTCTAGGGGTGCGTTCAGCCCACCTGCTCACAAGAGGCTGGCAGTGGTTATGAGCTGGCTGCTCAACGAATGTACAGCACTAACTGATCAGCACCCAGCCTTGGCCCGACCCGCACGCACTCACAAACAGACAAAAACAAAGCAAACCAGTAATCAAATAGCAAATAAAGAATGTAATGAAAACAAATGACATAAATTAAAACGACGATACAACCCCTGTTCCCCTTACGGCGATTACACATTAAATACAGCAAAGCACAAACAAAACACACACAGTAAATTATGAAAAACGTTCATGAAAAACGGCAACGGATGAAATGTAATGATGAAAATGGATAGTCCAGAGATGCGCACATTGAATGGGAATGTAAAGATAGTCCTACCGCTAGTTCCTGAAATGGTGAAGACGGGTGGATGGGTTCAGGAGCGCCCCTTTCTTTGCAGGATGGCCATGAATCCACTTACAGTCCTCATGTACACAGGCAGATGGCAGACAATCCAGACACCAACCACGAAACAATCCAGGACAAAACAAATAAGTACAGGTAACCCAACAGAAGGCAGACAGACACGAACTTGAAACACAAATTACGGAAACTTTTTTTTTTGCTTTTGGTCACCAGCCCCTTTTTTAAAAGCCGCACTGACATCCTTTGACCCCAACAGCCCCAACACCCTCAGCAGATGACCAATCAGAGCCAATGCAGAGACTGCTGGGAGTTGCAGTTTAAAATTCTATTGGCTACTTTCACCATTCCAAAAGCCACGTTTTCCTCTACAGTTGCTTCCTGTTCTCTCAACAGTACAGTATTGCCACGAAAAAGCCATAAAAATTGCGGAGGATATTTGCAGTTTCAGTTAACAATTATTAGGTTCTAAGGAAAAATCCGCGAATGACTGAGGTCGCGAACTCTGAACCGCTGCTTTCGCGGGGGTCTACTGTATTGAGTCCAGGGTACTATTCTACACCAGATGCAGTTTAAACTTGTTACGTTACATAAATGTTGTTGTTCTACACATGAATTTCCTCCAGGGTTGCCATATGTGAGGTTTTTCCTCCAAGTTGGGCTGCTTTTGAAAGTGTTGTGTCGGTAAAAATATTGATTTGGCAGTGTGCACCTGGTAACCCATTTTGCCTCCGTTCGTTCTCCAAACCCCCACCCCACCGATCTTGTAGCTAGCACAAAACACCAAGGGGGATCTCCAATGCACTTCATCATCCACAAAACTACAAAGGGGGAACCGCTTTCTGGTTTTATGTGCTGTATTGTAGTCTAGTTGGAACATACGTCATTCATTGGGCTGTACTACAACACCATTCAGCAGGTTTTCACCTGTCACTGGGCTGGACATTTTTGCAGGATCTGGCAACCCTGATTTGCCCTTAAACCAAACACATTTTGTTAGGTTCTCTAACATTTGTAAATTACTCCATTGTGAGTATATATGTGTGTACTGTACATGCTCAGTGATGGCTCCTAATCAGTCTTCATTGTTTTTAAGAAAAGCTACTGCTCACTGAATTGCCTTAGCTGGAAGGATGTTGAGAGGTTTATGCAAAAAATGCTTGTTTGAAACAATTTTATTTTAGTGCCTAGGCACAACTTTGAATACAATACACAGCGTAAATTAATAGCAGATAATTCTTTAAATACACTACATGGCCAAATATTTGTGTATACCTGATCATCACACCTATACAAGCTTGTTGGATATCCCTTTCCAAGCCATAGTATTTAATATGGAGTTGTCCCCCAAACCTCTGTTGCAGCTATAACAGCCTTCACTCTTCTAGGAAGGCATGCCATAAGATTTTGGAGTGTGTCTGTGGGAATTTGTGCAAATTCAGCCAAAGTAGCATTTGTGAGGTTAGGTACTGATGTTTGACAAGAAGACCAGGTTTTTCCATTCACGTTCCAGTTCATCCCAAATGAGTTCAATAGGACTGAGTTTGGGTTTCTGTGCCGGTCACTCCAGTTCCTCCACACTAAACTCCTCAAACCATATCTTCATGGACATGGCTCTGTGCACAACGGCACAGTCATGCTGGTCTTCCCCAAACCACTGCCGCAACGTTAGAGGTGCACAATTGTCTAACATGTCTTTGTATACTGTAGCATTAACCAAGGAGCATGGCCGAAAACATGAAAAACCACCCCAGACCATTATGTGTCTTCTACCGAACATTACAGTAGACACTATGTAGCCTGGAAGGTAGTATTCTCCTGGCATCTGCCAAACCTAAATTCGTCCACCCGACTGCCAGATAGTGAAGTATGAATCAGTCCAACAGCACTTTACACCACTCCAGCGAAGGCTTGGCATTGCACATAGTGATCTTAGGATTGTATGCAGTGTCGCTCAGCCATGAAAACCCATTTCATGAAGCTTCTGGCCCATAGTTCTTGTGCTGATGTTACTTTCAGAGGTGGTTTGGAACTCTGTTTTTAGTTATGCAAAAGAGGATAGGCAATTTTTACATATTATATGCTTCAGCATGTTATGCACTTCACTCTGTGAGTTCACATGGTTTACCACTTTGTGGATGAACTGTAGTTGCTTCTAGATATTTCCTTTTTACATTAATAGCATTTACCGTTAACCGGGAAAGATCTAGTAGAGGAGAAAGTTCATGTACTGATGAGGCAAAGGTGGCACCCTATGACAGAGCCATGTTCAATGCCACTGAGCTCTTCGGTATGACCCATTCTGTGGCAAACAGTTGTCAATGGAAATTGCATGACTACAGTAATCCCTCCTCCATTGCGGGGGTTGCGTTCCAGAGCCACCCGCGAAATAAGAAAATCCGCAAAGTAGAAACCATATGTTTATATGGTTATTTTTATATTGTCATGCTTGGGTCACAGATTTGCGCAGAATTACAGGAGGTTGTAGAGAGACAGGAACGTTATTCAAACACTGCAAACAAACATTTGTCTCTTTTTCAAAAGTTTAAACTGTGCTCCATGACAAGACAGAGATGACAGTTCCGTCTCACAATTAAAAGAATGCAAACATATCTTCCTCTTCAAAGGAGTGCGCGTCAGGAGCAGAGCATGTCAGAGAGATAGAGAAAAGCAAACAAATCAATAGGGCTGTTTGGCTTTTAAGTATGCGAAGCACCGCGCGGCACAAAGCTGTTGAAGGCGGCAGCTCACACCCCCTCCGTCAGGAGCAGAGAAAGAGAGAGAGAGAGAGAGTTTGTTTTTCAATCAAAAATCAATACGTGCCCTTCGAGCTTTTAAGTATGCGAAGCACCGTGCAGCATGTCGCTTCAGGAAGCAGCTGCACAGAAGGTAGCAACGTGAAGATAATCTTTCAGCATTTTTAGACGAGCGTCCGTATCGTCTAGGTGTGCAAACAGCCCCCCTGCTCAATCCCCCTACGTCAGGATCAGAGAAAGTCAGCGCAAGAGAGAGAGAAAAGTAAGTTGGGTAGCTTCTCAGCCATCTGCCAATAGCGTCCCTTGTATGAAATCAACTGGGCAAACCAACTGAGGAAGCATGTACCAGAAATTAAAAGACCCATTGTCTGCAGAAATCCGCGAACCAGCAAAAAATCTGCGATATATATTTAAATATGCTTACATATAAAATCCGCGATGGAGTGAAGCTGCGAAAGGCGAAGCGCGATATAGCAAGGGATCACTGTATTTGCTTTATTTTATGTACCTGTTAACAAGGGGTGCACCTGCAACACCTGAACTTAATATTCTAGAGGTGTGTTCACATACATTTTGGCCATATACTGTTTATCATCAGTAGAATGACATTGTTCCATAGGTAATCTATAATTACAGCTTATATTACTTTTCTTTCTTATAGATATTTTCTCAAGTTTAAAAACAAATTATTTCTGTAATATTCTGAAAATCTTTTTTAAGCTTTTGTTCTGTTTTTAAAAACAGTTGTGTCTTTTTGGTTTTCAAATCTAAATCTTACAGCTATTTCAATATGTAAATTATTTTTTTTTAAACTGCAATAAGTTCTTATTTAACATGAGCAATGGTTCAACTCTGTAATGTAACCTATGGTAAGGAATGTCAAGGAAAGTGCATTATAACCGTAGGGGAGAAAAATGTAATTGGTGATTTACTGTAATTTTTTGAAACGCATCTTCAGTCAGTGTTTATTTTATATAATACCAAACTACAGCAAGGTAACTTACCAAGTGTGCAAAGAAATGTATCAGTACAGGAAAATAAAACTATTGTACATATAGAAATAGAAAGGGAGTATTGGTAAGTGCAAAAAGGAAGTAGGAAAGTACCTAACAGAAAAAACAGGAATAGCAATACAAATGGAAAGAACAAAATCAACAGAAATGAGATCTGTTTTAGAAAGGCAGAATACAGTAGAATTCCTCAGATCTTTGAACTTGGTTTGCATATTGGCAGACCAAACAGAACTAGGTAGGGAGTTTTGAAAAGGATGTGTCAAACTACTAAATGTAAATTCATCAATACTAGTGTTTGGCTTTGAAACAGCAAACAGACTTTGATGTGAAGATTTTCGTTATTTCACTTGCATTTATAGAGTGTGTAACTTAAAGAAATGCTATTAAGTGTTGGTGAGTTTGTAAATCAATATTATAATTTGACAGAAATCCAGTGCAGGTGGGCCAGCTAGTGACCAATAAAATCACTTGTGTGAAATTGTAGACTTGTAGTCTGTTGAAACTTCACGAAGGAAGACAGTTGAGAAAAGAGAACTACTTTAATCTACATGTGTGGAGATAAAATCATAGAAAGACCTTCAGCATCTGACAAGGGGTGGAGGGTGTGGACTTGGGTGATATAGTGCAAGTAATAGAGTGAAGGTTTGAATGAAGCTTTTTAGTTGTGCCCGAAATCCATTGTTTTCAGTATTTAGTTATAGAGCACTTGCATCATCTAAGCACTGATGTCACTGAGACAGTTGATGAGCTTGTCTTTGTCAGTTGTATATCTTAGAGAATTTATTTAATTTATGTTGAACTGAATATAAAAAAGAGTAAATTGAACTATGATATTATGTTGATAGAAAAATTAACTTTTAAAAGTGGTGAGATAATATGGAGGTGAAGTAGTTTATACTCGTACTTATTGCAGTATTGCTCAAAAGGCAGTCTAAGGTAGCTTTGTATTCAACAATGTTAACAGCAGCAGTCTAGTCACTTGAGGATTTCTATTTTTCTGCTGTACAGATTCCATTTAATAGCTGGCTTGGATCATCAGAACTACACTATAATGGTTTGTGATAGAGAAATATAAAGAATTTGCTCTGGTGCACATCTATCCTTTGCTAGAGTTTTGAATAGACCTGGTCAGGGAGAAGCTAACTTTGGCAGATTCACTTCACGTTTTTTCTTCTTTGTATTGCTCCTAGGTCACGGTAACCTCTTCAGCTGCTGCCAGAGTGAAAAGATAAAAGATGTTCCTTTTTCTTTCTTTGCAATCCATGCCCTGGGAGGATTAGTTCTTTTTATGACTGATGGTCTTGTGGTAAGATTTCTTCTCTCAATAGTTCAGTATTCTAAGTTATATTCTCCATTGTCTACATTATACTGCATTTTGCATGGGAACAAATCAGTGTTGTGCATTTTTTTGTGTGGCAGTGCAGTGTAATGTACCATTAATCAGTTAGGTAGAAAGTTTGTAAACAACTGGATGCCTTTTCAGGGTTGTAGGGAGTTGGCTGGCTAACCTGCCTCACAAGATTTGCTTTTTTAGACTGAATACTGGAACAAAGACTTCCTCGCTGTGACATGACAGTCCACAGTTGTCTTGAGATACAGGGTGTGGGTGATAGCATTCTATTTAAATCATTATTGGCAAATTAGTTATTTAAATAAACATTTAGTCAGGTTGCCTTCATGCAGTGCATTATCTATTTGCATTGAAACAAAACTGGAAAAGAGGTGTAAAAAAATTAAATGGGATTAATGGGAAAGTAAAGCAAAACCATGGATTATGCAAAATCTTAAATTTGGCTCTAGATGAACTCTATGGCTGGGCACAAGCATAGAAGCAACACTTCATGGGGCAATGGTCCATCACAGACCACACTTGCTTAGACTGGGCAATTTAGGGTTGCACATCTTTGAGGTGTGGGAGAAAACACAAAAAGACATGAGTACAATGTTCAAGCTCTGATTTTTTGATACCTTGTAGCAATGAGGCAGAAGGGTTAACCACCATGGCAGTAATTAATGTGTAGGGAAAGTTTTGTCTCATTATTAATAATGTTTGCTCAGAAGCCTTCACTTAAATTATACCTAATGTTTTATAGAAAATTATTCTATCCAAATTAGAGAAAGGAAGTTGGTTCTTTTGAAATAATTTTTTTTTTCTTTTTTCCCAGGGTGTGTATTCTGGATTTGTATACAGCTATGCAGTTGCTTCTCCAGTGAATCTTTCACATAAAGTAGCTGGTTATCTTAACAGTGTCTTCTGGGGTGCTATTACAGTGGGTCGATTGATTTCCATACCTTTGTCATACCGTTTTCGACCAGTTACTTTGTTGTTCTTTAACTTGGTGAGAATATACTGTTTATGAATACAATAAGGCATTGTTGTACATGTCAGTCAAATCAACAGAGAAGTACAAACTGGAAATTGTGTAGGTTAGCTGTTTTCCTGTTTTGGGAAAAGGTGAAAAGGGAGAAAAAAATACAATGCAGAATAGTCTTGAAGTGACATTTCATCCTTCAGTGTTTTAACATTAATGCAAATGGGTTGCTTTATTTTACAAAGAATGATTTTCCCTTTTTTGGTTTTAAACTAAAGTCTAGAGGACACAATTGTAATGCTTTAAATGATGTTTAGCATTAATATAAACACTAAGCTATCGGTGGTGTTATGGTATAGATGTATAAGTGCCATCCATCCATCGTCCAACCCGCTGAATCCGAACACAGGGTCATGGGGGTCTGCTGGAGCCAATCCCAGCCAACACAGGGCACAAGGCAGGAAACAATCCCGGGCAGGGTGCCAACCCACCGCAGGACACACACAAACACACCCACACACCAAGCACACACTAGGGCCAATTTAGAATCGCCAATCCACCTAACCTGCATGTCTTTGGACTGTGGGAGGAAACCGGAGCGCCCGGAGGAAACCCACGCAGACACGGGGATAACATGCAAACTCCACGCAGGGAGGACCCGGGAATCGAACCCAGGTCCCCAGATCTCCCAACTGCGAGGCAGCAGCGCTACCCACTGCGCCACCGTGCCGCCCATGTATAAGTGCAAGACTGTGAAATAATGGTAGAACATTTTTGCTTCTCTGTTCACTCTTAGTTATATAGGTAACTTGAGAAATCCAAATGACTGCCAATACTGTAGATCGGTTTCTGTTTTATTAGCTATGCTGATTTATGCTGGTCTTTTGATTTAAAAAAAAAAAAAAAAATCCACTGTTCTTCAAAATAGATTAAACCCTTGTGAATGAATTGATTATTCTAACTTCATTGAGTTTACACCATAATTCTCACTGAACCTCATTGTGAAATGGGAAAATGTTCTCATGAAATGGCTATCATGAACTCCAAAAGGCCACAATAACCTGTAAGCTACAATCCTCCCAAGATATTAATTGATCTTCTCATTATGCACAAAAGCTCTGCTGCTGCTTCGTTCAGTCTGATTTGTTCCATACTGTATTGACACTGTGCACACAACGGTAAACTGCTTTTACAAGGTGTGTTGTGCACATGGTTGGAGGAAAAAAATATGCTCAAGTGGGAGCTACATGAGACAGTAATGCTTGCTTTGTTAGACAAGTACTCACTTCCACTTGCCTTTTTATTAGTACTTTTATTTCATGTGGTGTGCAGTGCATTATTTCTTAATGGTGAAGACTGCAACCTCTGCAGATTTAGAATAAAACGATTTTCTTTTTGACAAACAAGCAAGCATCTCTCAACTGCTTGCCTGTTTGTCTGGAAAATATCATCCACAACCACCTTGTATTAGATATCTTTGCAAGAAAGAGGAGGTGACTGCATTACCTGGTTGATTTCTCATTTGAATACATATTTGATCTGATTGAAAACTGTTGCTTAAAGATTCAACCTCACAAATGCCATAGACATTTAACATTAAAATTAATTTAAAAGGTTCAGATATTGTGTCCTTTAATATTCATAGTTTGGATTTGTGCACATTTATGAAAATTAATGCTTCTTGACTAGTCATAAATTTATATTTTAACAAAATCTGATAATGGCTGATAAGAAAAATTGTCGTTAATAAAGAAAACATTTCACACCTATTTTGTATTAGAAAATTGATAAAATGCAGTCATTCATTAAGTTACCAGGGATGCACCTGTATTTAGCTTTTTTATTTTTTAACTACCTTTAAAAGTATATTTTTTGAGAATGTTCTGTTTTTTTTAAGTTCATTTAATGAGTTATAATAATCAAAGTAATTTCTCAACAATGAGCTGCCTTGATTAAATGCTTGACAACCATATTCAGAAGAACAGACCAATCACATAGTGCAGGGTTCCTTGTTATATTATATTCTTACTTGATACAGTATAGGTGCAGTGTTGCCCGAGTTTCTTGATAATGTAGCAGAATTAATTCAGTTCTAAAAGTTCAAACTCAAATTTCAAATTTGAAAACTGTGTTTACAGAAACATTAAGGAACCAAAAGTATTCCACACTTAATGTTGTAAAAGCATGTGTTTTTATGTAGTCTGTCCGGGTCTGTTTACTGGCTTTTGCCTGTTGTTGCTGGGATAGGCTGCGACTCCCATGACTGTGCTGCTGGGTTCAATTAAGTATGTATGAAAATATCTTATTCAATAATAATAATCTCAAATAATGCAGACATTTCGCCAAATTGTTGTGTAATGTCTGTATAACAGATTCAAAGGGAATGGCACAATCATATATGGGAATTCAGGCTGCAAGCTAGAAATAGTAACAATTTACATTTTTTCCTCAGTCTTTTAGTCTTGTGAGATGTTATTGCTAATTACTTATTCTATACTTAGTTTCATGACTATTGAGCTAAGTTACATAACTTCCCTGTATTGTGTGTTCCCCAACATTCACTTGCATGATTTTTGCAGCAACCTGTTTCAAAGTAAGTTAAAATGTAGTCATTGATCTTTTCATACATTCCTAAATATGTGTCATCACTTTGGTTTTCCTGTTTCTTACAGAGTGGAGTGATTATCACCGTTTTTCTGTTAACGATCTTCTACAATAGCAGTCCATTTCTTTTTGTGGGTACATGGTTTTTGGGCATGTTCGTCAGCAGTGTTTTTCCCTGCATGGTTGCATACACTGAAGATATCCTTGAGTACCAAGGTATTATACCCTTTAATGCCTCCTACACATTCAACATGTTCATAAATCAAGCTGCAGCAATGAAATATAAAATGCAGTCAGGTGTGACAGAAAAATATTAAAAGTATAAATAAATAACATCCTTCACATTCTGTAGCACTATCTGTACTTAAATATAGTAGGGTAAATACCATACTACTGTGCAAAATTGATAACAATTTTCAGGACAGTCCGTGAACACTGAATAATTAAAATTTGTTATGTAAAATATGGTGGAAGGAAAGGAGGGTCTGGGTAGTAGGTTTTTTTAATTTATTACAGATTATGTAAAATTACCTATAAATGCAAATGTATTTGTGTGTATATATTTTATATATTATAAAATATACACATCAGCACATGTATCTATATATGTGTTTCCACATAAATGACAGTATAGATAAATCAAGTTTGTTGTTTCTTGTGGATTATACTTTTACTGTATTTAAATGCCACTATTTTCACTTGTATGATGCTTTGATTTATTAAAGGATGTGCCACAAGTGTTTTAGTGACCTTGGCAGGATTGGGTGAAATGGTTCTTCAGTTGATTGTTGGAACTGTAAGTATGTCCTTTTCTTTCACATTTGAAATAGGTTGAGATACTGGTGTCTCAGTTATGATACATAATATTGTATCATATATAATATTTACTTATTGCATTGTCAAACACGCAAGTAAGACTTAACCTAAAGATTACAGAAAACAACAATTACTCAAAGTTCAACAAGACGCCGTTAAGGGAATTCCAGTTCTAAGCTGTGGGATACTGTCTCTCAAGTATGGCAGTGTCTTTGCTACCCGTCTCCCAAGTATTCAATGAACCAACTGCTTTTCATACTTTTTTTTTTTTCTTCCCACTCTCAAGTTCCTAACTCTTCGTCTAAGATCTCACCTTATTTCCAAGCTTAAAGTAACTTTGGCCACGAATTGCCTTTACATGCTGTTAGGAGATCACAAAATAAGATCTAAAATCACTTCAGGGAACCAGGCTGTCCTGCAGCAACAGGATTTCCAGGCTAAAGGTCTCAATGGCAGCCCTTCATGGTGTTCTAGCCATGAGTCCTACTTAGACCTGAAGTTTAGGGTCTCCAGGGCAGATTCTGTGATTACAACAGGAGAAATGGCAGTGGCTTCCTGACACTCCTCCATAGCATCATAGTTACATTGGTTAGCTGATTGACTATTTTTAGTGTAAGCTACCAGACCAGTCTTCTAGTTTCTTGGGGGTATGTTGCCTAGAGCGCCATTGTTTCTGTCTTCCTCTCCTAGGTATCCTTCTAATATAGTGCTTGATTTATTTAAAAAGTCAATTACCATGTTATCAGCCAGTTTTAGATATGTGCTTTGAAATTTACAGTATACCTATATTGTCATCAAAAAGGGTATTAAATATCCATGAATAAATGGCATGGTATACAGAGAAGTGTGAACTTTTAAATTAATTGCTTTGATAAGGTTTCATGCTATGGTATGATCACCCTCTGAACACTGACAGAGTTGTCTGGAATGTAGGTTTGTTCTTTCAAAACATTATATAGCAGGAAATGTTTGTTTAGAAATATTAAAGATATCAGTTATCCGTTGAGTATCTTCGTCACAGTTCCCTAGGCTTGACTGCTACTTTTTTGGTCATGTTTTTGTTGATTTGTTTATAGTATTGTAATGTGTGATTTATAAAATATACAATTCTATGTTTAATTTTGCCTTTTTGATTATTCCTTGTCCCCTAACTATTTTCTCCTCAAATTACTTAATAATAAGAGCATGAGAGAATGGCCAAAGACTGCATGTTAATTCGGGAAGAACTAAAGTTATATCTATGAATATGTTCTATATACAGTATGTTGTTTTTGGGATGATCCATCATTCAGTGGATGTTGAATGTTTGAATGTTTCCTTTCAATTTCATATATCCTAATACATCCTTAAGATGTTACAAAATATAAGGTGTTGCAAGGGTTCTTCCAGTTGGGCAAGATTTGATGGTGAAATACCAATGTAAAAAGGCAAAGAACGATCACTGAGGAAGGCTGTTGCAACTGGAGTAACTCCAAAGGGTTTTAATAACAAGATTGGGGGAGGGGTGCTATAAAACATCCAAACGTTTCCAGTAACATAGTTAAAACAGAATTCCAAAAAAGTCTGAGTTGAGGACTCTGCATTGTTTGCATAAACTCATAAGGAATGTATTACGCTTGTTACCTGTGACAGTGAACATAAGGTCTTCTTCTGAATGTGTTTTAAGAGTTCTAAGGCTGTTCAATTTTGAAGACGTAGATAAATATTATGTAATGTAATTATGAAATTGCTCCTCTGTCTATAGGGTTTTTAATATTAGTGTCCCTGTAGTGGATAAAGGATAATAATGCACCATCTCTGGTAAATATTCAGAAAGTACAGAGCAAAAATACTAGTATGAGTTTATATGCTTTACCTGCTGTCTGTCTTGGAAACATAATCTGATACCAAAGTGAATGCAATTCACATAAATATATTAGATTATTTATCCCCAACGGGAAATCAACATTTTACAGAAGCTCTGAAAAAATATATATAAATAAATATGATAAAAACAAACCCCAAGTTCAGCTTTATCTGACATGTACAGTACAGTTGGATTCTTTGTTGTATGTTGGACTTGCATTGTTTTTTTGAGATTGGAAGAAAAAGAATTTTGGAGCATTTTACTTTTTAAAACTAGACTTTCTCTTGAACTTTTTTAGTTTGCATGTCACATTTTTATATAATTTGACTACAGAATAAGGAGGATTTTTAATGCATTGGTTGGTGTGTTCCTTTGTTCTAGTCCAATTGTGTGGTCGATTCCTGTTATCGGGTTACAGACGAACATTAAAACACGTTTTTCACCTGAGGAGAAAAAAATGTGATAGTGCTTAATTGTAAAATGAACATGTGGGCAAAGGCTAAATGTAAAACTAGACTGATATGTAATGTAGTCTTGCATTTCAACTTTAAGTAGGATTAAATAGCAGACTGCTTATGCAGCAAACAGAGAATTAAAATAAAAAAGGATCAAACTGTGTACCTTAGGGGAAAAGTTAATGTGCAATCATCATATGGTTCAGAGTAGCACTAAAAGCCTTGAGCTTTACTGATAAATATTCTTACTCCCTTTCAGATATCTAAAATTATTTTCAGCTTAACATCAACCTCTTTAAAACTCTTTATTGCTTTCATTATTAAGTGCAGAGCACTTTTGTTCTTAATGGAAATGTACATCAGTAAAGAAATATGAGCGGCAAAGAGTACTCTGTTCATTAAGACTTAAATAACACTATAAAATATTTGAGTAATTAGTATTGTAAATGAAAGTTTATTCTACTGATGTAGCAATATAGTTTGCTGCTGCATAGAAAGTTAGTCCCTATAGGTGTTTGGCCAGACAGCAACTTGTCCCCTCATCTATCCAGACACCAAATTCAATGACAGCTTAAACAACCAGCAGATAAACACGTGGAAAAGTGTAATTAAATACAGTCATTAGTAATTAAATCTAAATAAACAAACATTGTAGGGTAGAAAAGGCTTTCACAGTGTTCTTGTTAGGCACATAAGGTATCAAGGACTCAAAACAGTTTGGGGAGTAATGCTATGTTTTTAAATGTAGCAAAGTAACATTTGCAGCTTGATTATTTGATTCTTCTGGAAGTGTTACTGGACATTTTGTAGTTGACTTGAATCATCCAAAGCTGTCTCATTTTATAAAAATGTAATTTATACAACTTCAGCAAATTGCTAGTTATGTAATAAGAGAACTCATAACTTTATACCCTTGGGACTTTAAATTCTGAAAGAATATCTTTAAAATCAGTATAACAATTCCTTCATCAGCAACCGATTAATCTGTTTTTGAAGTCTCCTTCAATCCAACCATGGGTTTTGGTGATCTGAAGCTTCTCCTCGTAGGATTTAGAAACTTGAATGTTTTTGTTTGTTTTTTTTTTTAAATGCATTTCTTTGGAAAACTGTTGAATGGAAAGAGGTAGGGAATTGCATAATCTTGTAGCTTCATGACTAAATGCTTGATGGCCCAGTGGCCTGTATTTAGATAGAATGCTAATTGCCCCCAGGGGGAAATTTAGTGTTGGGGACTAAAGTCATTCATCTTTAGGAGACTGCAAATTGTAATATGGTGTGTAGTAATGTAATATGTTGGAAAGAGTTAGATATTTAGTATTTTTATTTGCCCTAAGAGGAAATTTAGCATTTATTTGGGGCCACTATCATGAAGAACTTTACATGTAAGGAAAAGAAGCTTATAAGATGGTGAAATTTAACAGGCAACCATTGCAATGACAAAAGTGAAGTACAGTAGAACCTTGGGTCACGAACGTCTCGGACCACATACAAAATGGGTTACGACCAAAAAGTTCACCAAACTTTTGCATCTGTTCATGATCACACACTCTGGTGACGAACAAGCCAGTTTCCCTTCCGGTTCACACGTGCCGATGATTTCCGCACGTGTTCAGTCTCTCCCTGTGCAGCGAGAGGGGGAGAGCTTGTACGGTCCGGAACGAATTTACTGTATTTACATACAATCTTATGGGGGAAATTACTTCGGGTCACGACCACATTGGGTTGCGACCAGAGTTTTGGAACGAATTACGGTCGTGAAACGAGGTTCCACTGTAGCTCTTTGTTCCCAAGGTTTTGTGTGAGTTAAAATTCTAGCTGCAAAGTTTTGAACATGCAGTAATCTGTTTAGTGTTTTTCATTTAAGCACCAAATAGTAGAGCCGTCTCTTTTTATAAACAATCAAAAATTATTTGCCAGAATTGCCATGTTTCACAAACACGTTGCCAGTTGCTGTCGGTGGAGGAGGAGGTTAGGCTTGTATGTATCATGCAAGCAAGTGAAAAGAACTGCTGCATGTGCTGTGGGGTAAAGTTAATCTAGCCTGTTTAAGGTCACAATGATTACAGTAATCCCTCCTCTATCGTGGGGGTTGCGTTCCAGACCCCCCCGCAAAAGGTGAAAATCTGCGAAGTAGAAACCATATGTTTATATAGTTATTTTTATATTGTCATGCTTGGGTCACAGATTTGCACAGAAACACAGGAGGTTGTAGAGAGACAGGAACTTTATTCAAACACTGCAAACAAACATTTGTCTATTTTTCAAAAGTTTAAACTGTGCTCCATGACAAGACAGAGATGACAGTTCCGTTTCACAATTAAAAGAATGCAAACATATCTTCCTCTTCAAAGGAGTGCGCGTCAGGAGCAGAGAATGTCCGAGAGAGAAAGAAAAGCAAACAAATCAATAGGGCTGTTTGGGCTTTTAAGTATGCGAAGCACCGCCGGACAACACAGCTGCTAGGAAGGGAGCAATGTAAAGGTAGCCTTTCAGCATTTTTTTAGAGGAGCGTCCGTATTGTCTAGTGGTGCGAACAGCCCCCCCCTGCTCACACCCTCTCCGTCAGGAGCACAGAATGTCAGAGAGAGTGAGAGAGAGAGAGACAGAGAAAAACAAACAATTAAAAATCAATACGTGCCATTCAAGCTTTTAAGTATGCAAAGCACCATGCAGGAAGCATATCGCTTGACAAAACAGCCACATTTAAGCCCAGCAAGGAAGAGAGCAATGTGAAGGTAATCTTTCAGTGTTTTTTGAAGAGCGGCTGTATCTTCTAGGGGTGCGAACAGCCCCCGTGCTCACAATATATTTGAGGAGTTTTATTTAATAGGTAATACGTGCTCTGGTTGGGTAGCTTCTCAGCCATCTGCCAATAGCGTCCCTTGTATGAAATCAACTGGGCAAACCAACTGTGGAAACATGTACCAGAAATTAAAAGACCCATTGTCCGCAGAAATCCGCGATATATATTTAAATATGCTTACATATAAAATTCACGATAGAGTGAAGCCGCGAAAGGCGAAGCACAATATAGCGAGGGATTACTGTAGATTTAATCCCAGTCTGTTTTGGTCATAACTTGTGCAGTTATCATGGCTTTCTATAACACTGCTGTGTACCTTCACCCTTGGGAGCTCTGCCTGAAGGACTTAGTCAGTAAGTTGCATAGCAGAAATGTTTAAAGTGATGTGAGATAAGCATAGATGCACTGATACTTAACTAAGCTGCTAAGACAGTTGCACCATAGTAAGATGCCGAATGACAAAATTAAGTCTGATATACAGTAAATGTCATATCATCACACCTCCACCACAACTAAATTATTTGAGTTATAAGGTGCTTTAATGCTTTTTATTGCCATTCTTTTCATCACTCTACAATGGTTAACATTAAATTAGTTTTATATAGTTTAAACTGCTTTTGCATCCATATTCATGGACTTACAGCTTTTTATCACACTTCTAAAATCTTTTTGTAATGTTTAAGGTGAGTTTCTGAGTTAAATGAAGTGATTCAGGCTAATACTGACATACCTTCTTTATGAAACTGAATTATATGATTGTGAAATTGCAGTAGATCTAAGTCTTTAGCTGATGTTCGTTTTTATTTCTTTGTCCTCTTTTCATGTTATTTTCTCACCAGGTCATCTACAGTGAAGGTAGCTACAGCTTCCTCTTGTGTGGTATAATTATTGGATGCTTAGGAGCCATAATTTTCCTCTTGCTGTTCTTTGTTCAGCGGATCCATAGGCACAGCACCTTGGGTAAGACCCGCAATCCATCGTATATTTTAGAAGGCTCCAAGTTACTGAGCGCCCTAGTGAACTTCTCATTGTTGATGGGCAACAGTATGCTAAACCAATCAGAAAGGCTTACAGGATGCTGAATTATATATTATTTCACTGAAGTACACATCTACAAAAGTTAGGCTTAAGATGATCAATACAATTGTGAGGCCACATTTATGAAACCATTTGTACCTTTTACAGTCTTAACAAATGAAGAGTTAAGCAAAACCTGAAATTACGAAGAGAACACATAAGATAGATGTCCACTGTATTTTGTTTTTTCTTTTCCATTCAAGACCCAAAGGCAGCAGAGTAAACTGGTTTAAGACTAAGCTGCACAAAATAATTTTATGATGCAGATGCATTATATTAGCAGTGTGGTTAAAAGTAACACTGTGAGGGCTTTCACTCCTTGTCTGGACAACATGCTGGACCAATTTTATTAAAGCTAAATAACATGAAGTTTACAAATACTTTTCTTATGGCACTGTATTTCAGTTACACTGCTACAATCCTATCTTATCTAAAATGCTTTCCTATCCATACGTTGTGTGGCTAAACTGTTTGCTCAAGCTTGTAAGAAACATAATTGGCCCATTTTCCATCCATAGATTCCTCTTCTTAGTATAATTTTGACTAGTTAGCACACATTCACAGTCTTAGATCTGTAACATTTCATAGTTTTTTAGCATTCCTACCCTGAAAATACTTGGGTTGTGCTCAAAGATATTGTAAAACAGAGAATATCTATCATGCAGTTATAATTAACCAGTAGCAACACTGGTCTGTACAATTGATGATTTGATTTGACAGTGGTTGGATGGGTGGATAACCATTTCAACTGTTCCATTTTAAAACAGTAACTTTAGAAGTTGTAAGATAACAAGTCAGTGTTTTGATTCAGTATTATGCATAGTATTTGCCCACTCAGGTCCTCTTATAGTCTTGTTCTCCCCTGCTTCATTCCAGGAACCTCCAGTAAGCCGGCTCCCCTCCAGGAACCAGGGTCACAGCAAGTAAACTAAGGCAGTGGAGAGTCTAGTGTACAGATGGAGCACAGATGAAAAGAAGGCAAGGAGTGGGGTGGACACAATGACACGAATGCATCCCTCTGCACCTTACCCCTTTTCTAATGCGTTACCTTGAGATGGCACCTTAATATCCTAATCCATTTTCACTTTCTCCATTAGATTATATTAAATAAAATGTTATTCCATTCCCCTTACTTATTTTTTGGCATGCTGAGTTTGTTTACAGCACCCCTAACTTTCCTACTGCTGCCTGTAATGAATGTCTTGCTGTATGCTGATTGATTTTGCTAAAGCAGAATTTTTTTTTTAGCAGGCCATAAAACTATTGGACAATTTGAACATGCTGGAGCTCTGAGCATGCTATTAAAATTCAAAAGCTATCACTCACTGCACGACCCAAAGGTAGCTTTTCTACTTGCCTGTCCCAGTTTTAGTTCTCGGTGATTTGCAGCAGTGTCTGGCAATTCCCTTAGGATTCAGAAGTAGTTTTGCTTAGAACTCACTGCCTTTCATCAATCAGCTAATGCCACTTACCACTCTTCCTCATCTTCAAGGAAAACTTACAAGACTGGCATTCCTTAACCTTCCTGTGATTGTTCGGTGTAATTTTTGTTTTATTACTTTTCCCTTTCATTCTTGTTATGTGCCACTGGAAGCTGCAACACACTGGGAATCCATTGGCCAGGCTACATACGAGTACTTTGACGCCAATCAGATTAGAGGCCAGAGGCTTGGCTTCTAGGCAAGCATTGTTGCTGTGAATTCAAGGGCAATCACCCGACCTTGCCAGGACACTTTGTTAATGGAACAATACAGCAGACGGAAAAATTATATGAAGGTGAAAGATATGGGTGTGATTTGTAATTCACAAAAAGAGAGGGAGAACATTTTAACTTAATGCATTCAATTTCTAGTAATTTGGAAATGGCTTTTATCATGAACTTTCATTTAATGAAATATTGGATGTAGCACTTTAATTTGCAATAAGGTTTTAGTGATTTGATTCTAGCCAAATACTTCACTCTGATTTTCACAGCAACAAGCTATAATGGAGTATGATAATTAAAACAAAATAGTATTTGAATTATGCACAGTAAAAATTCTACCATGACTGGTCATTTTTGTTTATACACACGGATGATCTAAGGTGACAATAGTATTGTTGATTTAGTAAATTCCGGTGGAGATTAAGCCCCAACATTTATAGAATGGCAGACAGCAATCGCTCCATGCAGAAAAATCGATGAGCCAAATCAGCAAGTATTTTGCACTTTTTTAAGTAGTTTTATGGTAAGGCAAATCTGTCATAAAAATAAGTTACTTGTGCTTTGGCATAGAAAGAGTTGGTTTCGGTTCAGCAAAACAGAAATGCTAATCAGCCATCTGCAAAAACTACATCTGCTCAGCTAATTAAGTGAACACAGCCTTCAAATTAATTGGCACATTTATTATGTTTTTTTGTCATTTACTAATTAACATTAGTCTTGAAAGTTTTGCTAAAGGAAACTGGTAATATAATTTAATGTTCTCGCCGAGCTCTCACTGCAGTATGTAGTTGGCTGAATTCCTCAGGTACACATACACAATGCATTTTTGCTAATTTCTTCAACATACTGAGTGAGTTTATTTTGATCTAGGATAAGTATGCTTAAAAACATCGTCACCTTTAATGATAATACTACATTTAATAATAATTTGACTTACAAAAAATGTTTCTTGAATCTTTACTATGTGGTCAATTTATGTTTTGTCAGTTAACAACCTGTTGGTCATCTTCATTACTGAAAGCCTTGTTAAGCCTTGGGTACATTGTTTTGAAAGAAAGACTGAACTTTGAAGTCAGCTTATGCCATTTGTAATAAATGCATTTGCAAAAATTTGGTTTTGTACAAGTATAGTGTGATTGGTGTAAATAGTAATGAACACTGGTATATGTTAAAGCATAAATAAAGGTGTTTCACAAGCGTTTTCTAAATTCTGTTATCCTGTTTTCTCCTACAATCCTTGCACAAGGTGTTTTCCTTGCGGATTCAACTGTTTTATTTTCAACTGTGCTACCCTCTTGAGAATGGCATGTAGGTAGTATATTACCCAGAAGAATGCTGTTACTGAAATAGTCAAATATATTTTATAGTCAAGCTCAAGTTGGGGAGCATGCACTGGTACAGTGCATTGCCGCATCCACTACACAACGAAACAACTCAGGATCCCGGTTGGCAACCCGCCCAGGCAGATGCGCGGTCCAGTCCCACCCTCCGGAAGTGACCCTCTATCTGCCGCAGCCAGGTGTTACGTGGGTGACCCCTTGGCCTAGTCCAGCCTCTCGGGTCCCCAACAATGAGGATCTTATGAGCTGGATGGCCCTCGGGGAAACACTCCACATGGCCGTAGTGCCGTAAATGATGCCCCTTCACAATACAGGTAATGTGCCTCATTCAGGACTCCATGACCAACCGCTCATTCGACACAAAGTCAAACCAGTGGTACCCAAAGATTTTCCGGAGAGACACAGTACCAAAGAAGTCCAGTCTTCATCTCAGGTCACTAGATAGCATCCATTTCTCACAACCATATAGCAAGACAGGATCACCAGGATTCTAAAGACTTGGACCTTCATCCTTTTGCATAGATATCTGGAGCGCCACATACCCCTTTCCAGTGACCTCATGACCCCCCTATGCTCTCCCAATCCGTCTACTGACTTCATAGGAAGAGTCACCAGAGACATGAATGTCACTGCCCAGGTAAGTAAACCTCTCAACAAGGCTGACATGCTCTCCACAGACAGAAACACTGCTGATGGCTGTGCCCAAGAGGTCATTAAAGGCCTGGATCTTGTTTCTTATCCAGGACACTCGCAAGCCCAGACACTCAGACTCCTCGCTTAGTCTCTCGCGTGCCCCGATCAGAGCCTCCACTGACTCCGCGAAGACATTTTATAAACATACGTTTCATTTATTTGTTGTGTATTTCTTTGAAATCTGTCCCAAACTGTAGTGTGTATATTAATATATATATACTGTATGTATGTATGTAGATAGATAGATGTATGTATGGGTTTGCACAGTTTTGTATTCAAATGGATATCCTCTGAGTTCTTAGGTGGTTCTTATAATGTTACTGCCCTGTTGTAGGCACATGAGTGAGCATGAGGGATTGGCATCCCATCTAAGGTTAGTTCCTAAACTGCCCTACATGTCAGCTTAGAAAATGGATGGATATACTGATTGGTTTAATGGGGCACATTGGTACAGAGGTTGAAAGTGAGTGAAGCTCTGAATTTAGCATCTTGTAAAGTAATAATAATGCTTTTTATTTATAGGGGCACTTTACATTAGCAGTAATTCTCAAAGTACAACATAAAAATATTAAACAAAGGCAAGGCAAGATAAAAACAAGAGATAAAACAACAGTTATAGCATTCTCGTTAATGAGCTTCTTAAATAGAAAAGTCTTTAGCTGTTTTTTAAAACAGCCCACAATCTGTTCTCAGGCTCTCTGGTAGGGCATTCCAGAGCTGTGGAGCAGCAGCTGCAAAGGCTCGGTCTCCCATTGTATGAAGTTTGGTCACAGGGGGGCGAAGGCAGTGGGTATTTGTAAAACGGAGGTTTCTTGTAGTGGATTATAATAAAAGGAGTTCTTTAAGATATTGTGGAGCAGTTCCATGGATACACTGGTGAGTAAACAAACAGAGTTTGTATTTGATATGGAGATGGAAAGGGAGCCAATGAAGTGACCAAAGGATTGGTGAGATGTTCATATCTCCGCACCCTCATCAGGATTCTTGCAGCACTATTTTGAATTTGTTGGAGCTTTTGAAGGCTCTTGTAATGCACTCCTCATCGGGATACCCAACAATAGTCCAGTCTGGATGAGACAAAGGCATGAATCAGCTTTTCAGCATCACAGAGGGAGAGGTAGGGAAGGAGTTTGGCTGTTTCGGAGATTAAGGAATGCAATTTTACAAAGGTGATGGATATGTATATCAAATGACAGATGGAAGTCTAACTTGACACCCAGATTTGTAACAGAAGGGGAGAGGGTAATGATACGGTTAGAAAAGGAAATACGATTTGCAGAGGAACGAAGTTGATGGGGTATGCCAATTAAAAGAGCTTCAGTTTTGGTGCTGTTCAGCTTGAGGAAGTTCTTGGACATCCAGGTCTCAATCTCATCCAAGCAAGAGGAAAAAGTTGATGAAGGTGTAAGAGAAGTTGAATCCAGTCTCACATAGAGCTGCGTATCATTGGCATAGCAATGGACTGAAACTCCATGCTTGCGGATGATGTGACCCAGGGGTAGTATATAGATATTAAAGAGGGTCGTCCCAAGGACTGATCCTTGTGGGACTCCACAGGTGACCGTGTGGGTATGAGATTTAGCATCCCCCAAGGCCACATACTCGGTCCTGACTATAAGATAGGATTTGAACCACTCAAAAGCAAAGCCAGAAAGTCCAATTGTATAGTGAAGATGATGAAGGAGAATATTATGATCTACCGTATCAAATGCAGCTGTAAGGTCCAGGAGGATAAGGAGTGATGGAGAGCCCTGGTCAGCAGCCATCAGGAGGTTTTGTAACACTTTCAGATCGCCTTGATCCAGTTTTGCGTTGGAACAGGCTTCTGCCCCAGCAGCAGTATTAGAAGTAAGGTATGAACCAACCCTGGACGTCATACCAGACCACCAATGGACCCACTCATGCACACACCCACACTTACACAGGGCCAGTTTAGAATTGCCAGTCAACCTGACCCATGTCTTTGGGGATGTGAGAGAAAACCACACACAGATGTAGGATAAAGATACTAATCCCATATGGACAACAGCAGCGGATGGAACTTCTCACAATCCTTAATGAAAACATTGTTAAAACCCTATATAACTTCTTCACCAGTTTCCATTGTTGGCAGTGAATGTGTCGGGCGCACATTACATTGAAATTTTACACAGTTTAAATTATTCTTAAACTCTAGGGTATACATTGTTTTGCTTGGTACAATATATTTATAGTTTATCCTGCCTTGCTGAAACAGGTGAAATTTGATGTCTCAACCTGCACATAGAAACAATTTCCTAGACTTCTTTTGAATTGTTGATGTTGGTGCCCGCATACATTATTGCAAAATGTACTATCCATGCAAAACACACTGTAGAGATTTACAGTCCTTTATAAGTGGATGTTACATGGAAACTACTTTTTAAATGAATACATATGTTAAGTGCAAACTACATATGAGTAATTGAAGCCTTGCCAACAAGAGGCCATCTGTCATAGGAAATGGAAATCATAGTTCTGGTATGGTCAAACGTGACGGTATACATAAGTGTGCCTTGCAGTTTTGATACTTGTTTTACATTCAGTAGTGCTGGACAAGCAGTAAAGGAAAAAAGGATTCAGGAAAGGAATGGATTAACAGAAATCGGGTAATCATCACATGCATCATCACATTAAAATCTGTTTATCATATTATGTCTCTGGTTTCGCTAAACTATATAAACATTTTCACATCATTTGTGGATTTTTCTGCCATGAAGTGTTGCTTAGCAGCATTCCTGTTTTATAGCTGTGTGATTAAGGCAGGCTTCTGGTACTACTTGTGGTACAAGTCATAGAGCCCTGTGCAATGTGCGTCACAATAAAACAAAAAAATTCCTACCTTTGTGATTGTAGCAACATTCTCAAACCTGGATCATCCAGTTCAAGGTTGCAACAGCAGCTGGTACTTAGCAGAAACTACGTTAGTGGAAATGTTACTAATTTAGAATCCCTGACTAACACCACACAAAAAACTTAAACCTATGAGAAAAAAACTGGACTCTTGGTGAAAACCCCATGTAAACATGGGGAGGAAATGCAAATTTCACTTGGCGACCTGAAGTAAGATTTGAATCCAGTATGATGCGTCCAAGAGGCTGCACTGCTAATTCTTGAGAAATTTTATCACATACCACACTTTGTGACTGTGAACTTTAGCACAACTGGAATTATAATTTGAACAACATAACAAAACTAGTGAAGGTAGGCGAAGATTACTTTTTAAGAATGGAACTTGTCCAAGTTAAAGGAAAAACCAGCATTGAGAAGATTTTTTTAATAAGGAATGCAAGGGAGAATGCTGTAGGGGCTAGAGAGTCTAAATACAACATTTTTAGAATTAGTAGAAAGCAATACTGTATATGACGGCTTAAACAAAACCCAACATCTACCTGATAACCACATTTCTATAGTAAAGTATGGAGCATCACCTTTATAGAGGCCATACAAAGCACAAAGTGCTCTTCTGGACAGCAATATCATCCTTGCAAACATTCTAAAATGGGTAGATTGTCTATCTGTATGGTGAGAAGTAACATCACACACATAAAGCCGAATGAATGTTTGTCTGGAATACAAGTCCACACCATGGGACCTGTCCCTGCCAAATTTTGCACTTATTCCCTATTTATGCAGGGCAAGACTAGGCTGCTTCATTTTGAAAAGTTTCCCATTGGAGAGCTTTATTTAGTGATCGCACTTGTGCTTTATCGGGGAATTACCATTGGATGCTGTTTTTGGACATGGAAGAAGCAAGCAAAGAATAGTTTGGGGCCAGAATTTTTTCTCCTATTGAATTTATTTAGTGACCACTCCTGCACTTTATTCCACTCCAGACTGTACAGAATAACTGTACTGTTCAAAAGCCAAAGAATAAGTTTTGCATTTTTCCAAGTTAAAGTTCCTAACCCCCAGAAATAGTATACATTAATTTGAAATGGGAAATTGTATTCATGTAATCAGTATCCATGAGTGGGACAGAGCCTTCATAAAAAAATGCAATGGTAAATGAAAAGCTGTAAAGACAGTTTTAGAACAAACAAACTGAACAATTGCTCGAATTGAGTGATAGTGATGATGATTATGTGAATTGGTCATCAGATGTTAAACAGGATAGCGAAACTGAAGCACACAGCACTGTACGACTCAACCACCATGATAGGCCTGGTGACTTTGGTGACATAAAGCTTCACTGAGGTGCAAAATGATTCTGATCAAGTGCAAGGATAAGAAAGACGTAAGACACCTAATCAATGTTCGCAACATATCAGTAACACAATGGGTGCGTCAGTCGTGCGGTTCAGGCACAGACATTGTACCATCTCATGTGCATTGTGAGGGATTGCCGGCCATACAGTCTGGCCAATACCCCCAGGCCGCCAGATGGAGCCCTCCCTGCAACATGGAGGTGCCCCGAATTCCAGCAGGGCCTCATGGACCTTGGAGTTTTAATGCACAGCCCTGCTGGATACCATGGGGGCCGCCAGGAGTCGCTGCAGGGAGGCCCAGTGATTTATGCTTTCCGTATAGCCCAGAAGTATTTCCAAGTCACGGGAACGGAAGAAACGATACACTTCCGGGCTGAAGAAAAGGAGAAGTTTTTAACTGACCCAGAAGTGATAGAAAGTCACATGGACTGAGGGACAGAACCACTTCCGGGTCAAGGACTACAAAAGGATTGTGGGAAACCCAGACGAGTGAGCTGAGCTGGGTGGATGGGTGGCAACGCGTCTGGGAGTGGAGGATTGTGATTATTGGATTATTGATTTATTAAGTATTGTGGAGAGGAGGGTGCTTTGTGCACATTATTGTCCTAATAAATATTATATTTGGACTTTTATCTGGTGTCTGATGTCTGGTCTGAGGGTTCAAGGGGTCGACAGTGCCTATATCTTTCACAGCATGCAACAGAAAAAACACAAGTGTGCAAACAAACACACTTGCACTGTCCTGATTGTACTATCAGGCTCTGTGTTGGTGACTGTTTCAAAACTTATCACATGAAGGATGTGTACTAAATCTGCATCAGTACAACAGTGGACAATAGACATTGGCTTTCCCACTGTATTTATGTTGATGTTTCAGTTACACGTAATCACAAAATAAAATGGTTTTGGCTCATTTTTCCAGGGATAAACATAACACTAAAGAAGCTATGTCATCTATGAGGTACCAGTCCAAATGGTTAAAACAAAAGACTTAAAGCTTGCATCTATTTTCAAGTGTTGGAGAAAATCTTTTTGTAATACTCTGGTATCTTGGTCTCTTAGACTGACAGGGTTTTGAAGATATTGTAAATAAGCAACTGTTCCAAAAGGATGCAGCTAACTTAAAGTTAGCCTTAAGAGAGTGCCATAAGATTACGAATATAAGAAAGGCACTTATCCTGACTTTTGTCTCTCTGGTTTAAAGTATGAAGATACTTTCCTAGAATGCAGCCTCCGACCTTGAAACCCAGCACCATGGCTATATTCTATTTTTCATGTTTAGATTTTCCTAGTTTCTAACCTAAACATTAATACTACAGCTGTATACTAAAAATGTTCTTGTATTTTCATATGTATAAAAGCATTGTCTGAACAAAGAATTATTAGTTTATCTGTGATTACAGTACAGGACTAACATGTAGCATGGCATGCTCCTTAGACATTTTTAATAAATATGTTTCTTGTATACTTGGAGGCTAGAGAGCTTTTGTAGTCCACTGCCAAAGTGAACTGAAGTTCAAGAAGGATCAGAAATTGAGATTTTTTTTTCCCTAACACAAGCCAGGAATATTCTTAAATGATGATCTGTGTTTTGAGATTGCCCACGCATCATAAAGTAGTAGACAATAATCACTGAAAAACAAGTCACATTTACAAGAACTCCGTCTTTCCCTACTTGTGATGAAGAAGATCATAGACAAGTCTAAAGCATTTTTCGGTGCACCAGTTATTTCAGTTGTGGGCCCGGAAAGAGAAGGTCTTTTAAGTAAATGTCTAGTGAGAAGAATCAGTAAAGGTTAGTAAGTTTTATGAACACTCAGAAATTTTGCCCTCAGCTGTTTCCTTATCACTATATCTTCAGCAAGAGTGACTTATCACGTGTTACAAACCAGTTATTGAATTTTAAGATTCCTGAATTTGTTTTATCGTGGTTTAGGTCTGTTTCATACTGTACATGACATGCCACAGAAAAGTGCATAAAGCTGAGTGCTGACAGAGACCATGTACTTAGATATTTGAAAGACCCAAGGCCAACTACATGTCATATACTAAGACTATTGAAAATGTAATGCAGTGTAATCGGTTCAGTTCAGATTAATTATATTTACAAAGTAAAACAAAACTCTTATGTGCACTCTTCACCACCACGCTAAAATAACAACACAATAATAGGCTGTAATAGGCTATAAGCAGGTGCTGTCCAGGGAAAAAAAATAACCACCATATGATTTGAGTGTGCATCTGTCGGTAAGCCACTGTATCTGTATGTGATTCAGCATGCAGACAAAATAATAGGATTTGAGTACACATGTGCCACGGCTCTGGCACACATTTTGAATCATGGAAGATGTGTCCTCAAATCAGATGATTTCAGGGCATACTAGCAGCTCTTTGCAGCTCTTCAACTTTTGTGTGGGCCATTATTTATTACAAGTTATGGCAGAATATACCTATTGAACAAACAGAGCTGCTGAGACGAAAGCAAGCTAGTAAGCACCCTGAAGCTACAGAACTTTGGTGAACTGCTAGTGCAACTGTGGAAAATGTCAAAAGTCCACCCGTGATGGAGCTGTGCACAGACAACTGAACAGTACCAAACTTCTGTGATACAATGTATTACTTCCAGTTTACTTTTGTTGTCACAAGCATGCCTCAGAAACACAGAAAGCACACTTTCTAAAATTGAAACCTTTACTGTATCATATTTGGACCCTAGACCCTTAACCTCCAAATCCAAGAACAGGCTGGATATTTTTAAAATGCATTAAAAATTCTTCACTTTAGAACAGTTTTATGTGGCAAATTAATATACAGCATGATTGTGAAGAAATAACTTTGGCTTGAAAAATACCAAATTTATCCTTTAAGGAAAAAAAAAAGAGACAATTAAGGATACTGCGTCTTAAATGCAAGTCAATTAAAGCAAAAGAAGTAGGTTCCACTTACAGCACTACTTGTGTACTAATGAAGTGCCGGGAATGAAAACCTGCCGCCACCGTGGATCTCCAGGACCCGAGTTTGACACTCCTGTTCTTTGGACTTCTCAGACATCATAGGTACAACAGACTGCAATCCTGTGCAAATAACGCCAACGGCAGTACTGTTGAGGTTGGCTATGAAACCACAGATCATTCCATAACATTGACGTACAAGGTAAGTGCTTTTTAAATGATGGTGATGTGTATGGCCCTCACTCATTGAGATCCATGGTAAGCCCCTCGGCAGGAATTGAGGTTCAAAGTCCTCATCATCCCTTGTGCCCCTTAAGTTGCATCATTTTTTTGGCTGCTACAAGCATTCTGTATAATTGCACAGAAATGTACATTCCAGTCATTATGATGTATGTTCTTGTGTTTAATTCTCGCTTGATGCCAAGTGCACTTCCACACCATTCCCGTTGCCACTGAACACATGGTATCGGGATGCTTTCAGTATGGCAATCGCACGCTAGAAGGCTTACAATCAAACAGTGCAATTCCAAGGGAGCATTTTAAAATGTGTGCCAATATCATTCAATTATTTAATGCAAACATTTAGAACTATGACGTGCTAGGCATTTAATCAGCTAGCTATTGTTTGCCTTGCAGTCTCACTCACTTTCTTATTAGTGCATTTTCTTTTTTTGTTGTTACAGATTTATGTATTTTTTCCTTCTTCTCTGGCAGCTGAAAAGACCACCCTTTCTCTCTTTTATGTCATATTCTATATTATTTCAATTAAAAAAAAACTCTAAACAGGATAAACAATAACTTATGCCCCTTATATCCCACAATACACCATACACTCCTTGGACTTCACACTTAAAGTAATGGACATTATTCTTCAATCTCCCGTGTGTCTTTCTGAGTCACGACTGATGTTCCTGATGATCGATCCTCAAGGCTCTTTAAATATCACGAGTGAGCACATTGTCATGGATTTTCTTAGCTCTAGTTGAGTTAAGAAAAAAAAAACACTTTGTTACTAAAACTGATTTGATCCGAAATTGCAAGGTTACACTAATTCAAGCAAAACGTACTCAGCCAAATCTTGATTTCATAAGTGTGCTCTGTGAAATGCCCTTCCTGGTTGCAGTCTGTGTGGGCACTCATCCTGAATCCAAAATATGTGTGTCGGTTTGATCGGTAACTGTAAGTTGGCTGCATATACAGTAGGTGTGTGCATAAATGGGCCCTACAGTATGGACTGAGTCCGTATGTGCCTTGCAACTGGTACTGTTCAGATAGGCTCCCACTCAATGCAACACTGGATTATCAGTTCTATCTAATCCATTTCAATGCGTTGCTTGCAAAATTTAATAAATGCAATTATTTTACATAATGTTTTCTGATGTAGTAATAAAATTTCATACATTAACATTTTGTAAACTTGATTTTTTTTTATACATGTTGCCAAATCGTTTCAGGCCACCAGAGACAGAAGATTACTAAATACTCTAAGGATGGACTTTGTCTCATGCATGATTCTGGACTTGTCTTATAATTATTGCTGCAAATTTACTATAAATCGTATGGCCTTCAATTATAGTGCATCCGGAAAGTATTCACAGCGCATCACTTTTTCCACATTTTGTTATGTTACAGCCTTATTCCAAAATGGATTAAATTCATTTTTTTCCTCAGAATTCTACGCACAACACCCCATAATGACAACGTGAAAAAAGTTTACTTCAGATTTTTGCAAATTTATTAAAAATAAAAAAATTGAGAAATCCCATGTACATAAGTATTCACAGCCTTTGCCATGAAGCTCGAAATTGAGCTCAGGTGCATCCTGTTTCCCCTGATCATCCTTGAGATGTTTCTGCAGGTTAACTGGAGTCCACCTGTGGTAAATTCAGTTGATTGGACAGGATTTGGAAAGGCACACACCTGTCTATATAAGGTCCCACAGTTGACAGTTCATGTCAGAGCACAAACCAAGCATGAAGTCAAAGAACTGTCTGTAGACCTCATTGACAGGATTGACTCGAGGCACAAAATCTGGGGAAAGTTACAGAAAAATTTCTGCTGCTTTGAAGGTCCCAATGAGCACAGTGGCCTCCATCATCCATAAGTGGAAGAAGTTCGAATCCACCAGGACTCTTCCTAGTGCTGGCCGGCCATCTAAACTGAGCGATCGGGGGAGAAGGGCCTTAGTCAGGGAGGTGACCAAGAACCCAATGGTCACTCTGTCAGAGGTCCTCTGTGGAGAGAGGAGAACCTTCCAGAAGGACAACCATCTCTGCAGCAATCCACCAATCAGGCCTGTATGGTAGAGTGGCCAGACGGAAGCCACTACTTAGTAAAAGGCACAGCCTGGAGTTTGCCAAAAGGCACCTGAAGGACTCTCAGACAATGAGAAAGAAAATTCTCTGGTCTGATGAGACAAAGATTAAACTCTTTGGTGTGAATGCCAGGCGTCACGTTTGGAGGAAATTTGGCACCATCCCTACAGTGAAGCATGGTGGTGGCAGCATCATGCTGTGGGGATGTTTTTCAGCGGCAGGGACTGGGAGGCTACTCAGGATAAAGGGAAATATGACTGCAGCAATGTACAGAGACATCCTGGATGAAAACCTGCTCCATAGCGCTCTTGACCTCAGACTGGGGCGACGGTTCATCTTTCAGCAGGACAACGACCCTAAGCACACAGCCAAGATATCAAAGGAGTGGCTTCAGGACAACTCTGTGAATGTCCTTGAGTGGCCCAGCCAGAGCCAAGACTTGAATCCGATTGAACATCTCTGGAGAGATCTTAAAATGGCTGTGCACCGACGCTTCCCATCCAACCTGATGGAGCTTGAGAGGTGCTGCAAAGAGGAATGGGCGAAACTGGCTAAGGATAGGTGTGCCAAGCTTGTGGCATCATATTCAACAAGACTTGAGGCTGTAATTGCTGCCAAAGGTGCATCGACAAAGTATTGAGTAAAGGTTGTGAATACTTATGTACTTGTGATTTCTCAGTTTTTTTATTTTTAATAAATTTGCAAAAACCTCAAGTAAATTTTTTTCACGTTGTCATTATGGGGTGTTGTGTGCAGAATTCTGAGGAAAAAAATGAATTTAATCCATTTTGGAATAAGGCTGTAACATAACAAAAGGTGGAAAAAGTGATGCGCTGTGAATACTTTCCGGATGCACTATAAACCTGTTTGCAAGTTTCTTGTTTTGATAATAAATACTGTACATGACGGTACATCCATCTGCCCATCCAGTCCCACACACAGACACCAATCTTCACTGCAGCTAGAATAAGACAGGAACCAGGCCTAAACAGGATGATATCGTGGCGCATACACATTCATCTACCAGGCCAGTTTAGGCTTATTATTTAATCCAGTTACTAAATTGTTGAGATGTTGGAGGCAATCAACACACTAAAAAGAAAAAACAAATCTGACTGACACGGGAAGAATGTTCAGACTGCATACAGGCACTGGTAAGGGTAGAAACCACAGAAACATTGCCGTCAGATAGTTGAAGGTAAACTAGTCCTATTCCCATTTAAAAACTTGCCTGCTGTGAACAAGTTTTAACAGTGTCATGTTGTCTTTGGGCTGAAAGCCAGTAGAGAACGCTGTGACCTATAATGGATGCCTTTGAGATTTAAAAGAAAACAGGAGGCTGACTAGGCGTTACACTTCAGAATCCTGTGTTTTCTTTATCTTGTTTGCATAGTCCTAGCTCAATCAAGAATAAAGAAGGGAGAATTTCTATTTTACCAAACAGTACATTTATTTGTCCCATATTACAATATAGCTCTTTTGTACACCCCTTTCCCCTCCACACATATCTGAAAGACATTTATGTAAACATTAGAAATGCAGAAAACAAAAAAGATGCCACTGCAGGTGAAAATATCAGCAAGCGAGAAACAATTGTCAGTTATTTATTTCTAAAGCAAAATACAAATGAACCCTTTTAATTCCCCATTTTTGTATTTAGAACAAAGACTGGACTATGAAATATAAATGCCGTCAGCTGCAGAAAAGTATTTTTTGTTATAAAACAGCTCCTATCATCCCAAGACCATATTTAATAGAGATAACAGGCAATAGGTATTGTCTTTACAAATGAGTGCAATTAATTTGATAAGGGCAAACTTATTTTGTGTATGGCACATTTTCTGATCAAATCCATCCCAAAAGAACTAAAAGAGTCTACTTACTTCTCTGTCCATTTTTGGAGTACAGGCCGGTTACATGATTTGCTGGATATCATTTACAAAGTCAGTGGTGGGGAGTGAAGCTGTGACGTGGCAGGTTTCTGGCGAGCAGAACCGCTGTCTTCTTGGCTCAACTATGACGGACTATCCAATCGAC
This sequence comes from Erpetoichthys calabaricus, assembly GCF_900747795.2. NCBI lineage: Eukaryota > Metazoa > Chordata > Cladistia > Polypteriformes > Polypteridae > Erpetoichthys > Erpetoichthys calabaricus. The sequence continues at coordinate 92,997,891 of NC_041396.2, read as the reverse complement.
ATGCCTTACGTGGGCAGAGCAATGATCTCGGACCCTCAATGTAAATAACAGTTTGTTAAAACTGTGAAAACTAATAGAACATTTCATTGTTTGTTTCAGAAATTTTCAGGGTGAAATACAGAAAAGTTAAAATGTTCTGCTGACTTTTAAACTTCACCCAAACATGGTAGTGGTTTCTAAGTTTTTCAAAGAGATTCCCTTAAAAAAATATTTATTTTGAGAAAAATAGAAGATCATATCCTATAATATACTTGTTATTAAAATGTCTAAATTAAGATGTTGTAAAAATATGAAGCATTTTCCTCATTTACAAATGGCCCATATATTTGTAATACACTTTTTAAAATATATGTTAAAGAAGACTGTTACAGAATTTTACCCATTCAAATTAATGTAGTTATAAAAATAACTTCAGCAGTTAATTAAAGGCAGCACTATTTGAAAATGTTTAAAGCTAAAGGAAAAGTTCACACCCACATTATAACTTATTCATTTAAAACTTAATGTGTCCTTACCTCTACTTAATAAAGCATGAAATCTTTCATTCGTTTTGATAGTTTACATTATTTTGTAAGTGAAGTTTTTTTCTTAGGTGCTCCTAATTTAGTAGCCTGAAAAAATTTAATTTTTTGTATTTGATATACTTTGTTAATCTCCACAGTGAAATTGCCTTTTCACATGACCTTTGGGGGTCAGAGTGCTGGGTCAGCCATTAATGGTACAATACCCTTGATCAAAGGCCCAACAGAGTAGGATCCCTTCTGGCAATAATTGGATTTCATAATGAATTGCTATTATGGAACATTCATTCTACAAGTAAAGCTTCTTTTTCCTCAAACAAACTATGAATTATCAGTAGTACTGGTTGAGTATACCTAATCTGAAATACCTGGGATCAGAAGTATTTTGGATATTTTGGATATTGGAATACAGTATTTAGATAGATACTTTATTAATCCCAAGGGGAAATTCACATACTCCAGCAGCAGCATATTGATAAAAATATGCTATGCATGAGATATTTTGGGGACTCCCATGATCAAGTAGGGAAATGTAGGCAAACAAGCTAAATGACAACTTGTGTGTATAATAATTCATACCACAGAACTGTTTAATATAACATGACAAACATCTTAAACCTCACAAGTAATGAATATGATGTACTGACTGTAGTTTAGTTCCCTTTTAACAGGGCCAGGGTTGCATATTTGCACTGGAGAATGTTTTTAGTTTTTCGTCAGTTTATATCGGCTACTTGTCACTTGTCAGGGAACTGGCCAACCGGTTAGGAATTTTCCACTTACGGCGTCATGTCAGTGTTCAAAACATTTGGGATTCTGAAGCATTAGGTATATTCAACCCTGTATTATAATAAAGTGAGTATTTTCTTTTGAAAACAGAGAATTAAAAGATCAACTGCAGGCAGAACTTACTCAGTCTTTCTTTAAGTTAAAAAAAATTTAAAAATGTGAAATCCAAGGCAGCATGAACAGGCATATGGCAGGGGAATCAGATTTTCATGGTCAGGCAGTCTGCTTATGCTTTCTAATTCCACTGACCTGTATAATGTCAAATGATCAAATGGCTAAACCATTTCTAGTTATATTTTCCAACAGCCTATTCCTCATCAGCAGAAAAGAAATTCTGATGTTTTGAGTGATCCATTTACCTGGCTCTTACAGGACTGAGGCATCTTCTTTCTTTTACTTGATAAATTTATACACTACTGGTCAAACAGCACCCCCATGTTTCCAATTGTTATTGAAATGTACCCAGTTGAAGTGCAGCGGAAAATCTGAAATGGTACAAAGTTAAGCAGTAAACAATCTGAATATATATAAAAAAAAAAAACAAACTTCAGGTTCCCAAAAGCTGAAAAATAATGTAATTTTCAGAATTATATAAAATTGCCCTTCTTCTGGGAACAAGTAATCAGAAAGAATAATCAGAAGACAACTTTCTAAGAGCCAGTAGCACCTCGCAGGATAAAAGCTTCAAGCACAGCTTAACAGTGTCAGAAGTAAGTCTAACTTTCTATGCTTTAATTTTAGAGTACACTGCGCTATCTATCTATCTATCTATCTATCTATCTATCTATCTATCTATCTATCTATCTATCTATCTATCTATCTATCTATCTATCTATCTATCTATCTAACCTGCGTAAATGTCAATAAGAACTGGAAACATGGGGATGTTTTAAAACCTTTCACCATTTTAGAAATTACTTTCTTACTGCTGCTCAACCTGTCAAAACTGCAGCTCAAAAGTCAAGTGATGCTTGCTTACTTCGATCACTCTGCTTATAATAAAAATAATAATTCTTTGCATTTATATAGCGCTTTTCTCACTACTCAAAGCGCTCAGCAATTGCAGGTTAAGGGTCTTGCTCAAGGGCCCAACAGAGCAGAGTCCCTTTTGGCATTTACGGGATTCGAACTGGCAACCTTCCGATTGCCAGTGCAGATCCCTAGCCTCAGAGCCAACTTGAAGCTGTTGTGCTGTGAGGCGCCTATCACACTTTCAGAAACCTGTTGTCTGATTCTGTGTGGCTTCCTCTTCTTCTCAGAGTTCCCATTGATGGTATAGGAAACTCTACTAACTGACCCCTTGGCTTTCTTTGCAAATTACCTAAAAGACCTACACTTTGAGAGTTTGACAGTGGTCAGTCTGTCTTTCTTTGTTAATTGCCTTTTACTAAACATTATGATAACAATATACAGTGCAATATTGTCTAAATAATACTTTAGAGGGTATAGCAACACATCACATACAGACAAAGGGTTTTGTAATTAATCTGCTAAACATGGGACACCCGTAGGAATTGTTTGCATCAACTTTCCTGGCTTAATTAACTTCCATTGCTGCTGTTAACCTATATGTTGATAACCCATTACATGTTCCCTGAAAAAAGGCCTTCATGTCTAACTCAGACAATTACATTAATTTTCAATTTGTGGTAACCTAAGCATTATTTTTGTAACTCCAGCAGTTTGCTGCTTACTAATATACCAGTTCAGGCTATTCACTAGACTTGAATTGCTTAAAATTTAATAAAAACTGGAGAAATGGGATGCTTTAAAACTTTTGACTTTAGTGTAAATTTATATCTTAATACAGTGGGTATAGAATAGAATCACCCCCTTTGAAAATATTCACAGTTTGTTGCTTTACAGCCTAAAATAAAAACACTCACAAAAATATTTTTTCAGCTTTGTTTATGCATTGCAATCTATAACATCCAAGTCAAAGATTTAATAGCAACAGTTTGGAAAAATAATAAATAAATAAAAACCTGATAATGTTTGAATTGATAATAGTAATTTAAAGAACCACCTTTCGCTTTAATTACAGTCTTGGAGTTTGTTGGGATTCTTCAATACCAGCTTTGCACATCTAGACTAAGCCATATTTGCCCACTCTTCTTTACAGAGCTGTTCAAGCTCAGTCAAACTGGATGGTGACCACTGGTCGTCTGCAAACTGAAAATCTTTCCACAGATTGTCAATAGGGTTTAAGTCTGGACTGTGACTAGGCCACGCAAGGACATTCACTTTTTTCTCTTTCAGCCACTGTGTGGTCAGTTTTGCTGTGTGCTTCAGGTCACTGTCATGTCACAATGAAAGGTGAGCCTTCTTCCCATCTTCAACTTTCTAGCAGGGGGCAGCACAATTCCATCAAGAATTTAACAGTATTTTGCCTCGTCCAATTTTCCTTCTACTAGTGCCCCATTCCCTACTGCAAAGAAACACCCCACAACAGGATGCTTCCCCCTTCATTCTTTACTGTACATATGCCGTTCACTGGATGGTAAGCTGTATTGGTTTTCCGCCAGATATACCACCTGGTGTTGAGGTCAAATTGGTTGATTTTGGTCTCAACTAACCATAACGCATTTTTGCACTTGATCTCAGAATCTTCAGGGTGCATTTTGGCAAAGCTCAAACAAGACTTAATGTGGCCTTTCTTGAGGAGTGGCCATTTCCTTGCAGCCCTCCTATACAAGCCACAACGATGGAGCATTTGTGATAATGTTGTTACATTCACACGGTCCTGCAACTCCTTCAAAGTGGCCTCTTGGTAGCCTCACTGACAAGTTTCGTCATTGCTCTTCCATCCAGTTTCTTAGTTATCGACTTTACTGTGCTCCTTGGGGTTGATAAAGCTTTTGTAATCTTTTTATATCCCATCTCCTGACTTGTGCCTGTCTACAACTTTATCCCTGAGATCTTTAGAAAGTGCCTTGCCTTGCCAGTCAATGGTTTGCTTCCAGTGACACGTTCAAGTACTGTGCTGTGTTTATGCTGAACTACTCGCAGTGATTACTGTTGGTCACAAGTGGAAGCCAATTAGCTTGGTGTGCAATGGACAAGGAGATTACTTACACCTGACTGAATATTGTTTGGGGGGGGGGGGGCATCCTTTAACCATTCTGTTTTTTTATTTATTATTATTTTTCTGAACTATTGCTATTATATCTTTCACTTAGATGTTATAGGTTGCATCGAGTAAATAAAGCTGAACAAGCATTTTTGCGTGTGTTTTCATTTTAGACTTTAAAACAACAAAATGTGAATATTTTAATTCTTTTCTATACCCACTGTTCATACATCACTAAAAATTTTAAGTCTGAAAATACTGGGTACCATTCTCTACAAAAATAGTATTCCTTATAATTTTAAGAGTAACATTTAGGTAGGAAGAAACAAACACACAAGTTAAAAAAATACTTTTTAAGAATAACATCCAGTTAAAATTAGAGCACCCTGTAGCAAGAATACTTTGTGCATAGATTTATGCAAAACCTGCATGTTTTCCACAAAATAATCTCTTTTAAAGTTTAACAAGCCAAGAAATTATATTTCATTTATGATAATAGTATCTAAATATGTCCAAAAACTGAAGAATGAATATACATACATACATACATACATGCGTGTCTGCAGACGTAGACATAGATATATATATCGACATCTGCAAATAAAAGTGCACATTCACAATTAAAAATAACAATAAAAAATTTACAAAAAGAAATAAAAACAAGCAGGAAAATTATAGATATTGGAAATACTGTGTGGGAAAGTCTCCAAAAGCACAGGCTTCTCCCACAAACTACACAAGGGCTCCAATTGTATGACAAAAGAAAATAAAGAAACCCAACAAAGCAGTATCCTTTATATTCATTAGAGAGTAAAGATTGAATTTTTACAGACCCAAGTTTGCCGACATAAATCTGCTGATCGAAATAAACCTCGAAAGTTTGCCTGCTGGATCCAATCGAAATAAAGAAACCCAACAAAGCAGTATCCTTTATATTCATTAGAGAGTAAAGACTGTATTTTTACAGACCCAAGTGTGCCGACATACCCTTCTTCACAACTGAAATGTTGACAGTGAAGAAACTTGACAATTAACATAAATGCATATTGTATAACAAATACCTTTTATATTAAAAGAGACCTTTTAATGTATGATTTTAGACAGACCAACTCTAAAATATTAATTATTGTTGAAAAGTTCATTTTCAACCAGCCTATTAAGTTATATTTATTTAGAAAGTCAGGTGGCTTAGACTTCTAAAATGGAATAGAGGCTCTAAAGAAAAATTCCTTATGCAAGTTAAGATATGGCATTTTCTCATATCTAATGATCTGGAACATTATACTGTCTTATTGTTAAACATGTAACTCTGATCACATACTGTATAACTCTAATTGTTTTATTATTGAACCTATGTTACCGATGCCATTCTGTTATAATTACATTATCAAACACAATAGTAGTTAATGTATAAGTTAAAAACTAATCAAAAAAAGTTATTGATTTTGATTTATAATCAGTTTAGCTATTTATAAGTCTCAATGCACATTTATTCACTGAAAACTACCTGCTTAATATTCTCATGAGAATAAATTAAGGAATAAACGAAGTAAATATATTTTGGAGCCATATTACTGAGGTATGAATATAACGAGAAACTGTCACGGTTAACAAATTCTTTGTTAAGATTTGTTTCCCTTATAAAACTAACTCCCGACTTTTTACCTACATAATGTGCATTTTTGTCAGGAGCAGATATTGTTTGATAATTATAGTAGGAATGTGCCTATCCCAAAATTTGTGTTTGCATAGTAAATGTTTAAAGTAAAAGGTTACATGCTACAAATTGTTTAAATGGATGCCACCTCTTCACTTTATGCTCTGAGCTGGGCACTGTATGTTAGTGAGTTCTAACTTCAGTGATGCCAAGGGAATCAGGTCAGGCTGGGGAGCATGCACTGGTACAGCACATTGCCGCAACCACCACATGACAAAACAGCTCGGGATCCCGGTTGGCAACCCTTCAAGTAGGCACGTGGTCCAGTCCCACCCTCCGGAAATGACTATCTATCTGCTGCTGCCAGGTGTTACGTGGGCACCCCCTTGGCCTGGTCCAGCTGCTTGGGTCCTCAACAATGACAATCCTTCAAGCTGGATCACCCTCTAGGAATCGTGCCACATGGCCGAAGTGCCATATCTGACGCTCCCTCACAATGCAGGTAAATGTGACTCATTTGGAACTCCATGAGCAACTGCTCATTCGACACAAAGTCAAACCAGCGGAACCCAAGGATTCTCCGCAGAAACACAGTACCAAAGAAGTCCAGTCTTTGTCTCAGGTCACTGGACAGCATACATGTCATGTAACCATAGAGAAAAACAGGATGCACCAGGACTCCAAAGACTTGGACCTTCGTCCTTTTGCAAAGATATCGAGAGCACCACAAACCCCTTTCCAGCGACCTCACAGGAATGAACCAACATAAATCTAGAAAATGTTGTGAATCCCAGCTATGACTCAGTAGATAACCTTCTAGTAGCCCTCTTTTTCGAGACTTATACTTGAATGTTTCAGTTTTACTTATTGAGCATATTTAGACATCCTTTTCAAGATTTGCATCACTGAGAAGGTCTTATCTTCTAACACAGAACCAAGGACCAGAAGCTGCATCAAAGAAAAGTGTCAATGTCTTAAGCAAGCCACACAATTTTTCGTCTAAATTCATTAGAAACTGCAGATCAAGAAATCAATAAATGATGCTCCATTATGTCTTGTTCTTGAAAGTGGCAATTAAAAATCTATTAAAAAAGCAAAAAAAAAACATGTATATATATTTATGGCCATCTCCTTTTCCCTGTTGGGCTCCTGTAAAACTCTGTTGGTTTATGTGGCTGAGTTGCTGCCAAAGTATTTTCTTCTGAAAAAGATGATAGGGTGAAGTTACAGTGTATGGCCAACCATTCACGTCTGGTAGAGATTTAGCCACACAACTATGCCCTTTAGATTAACTAAATTTGTTCAGCCTTGGCTTTGGCAAACTCCATATTTAACACAATTAGTAATTTCTTAACCTGTTTTTCTTTATTCTGAATAGTTCAAAAAAAAAAAAAAAAAAAAACACACTATGTCTTCTGCGGGTCTGGTGACAATGGTCCAGGGGTATTGGATCCATCCACATTGGAAACAGGTAACTGCATGTGGTTGTTGAAAACTGATGGAAACTGAAACAGAATATGATCACACAATCAAAACAGAGGCATATGAATGTGAATCAACAGAATACCAATTACTACTGCATCTGCTCTACTACTGAACACATTTTCTTTTTATTTTAGTTATATAGACACTAAATACACATTCAAGAAAAACATCAAGTTCCACAAATAAAAAGAACAAGGAATGCAAATCTTGTTGGTTCAGTAATGTCAAAATCAGGGCAGTAAATGCTGTGAGAAAAATAAACATCCTGCTGAGTTTTACGCACACAAGAACTTTACAATTTGCTATTTGCTAGATTGCAGAGATTAAATGTTTGACTTCAAATTAAACAATTAGTAAGAAGAAAATCCTACAACACTCCATTCCCAAAGTTTCTGACTCCAATAACAGCCATGTTGGTTATATATAACATACAAATTTTTGGCATTTTTAATCTAAATAATGATCTTGGTGGATCGGAGCCTATTCTGTCAGCACTGTTCAAGGCAAGAACCAAACTTGGACACAACGCCAGTGAGCCCAGTCACACACACACCCCGCACTCACACTGGGCCTATTTAGACTTTACAATTAACCCAACACTATGTTTTTCCTTTCATATTCCAAAGACATGTTTACCTGGGAAAAAAATTCACACCAACACTACAGAAATAACTAGAACTATCCATCCATCCATTATCCAACTTGCTATATCCTAACTACAGGGTCACGGGGGTCTGCTGGAGCCAATCCCAGCCAACACAGGGCACAAGGCAGGAAACAAATCCCGGGCAGGGCACCAGCCGACCGCAGGGCACGCACACACACACACCAAGCACATACTAGGGACAATTTACAATCGCCAATGCACCTAACCTGCACGTCTTTGGACTGTGGGAGGAAACCGGAGCACCCAGAGGAAACCCGCGCAGACACGGGTAGAACATGCAAACTCCACGCAGGGAGGACCCGGGAAGTGAACCCAGGTCTCCTAACTGCGAGGGAGCAGCGCTACCCACTGCGCCACCGTGCTGCCCAACTAGAACTATAAGGCAGCAATAGTAAGCACTGTGCCACCCCTTCTATAAACAGATGGATGCTTTACGCTATCAGACAGACTGGTGCGTATGTAACATATAATATGTAAGGCATATATAGGTAGTAGGCATGTGATTTTAAACAAGAAACATTCCACAAGTGGGAAGATTCTGTATGTGATCATAAAATTATATATTTAGAAATGATGAAATACGGTTTTCATCACAAATGTTTTGGTGAGGAAACCGGCCCATCATTCAGTTCAGAAATAAGAGCATCTGCTGAACATGGAGAGAAAAATGGAGAGCCTCCTCTTTGAAAAATATGAAGATCATCTGATGGAGAAGGATGTGATAGGTCACTACATCAAAAGTGCATTTTTGTTGAAAAATAATCTTATGCCAAATACAGTTCATTTCCCACTGGATAATCTGGCTTCCAAGGGAAAGCACGGTGCTCCTGTCTAATTATAAAAAATGTTGTGCCAGAACACAATAGCATCCTAGTCAGACTCGCCTTAACCGCTTCAAGGTTATTTTGGACAAGTAAATTATTAACAGTAGTTAGCTGCAAAATTTGTTTCCTTTGAAGGGAGTCTCTAATATTAGGTCTCTGCTCCACTGAGCCAAATCCCTCAATGGAAGGGTGGTGAATAAATCATTTAAAGACATATAAGCAGATTTATACTGTAAAACATGCTGCTTATTTATTCTACTGACACTTCTCTCCTAAGTGAATAGCAAATGACTCTCATATAGGGAATTGCTACCATATTTCTGCAAATGGAATATGGATAAATCGGTGGCCTAGGTCAGCCAATTGTTACATTTGTGCTTTATAGAACAATCCTGCGGTCACTGGGACATACCTTGTATAAAAGCGACACCCCCATGCATTCTCCTCTGAAATCCAATCACATATCCAAATTTCTGTATCTAGCACCACAGGGAACCGGGCAAGAAAAAAAGAGTGCCATTCCTGATTAATTTAAAGTTAACCTAACCTGCAAGTCTTTGTGATGTGGGAGTAAATTTTCACATAAACTTTACACATATAGGAGATTTTCAATGCTGTCAGGGTGAAGTGTGCTTCCATTGTAAATCCATCTTTAAATATGAATTTCCTGCATATGAAATTCCACTACATATATTAAAGTGCTGAAAGGCTTACCTGAAATAAAGTATGTGTTCCTTGTCGCCTTGCAGGGCTCAGAGGTGCCACTGGGCTCAGCGTACTCCAGAAGTGAATATTAGACAGTAACGGACTTGGGGTCAGCAACAGAGTTGGGGTCTGATGAAGAAGAATTAAATTTTTTTTATAAAGATGTTGAGCTTTTAGGCTGTTTGCCAACATGTGCTCACCCTAGTCTTTAAAAGTATGACGGCAAGCTATGAAGTACTAAGTAGTGTCAGCTCTCAAAAAAATACAGAAAGTCAAATGTTTTGTTTTTAAATTTGCCTCAGAATTCTTTAAATATAAAAATAAATGAAAGTTTATTCAAATAAATCAGTGTGAGGCTAACAAACAGAATTATAGTTTCATATTGACTAGCAAGAAGTGACATTTTAAGAACTGCATACATAAAGTTATCACTTTGTTTCAAGCAAAAATGTAAATAAACAAAATTCTTAATTTTAAAATTAACAAGGCTAGGAGAAGAGCAAGAATTAATGGAGGAAGCTAGAAGTATGAACAAAATTATTAACCGACCCAATAGAAATGAAACATTTTCCTAAAATCCTGTCCAAGTTTAACAACGTTCATGAAACCTTATAGAGTAAAATATCCTTCAGTACAAAACCCCCCATCTCTTACACTTTGTAAAAATCTTGTATTATTTGCTGTATTGCAGATTTCTTGAAAAATGGGGCAGTCAATATTATTCCCCCTTGTGAAATCCTCAGGTAGCAAATTGATGTTTTCAGGTTTGAAACCCAAGCCAAACCCCACATGACTTGATTGTGCCAATCAATCAGCACTGAGCTCTACTACACAGACTCAAATGAGCAGGGTTAGTGGCACTTCAGATTGAGAGGTGTCACTCATATATTCTTTGTAACAAGTAATTTCATCATGCCAAAAACCAAAGAAATAAGTATGGACCTCAGAAAGAAGATTGTGGATGCCCATCTTAAGGGTTAAGGTCATACTTCATTTCACAGTTTCCAGAACAGATGTATGTTGTATAATTGCAAAGTACTAGGAGACACGTTCTGGTAGAAACAAACCTGGGTAGAGTCGCAAAAGCAAGATATCAAAGACTTTGGAGGGGAAATCATCAGAGATGTCAACAAGAGTCCCTGGATCTCTACAAAGATAATTGTCAGTGAACTGGCCTCCTCAGGACTTGAAATCTCAAAAAAGACTGTTGTGAGGGCTCTTCATTGTAGGGGGCTTCAAGGTCACCATCCAAAGAAAACTGCATTACTCACACATCAGCACATCAAAGTCAGAATGAAGTTTGTCCAGGCCTCTCTGAAACATGACCGTGAGCTTTTGAAATCAGACAAAACTGGAGCTATTTGGGCACAAAGATTTTGCTTTTATTTGGCAAAGGAAGTCTTCAACTGTAAAAACAAAGTTCCCATAGTTAAACATGGAGGTAGGAGCATAACAACGTGGGGCTGTTTTGCTGCTTCGGGCACAGGGAACCTTGTTTGGGTACATGGGATCATGAAGAAGGCACATTAGGTTGGCATTTTGAGGAATAATATGAAGACTTTTGCTGTCTGGCTTTAGGTCGTGGTTGGTTCTTTCGGCAAGATAATAACCTGAAGCACACATTGAAGTTGGTCCAGAATTTTTAAAGGACAACAAAATCAAAGTTCTGGGGTGGCATCTTCAAAGCTCAGATCCAAATCATGTTGAGAATCTTTGGAGGGAGCTCAAGGTTATCTATGCTACAATCTAATTTGGGCAAGCTGGAGCAATTTGCCATGGAGGGATGAGCTAAGACACCTCAAGAGATCTATGCCAATCTTGTTAGAAACTACAGTAGGAGGTTGCTGTCAGTTATGAAATCAAAAAAATTCCACTATAGACTATAAATTGTCAAAAGGCTAAATATTTTGGCCTTGCCGTTTTTGTTTTTTCTTGAGTCAATTCAATGCATCAGTAAAGAACTTTTCTAACACTTCCTGGGGATTTTGTCTTTATTTTGTAAACACTTTGGGACAGGTCAATTTCTTTGTAAAATTTCCATTTGTACATGTAATAACATGTAATGTGCATGTTAAAAAAATCTCAAATTACATGTCAATATTGTGCAAAACACTGGTACGACAGATTAACTCCCAAATTACTACAATGGCTTCTGCATCCTAAAATTCTCATAATATGCCTTATACTTACATTTAAATAAAATATCACCTGAATGGCCTTTTCGGAAGGTATTTTTAGCCTCCCCATATCCCTTCTGTATGTTGCTTATTATTTTTACGATGATGATGATCCAGTTCAGCCCATCCAGCAGAGATTGCGATTTTCCCACTTTCTCACACATATTCTTTCATGGTTTTAGTTTGTCACTACACTTTCTATTATCTGTACCTAACTAGGGGGCTCCGCCCCCTGCTCGCTTCGCTCGCCAACCCCTGGTGTTGGAAAATTACAAAGAGCGTGATGTATGAATGAGATATAGCATAGTGTGAAGGTGTAGATGACGCAGATAGGAAGCAAACAATAAAGTGTTTGGCACAGTATAAAGGTTTATTGGAAAATTTCTTTGTAAACAACATTAGTAGTAAAGATGGTGTCTTGTCCTTGAATGAGTTTTCCTTGGCATGGAGCATTTATGACCTTAACTTTAACGTCAGATGAACGTTGAACTTGTGAGAAGGGCACATAAAGTTGTCCATGTCCAAAAACGGGCTCAGATAGGTAGATGCCAACCTTGTCCATGGTTTGTCCTTGTGATTTGGTGATGGTCATGGCAAAGGCAGGTTTAATGGGGAATTGTTTCCGTTTAAGTGTAAAAGGTAATTCCAGGTCAGAACTTGTAAGGTCAATTCTAGGAATTAGAACAGTATTGTTAGTATGTGATCCTGTAAGAACTGTTGCTTGAATAACATTGTGTGTCATGGTGTAGACCAGGGGTAGGCAACGTCGGTCCTGAAGTGCCACAGTATGTGCAGGTTTTTGTTACAACCCAGTTCCTTAACGAGAACTCAATTATTGCTGATGAAGCACATATTGCTTAAGTGACATTTTAATGCTTCATTTTAGTGGTCTCGCTTGTTAAGGTTCTCCAACCTTAATTGCTTATTTCAATCTTAAACTGCTGCATTCAGTGTTTTAATTGCTCCTTATTAGCAATAAGATGTAAAACAGGGGTAGGCAATGTCGGTCCTGGTGAGCCGCAGTGGCTACAGGTTTTCATTCAACCCAATTGCTTAATTAGAAACCAATCATTGCCAGTCTCAGACCTTATTTAATTTTATGGCTTGTTAGTCTGTGCAATGTAAGACTTTTATATCGTAGATTTTTTTCCTTTCCAAGGATATCATCCAAATGATTTGAAGCCTAAAACAGATCATTTTCAGTCTGTCACATTTTTCTATTAAGTGTTTTATTAAATCAAACCGTGCATGATGAACACACACAGATGTAATTGGAAAAAAGCTAGCTGGAGAACTGCTGGCTGCTTTGTCTTTCACATCTTATTGCTAATAAGGAGCAATTAAAACACTGAATGCAGCAGTTTAAGATTGAAATAAGCAATTAAGGTTGGAGAACCTTAACAAGCGAGACCACTAAAATGAAGCATTAAAATGTCACTTAAGCAATATGTGCTTCATCAGCAATAATTGAGTTCTCGTTAAGGAACTGGGTTGGAACAAAAACCTGCACATACTGTGGCACTCCAAGACCGACGTTGCCTACCCCTGGTGTAGACGACTAAACGTGTACCATTGCATAAACCCTGTTTAGTGTTAAGGTTTCTTAATAGCATGATTATTGTTCCGTTTTTAAGGCTAAGACTGTGTTGTGGTAATCCGGCTGGGTTAATAGTGTTCAAATATTCTAAGGGGAAATTAAGATGGTCATTGTCGTCATCAGAGTCAACTGTGTCAGAGCTTAGAAAGAGGTGTGCCTCTCCAGGAAGTAATGAAATGACCTGGTTATTAATGTGATCAACATTAATATTTTTTGGACATACAGTAATCCCTCGCTATATCGCGCTTCGCGGCTTCACTCCATCACGGATTTTATATGTAAGCATATTTAAATATATATCGCGGATTTTTCGCTGCTTCACGGGTTTCTGCGGACAATGGGTCTTTTAATTTCTGGTACATGCTTCCTCAGTTGGTTTGCCCAGTTGATTTCATACAAGGGACGCTATTGGCAGATGGCTGAGAAGCTACCCAACTTACTTTCTCTGTCTCTTGCGCTGACTTTCTCTGATCCTGACGTAGGGCGATTGAGCAGGGGGGCTGTTCGCACACCTAGACGATACGGAAGCTCGTCTAAAAATGCTGAAAGATTATCTTCACGTTGCTATCTTTTGTGCAGCTGCTTCCTGAAAGGACATGCTGCATGGTGCTTCGCATACTTAAAAGCACGAAGGGCACGTATTGATTTTTTTATCTGTCTCTCTCTATCTCTCTCTCTCTCTGCTCCTGACGGAGGGGGTGTGAGCTGCCGCCTTCAACAACTGTCTTGTTATGGAGCACAGTGTAAACTTTTGAAAAAGAGACAAATGTTTGTTTGCAGTGTTTGAATAACGTTCCTGTCTCTCTACAACCTCCTGTGTTTCTGCGCAAATCTGTGACCCAAGCATGACAATATAAAAATAACCATATAAACATATGGTTTCTACTTCGCGGATTTTCTTATTTCGCGGGTGGCTCTGGAACGCAACCCCCGCGATGGAGGAGGGATTACTGTAATATAGTTCGTTGTGTTAAAAGGGGTATTTGGTCTAATGAGACCGCTGTTCCAAATATCTCCGTAAGTAAGTACAGTAGTCGCAGATAAAGGGTTGAGGAATTGTAATAATATCTGGGTGAAGTACATCTGTATTGGTGAGTGTACCATCTCCCAGTTGTAATAACCAATTGTTATATTCGGGATCTGGACATCGCATGTTTTGTACCAACTGTATCTTTTGAAAGCAATGCCAATTGTCTGCGTAACATTTTTTGTTCCGCGGTTTTAGAAGCGCGTTGTAGGCGCCGATGTTTTTTTTTTTTTTTGATGCGGGTTCGTGTTTGTGGTCCCGTTACTTGAGCCGTCTCGTTTTGTACCCGTGATCGTGAATTCATGACTTGTTTGATCTTTATTGTTAGGAATATGGATATGTAATAAGGAGGATCGCACTCACTGTTAATATGCGGACTGTTCGTTTCTTCGTATTATCACCAATCAGGTCTCGCGCTTGTATATGTATTGTAGTCTGGTCTCTTGTTGTTTATGTATGACGTCGTCGGCGTCTTTTAAGGTGGACTGAAGAATAGCTGAGCGCATGGCATGTGGAGCAATAGCTAAGCACTGTCTAAAATCTCCTCCTAATAAAAGTACCTTTTCTCCAAAGGGAATATTATTATTCATCAACGCAATGCCAATTGTCCGTGTATTTTAAGATGGACTGAACAATAGCTGAGCGCATTGGATGTGGAGCAATAGTTAAGCACTGTGTAAAATCTCCTCGTAATAAAAGTAGCTTTCCTCCAAAGGGAATATTATTATTCATCAACGTTTGTAGAAGTTTATCAATGGTATTGAGTAAGTGAGTGGATGCCATTGTACATTCATCTATAATTAATAGTGTGGCAAGACGGATGTCACGTCGTTGTATGTGCAGTATTTGGGACGTGCTATTCTGCAGCTGTAATCGATTTGCCTGTGCTGTGTGAGAAGCCCGTTGCAGTTTACGGCGTTCATTGTTTGTATTGAGCCTTGGCCGTTTTTGTATGTTTAATATGGAGCCTTTTCTGTGGTTGAACAGTTAATAGTGCATCAGTGTAATGAGATCGATCTATGCTGCATAATTTGAAAGTGTTCAGATGACGTATGTTTAATACGGACGGTTCGTTCAGTAATGGGGCTTTGTGTCTCATTTCTTATTTATGTTAGTGTGGTCGTGGGTCTGAATACTCCTTTTTGTGTATGTTTCGTGTGCTATGTCCGTAGTCTGTCCCGTTTCGTGTGCAATGGGTTTGTGTGGCGCTCGCGTCTGACTTCTTTTTTTTTGTGTGCAAGGGGCGCGTTGCCTCACTTTTTTTTATCTCTGTTAGTGGAGGGGGTGTTTGTGTGTCGTGAGTATGAATCCTCTTTTTTGTGTGCGTACCGTTTCGTGTGCTATGTGGCGCTTGCGTCTGACTCCTTTCTTTTTGGTGTTCTAGGGGCGCGTCGCCTCATTTCTTATTTCAGTTACTGGAGGGGGGCTTTGTGTGTCGTGGGTCTCAATCCTCTTCTTTGTGTGTGTTCCGTTTTGTGTGTCATGGGCTTCGTGCGGCGCCGGCGTCTTGACTCCTTTTTTCTGTGTGCTATGGGCGCGGTGCCTCATTTCTTATTTTATGTTGCTTTCAATCCGGTTTCCGTTGCTTGGGGGGGGGGGGTTTTGTGGGGGCACCTGCGCAGTACGTCTTTTGCGTCCACGGCCCATGGCCGGATGTCCCTGCGTCCATCCGGTTTACCTTTCTCGTTTAGTAATATGGATTTGTTCAATTTATTTTTGCAGGGAGGACAGTAAAGTCTATTCCTTCAGCATTGTGAGCTAGGAGGGATCAATTCAATAATCAATTTGGAATGCCTAAAAATGTGTTTTTGAACAATAACAATAAAATAAGACTAGGGCAGTTTAGAGTTGCTGATTAAGCTGAGCATGTGTCTCAATTTAACTGCAACTGGATACCCTCTGGGAAGACATGCAAACACAACACAGAAGATATTCGACGGAAAGACCATGTGTCAAAGCAATGCAAAAAGACACTAGGAAGTGGAGACTTCTGGCTGCACCACTCTAATGCCCTAAATACTTACTAAGCTTTCAAAAAATAAACTGATAAATTCAGAAACTAACCTGCAATGCTGAATATTGTAGGATGTCAATGGAGGTGACAGATACCATATGTTTCTTAGATTTTCATCTTACGTTCATTTTTTCATCTTACGTATCTCAGGTGTATTTCCCATGGGCAAGAAAACCGTGTGGAAGTTGAGCAAACTTTAATGGCTGAATTCACTGCTCTTACTCAGTTCTTATATTCTTAAACATCTGCCAATTAATAATGGGATTCTAAAGACAAACGAACAAGCAGCTCATCATATAACTTGGTCCCATTAACGTGTGTGCGCTCGTCATCAGGTATCTGTCTTATTACATGTTTGGAAAGAAATAGAAAATTACTAATCTGTTCTTAACCACAAATCATTTTGATGATATTCTCATAAAAGAAAAATCTACAATACAAAAATGACTTGGCATGGCAGAATTAAAGTATTAATGTGGCATAACATGAACTAACAAGTTCTGTTATTATCAAGGATTAGCCTCTCATTAAGCAGCTAAGTTGGAGCAAAAGCCCCCAACCACTCCTGCCCTCCAGGACCAAACTTGAGTAACCATAGTAGACTGAAGTTGTAATTTTTCTCCACTTTTATCCTAGATAACCTTAGCTTACATACATGGAGCTACACCTGTTTGGAGTCTACTAGTTATAAATTCAATTGATTACACATGATTAGGAAAGGCACACACATGTCTACAGAAGGTCCCATAGCTGACAATGTCTGACAGAGCAAAAACTAAGCCATGAGTTCAAAGGAACTGCCTGCAGGAAGTAGAGACAGGACTGGGTCAAGGCAGAGATCTGAGAAAGGCTACAAAAATATTTCTGCAACACTGAAGGTTCCTAAGAGAACAGTGGCCTCCATAATTCTTAAACTGAACAAGTCTGAAACAACCACAACTCTTCTAGAGTTGGCTGCCCAGCCATACTAAGCAACTTGGGGAAAAAGGGCCTTGGTAATAAAGGGTGACCAGGAACCTGATGGTCAGTCTGGCTGAACTTGGAACCTCTGTAGAGACTAGAGAAACTTTCAGAAGGACAATAACCACTGCAACACTCCACTAATCTGGGTTTAATGACAAAGTGCGCAAACAACACATAGTCTGCTTGAAGTTTGCAAAAAGGCATGTATAGATTTTGTGGTCTGATTAAACCAAGACTGAACTGTTTGTCTCAATTATAAGCATCATGCCTGGAGGAAACCAGACCACGCTCATGATGTGTGCTATACCATTCCACTGGTGAAGCCTGGTAGTGGCAGCATGACACTGTGGGGTTGCTTTTCAGAGGCAGAGACTGGACGACTAGTCAGGGTTGTGGGAAAGCTGAATGGAAACAAGTAAAGAGATGCCCTTGATGAAAACTTGTTCCAAAGTGTAGACTGGGCCAAAGGTTTAAGCTTTCAACAGGACAACAACCCTAAGCACAAAGCAAAGACACGCAGGAGTGGCTTAGGGTCAATCTGTGAATGTCCTTGAGTGGCCCAGCCAGGGCCCAGACTTGAACTCAATTTAACATCATTAGAGAGACCTGAAAATAGTTGTCCATTGACAGGCTCCATCCAGCCTGACAGAGCATGAGAGGATCTGCAGAAAAGAATGGCTGAAAATCCCCAAATCCAAGTGTGTTAAGCTTGAAGTTTCATAACCAAGAAGACTCCAAGCTGTAATCACTTACAAAAGTGCTTCAACAAATTACTGAGAAAAGGGTCTGAATAGTTGTGCCACTGTGATATTTTAGTTTTTTTCTTTTAATAAATTTACAAAAAAATTCTAAAATCTTGTTTTTGCTTTGTCATTCTGGAGTATTAAGTGTTGCTTGGCTTGATGAGGAGAAAATATTAATTTAAATGATTTCAGCATAAGGCTGCAACATGAGAAAATGTGTAAAAATCAAAGGAATATGAATGCTTTATGAAGACAATGTATATAAACGGCAATGTTTTGTGTGTTTTACTCTGATTATTATATTGGTAAATATGTTCAATGTCCTGAGTCTGTAAACTGGTGTGCTTTACATAGGTAATGTTAATTATCAATTTAAAATGTTGTCACCTTTACTGGGAACTGGCATTGCCCACAATTTGAAACCTTTCTTACAGTTCGAGTTTTAGTTCTTATCCTGAACACAAGCACCCCCTGGTGGTAAAAAAAAAAAAGGCTTAATCTTCAATTTTTTCCAAATTTAAAATGTCTTCTTGAAGGTTGTTAAATCAAATAATATCAATACTTTCAAACAAACTGTTTTAAGCAACTTCCAAATAAAACAAGAAGGTGCATCATTAAAATGCAGAGACTCACCGACACTACCAGCTAGTAAAAACTACAGTATAAAGACAGAAAAGCCTAATATCCTAATATATGGACTCACCTGAAGGAAAGCAGGGGTCAGTGATGCTGTGGGCAGTGATGGACTGGCCAGGCTCAAAGGACTTGGGTCACTACTTGTGACCACCAGTACAGGAGTCAGCTCCAAACCTTTTGGCTTCTTTGACTTGGTGGTAAGATTGTTACTGTTAATTCTACATGGCAGTTTCTCAAGGTCTCTGTCTGAGATACTTGCTTCATATGATGAAGGAGACAGTTCTGACTGCAAAGAAAGAAAATTACAAAAATAAAAATCACTAACATCATTAAAGCATGTAATTGTATATACAGTGCATCTGGAAAGTATTCACAGCGCATCACTTTTTCCACATTTTGTTATATTACAGCCTTATTCCAAAACGGATTAAATTCATTTTTTCCCTCAGAATTCTACACACAACACCCCATAATAACAACGTGAAAAAAGTTTACTTGAGGTTTTTGCAAATTTATTAAAAATAAAAAAACTGAGAAATCACATGTACATAAGTATTCACAGCCTTTGCTCAAAATTTTGTCGATGCACCTTTGCCAGCAATTACAGCCTCAAGTCTTTTTGAATATGATGCCACAAGCTTGGCACACCTATCATTGGCCAGTTTTGCCCATTCCTCTTTGCAGCACCTCTCAAGCTCCATCAGGTTGGATGGGAAGCGTCGGTGCACAGCCATTTTAAGACCTCTCCAGAGATGTTCAATCGGATTCAAGTCTGGGCTCTGGCTGGGCCACTCAAGGACATTCACAGAGTTGTCCTGAAGCCACTCCTTTGATATCTTGGCTGTGTGCTTAGGGTTGTTGTCCTGCTGAAAGATGAACCGTCGCTCCAGTCTGAGGTCAAGAGCGCTCTGGAGCAGGTTTTCATTCTGAATGTCTCTGTACATTGCTGCAGTCATCTTTCCCTTTATCCTGACTAGTTTCCCAGTCCCTGCCGCTGAAAAACATCCCCACAGCATGATGCTGCCACCACCATGCTTCACTGTACGGATGGTATTGGCCTGGTGATGAGCGCCTGGTTTCCTCCAAACGTGACGCCTGGCATTCACACCAAAGAGTTCAATCTTTGTCTCATCAGACCAGAGAATTTTCTTTCTCATGGTCTGAGAGTCCTTCAGGTGCCTTTTGGCAAACTCCAGGCGGGCTGCCATGTGACTTTTACTAAGGAGTGGCTTCCGTCTGGCCACTCTACCATACAGGCCTGATTGGTGGATTGCTGCAGAGATGGTTGTCCTTCTGGAAGGTTCTCCCCTCTCCACAGAGGACCTCTGGAGCTCTGACAGAGTGACCATCGGGTTCTTGGTCACCTCCCTGACTAAGGCTCTTCTCCCCCGATCGCTCAGTTTAGATGGCTGACCAGCTCTAGGAAGAGTCCTGGTGGTTTCGAACTTCTTCCACTTACGGATGATGGAGGCCACTGTGCTCATTGGGACCTTCAAAGCAGCAGAAATTTTTCTGTAACCTTCCCCAGATTTGTGCCTCAAGACAATCCTGTCTTGGAGGTCTACAGGCAATTCCTTTGACTTCATGCTTGGTTTGTGCTCTGACATAAACTGTCAACTGTGGGAGCTTATATAGACAGGTGTGTGCCTTTCCAAATCATGTCCAGTCAACTGAATTTACCACAGGTGGACTCCAATTAAGCTGCAGAAACATCTTAAGGATGATCAGGGGAAACAGGATGCACCTGAGCTCAATTTTGAGCTTCATGGCAAAGGCTGTGAATACTTATGTACATGTGCTTTCTCAATTTTTTTAATTTTAATAAATTTGCAAAAACCTCAAGTAAACTTTTTTCACGTTGTCATTATGGGGTGTTGTGTGTAGAATTCTGAGGAAAAAAATGAATTTAATCCATTTTGGAATAAGGCTGTAACATAACAAAATGTGGAAAAAGTGATGCGCTGTGAATACTTTCCGGATGCACTGTACAATTAGAAAGAAAGAAAGAAAGAAAGAAAGAAAGAAAGAAAGAAAGAAAGAAAGAAAGAAAGAAAGAAAGAAAGTGTGCAAAACACTTGTAGTAAAGTATTTGTATATCTCCACTATCTTTAAACATTCAGCATATTATGCTGTTTTTCTAGACTCAACAAATCCACTCTTTAATAAAATGCTATCTTCAGTGACTTACATAAATACCACACTTCATTGAGACTGACTGAAATATTTTTTTAATATTCAACCAAAGCAGACAATGAGCTTTGCTGTCTGAAAGTGAGTTTTGCTGCAGAACAAATACACTGCCCATGTATAGCAGAAAGAGTGGCAGTGCAGTTTTTGACTTTTACACAAGGGACTTGATCAACGATGTGTAATATAATATGAGGCTGGTATAAACAATATTATTGGTCACTTCAAAGTAATAGTAATCATAACCATTAATTAAATTTATATAACGCTTTTCTCACTACTCAAGACACTTTACATAGACACCACTATCAATATGTAGCACCTACCTGGATGATGCAGCAGCAACAGCCATTACTGCATAAGTACAGGTACAGTCAACACACATTAGCTGTGTGTTTAGAGACAGGGGATGTTTAGGGGGTCAGAATGGATGAGGCCATGATGAGCAATTTAGGTAAGACATCGGGATAGACCCTACTCTTTTCGAAAGATGCCCAGGGATCTTTAATGACCACAGAGAGTCAGGATCTCGGTTTTACATCTCATTCAAATAACAGTGCCACATTTTCAGCACAGTGTCCCCATCAATGCACTGGGTTGCTGGGTTCCACACACAGACCACAGGGTAAGCACCTCCTGCTGGTCTCATCAGCACCTCATACCTATCCCAAGTACTGACCGGGCCCAAACATGCTTAGCTTCAGGTGGATGTGTGTGTTTAAGAAGCAGAAGGTTCTCCATTGACAATATAAGCTAACCTAAATATGAACAGGCATAGGCAGATTATATCCTGAAAGTGATGTGCAAAAAGGATATGCACAATACTGTACTGCTCCATAGCATGTAAGGATGAACACAATGCCAAAATTAGTGTGAGGGAAGGCAAACCACAGTTCTTATACACATGAATCTCAGTTGTTTCTGTTTTTTTTAAACATTGTATCCAATAGCCCTAGTATGGAGGAAGCAGGATTCGTACCTCCAGGATGACTGAAGACAATCAATCAATCCAACACCTTAAGGGCTGGTAGATCCCTTTATTACATAGGATGCTGCCTTCAGTGCTGAGGATATTCAGTGTGAGACAGACAGAGTGGTGTATGTTCATTCTCAGTCCCGCAGGAGCAGCAGGGAGCCCCTCAATCAAATGTTATGGATGGGTGACACTGGGCAGGCCTGGTTCTTTGAACTGATCCTGGGAATGAGGACTGCAATGACACTTTGGGCTGCTAGACAGAGTTAAGAACGGATACTACTAGGAGTTCCAAACGCCAGTCCTGACCATAGAAGTAATTGGGTAAACCAACGCAGAAGTCATCTTGAGTCAAAAGATAAAATCCTCTTTCAAATAGATCTCCAATTAGTGTGGAATCAGGAGGAAAGGCATGACAAATAATCACCTGCTGGGAGGAAGAGAAGTCAGGGTGAACTAAGCTAAAAGATATGGACAGGGAGGCAGTTTGTGTCTTTGTCATGTTTTTTCTTTTGGTACCTTCCACTTTTCTAATACCTGATACCCTTCTGGTTCTTGTTAATTTTATTGAAAAACATCCTCCTTTGGCCATATGTAGGTTCAGAGATGGCTCATGAATGCCTCATGGTTGTCCACAGAATTACCACTTACGAAGTAAACAGCAGTACAAAGCACTGACTTCTTTTGACACGGTGTAATCATTTTGCTGACAACTAGTTGTTGTCTTTGACTGATCAAATATAGTCTTGCATTCCTGACTAATAGCATGCAAATGTTTGAAGGCACTGATACCCAACAGCACTTTCAGTTTCAAGGCTGTCAAAATACACTGCCTGGCCAAAAAAAAAGTCGGCACCAAAAAAAAAAGGTCACACACTCTAATATTTCGCTGGACCGCCTTTAGCTTTGATTACGGCATGCATTCGCTGTGGCATTGTTTCGATAAGCTTCTGCAATGTCACAAGATTTAGTTCCATCCAGTGTTGCATTAATTTTTCACCAAGATCTTGAATTGATGATGGCAGAGTCTGACTGCTGCGCAAAGCCTTCTCCAGCACATCACAAAGATTCTCAACTCTGAAACAGGGTAAATCTGGACTCATCAGACCACATGACCTTCTTCCATTGCTCCAGAGTCCAATCTTTATGCTCCCTAGCAAACTGAAGCCTTTTTTTCCGGTTTGCCTCACTGATTAGTGGTTTTCTTACGGCTACACAGCTGTTCAGTCTTAATCCCTTGAGTTCCCTTCGCATTGTGAGTGTGGAAATGCTCTTATTTTCACTATTAAACATAGACCTGAGTTCTACTGTTATTTTTCTTCAATCTGATTTCACCAAACGTTTAAGTGAACACCGATCATGATCATTCAGAATTTTTTTCTGCCCACATTTCTTCCTCGAAGACGATGGGTCCCCACTATCCTTCCAGTTTTTAATAATGCGTTGGACAGTTCTTAACCCAATTTTAGTAGTTTCTGCAATCTCCTTAGATATTTTCTCTGCTTGATGCATGCCAATGATTTGACCCTTCTCAAACAGACTAACATCTTTTCCACGACCACGAGATGTGTCTTTCGACATGGTTGTTCAAGAAATGAGAAGCAACTCATTGCACCAGTTGGGGTTAAATAACTTGTTGCCAGCTGAAAGATAATCGCCCATGCAGTAATTATCCAATAGGAGGCTCATACCTATTTGCTTAGTTAAATCCAGGTGGCGACTATTTTTTTTGGCCAGGCAGTGTAGGTTGACCACCTGATACAAGTGCTGTTAAATAAAGATTAATTCAAATCAAGTTTTAAATTGCAACGAAATGCAGGATGCAACTTCACTTTGCTAGAGCAAATAAATATAATATTTGAGTTCTCTATTGCTAAATATAATGTAACAATTTACATGTTGCATCTGCAATTTATATATATGGTGTGGCCTGTAGACATTTTATCAAGTGGAGCCTCAACACAAAACTAGACTAAGGAAGGCAATACTATAGAAAAAAGAGTAGAAATTATTACAAAAATAAATGATAAATAGGAGGGCAAAGTTTATGCAGAAATAATATAGCATGAATAACAAAAGAATGACATACTTGTGAATTTCCCATCGGGATTAATAAAGTATCTATCTATCTATCTATCTATCTATCTATCTATCTATCTATCTATCTATCTATCTATCTATCTATCTATCTACTTATAGGATAAGTTTGGTATTTTTCAAGTTTTCGAAAATTTTGTTTAAAAGACTAGTGATTTCTAAAAATTAAAAAAAAATATCTTGCCCACACTGGCATTTTATAATGGAGTTAATAGGGCACGACTATAGCCAGAAAAGAAAAGCCATAAAAATTACAGCATATGCCCATTTTTCAATCAAAGACAGTTGTCAAGTATCAATTGGCAACTTGCAATCGCACACACATTGTAAAACAGCTTATACACGTATCTTTTGAACACAAAAACACCAATATTATGAGATTCAGCCATTTTAAAGAAAACTAGCACTGCGCGCTACCTCAGCACTTGTAGTTAACCGATAACTTTTCTCCTACCCATGAAGTGGCTTCCTCCAAATCGGACCAAATAACAGTACACTGTTTGTGCCACATGGTTGGTTTTGTTTTGATTTACTTCCATGGTTTTTGTGTGAATAAAAAACGTATCCTTACCTCAAGGAAAACTGTACCTGGAAAATGATTACTTCCAAATCCATTTTCTTGTCACAAACATCCGTTAGTAACACAGAGGGCATGCTTTTTTTTAATCAAAACTCAAAGAGGATGCATTCATACACCATTGCCTCCATTGTAAAGCACCAGTGTGGGAAAGATATTTTTGAAAATTACAGAAATCACTGGACATCGGACCACAATTTTGCATAAATATCATGTTTGTAAAGAAAAAACTTTGACTTGAAAAATACCAAACTTATCTTTTAAAGCCACTTATGTACCCATCTACCATGTGAAGTGCCTACTGCTGTTACAGTTGTATCATAGAAAGATCTTCAGCTTATATGTTCTGCCCTTTGGCCTACAGCCAGGGGAGCATTTTAAGTTCTGTTCTTGAACATAAATGGAAAGCCTAGGTTCAATGTCCTAGTTCAAGATCAAGAATAGGTTACAGAACTCCTGAAACAGTCCTGTCAAAGCTTTCCTTAGTGGTCCCAAGTGTCCCTGCAATGCTGGACCCTAGTCGTTTGTGAAATGGATCTGTTCATCTGCATGGAGAAAAGGAAGGCACATATAAAGTAATAGTTCTCCCTGTTACCACCTAACAGTATGGCAAACTCCTGGCATGATTCTCCAGCTACCCTGTTTTTGGACTGGTGTCCAAAGAGTAACTAACTACTGCTGGGGCTCTAGAAACAATATTGCAGCATAGCAGCTCATAGCACCTGCTATTGGTGGGGACTTGTCACAGGAAACAGTAACACTGCAAGAGTACCTGTCACTTCTACATCTGATGGTTCAGCTTTTCTCCTGCAATACAGGAATGTGGTTGTAATTACTATTCCCATTACAAGAGTTACTCCCAGAGTTTCTGATCACACTTTAATATAACCATTGCTTATTTATATTATACTGGCTAAGAACTGTGTCTGTGTGTTTTCAACAAAAACATGTGGACACAGTTGGAAACTAACCACTTTAGGGGAAGCTCAGCACAAATGTTGGAAAATTTTTCTTTACACAGAGAACCATATACACATGGAATAAATGATCAAGTACTGTGACAGAGAGTAGGACTTTAAGGACTTTCAAAACTTGACTTGATGTGATTTTGGAGAAATTAGGTGTATAGTACTGGTGAGCTTTGTTGGGCTAAAAGGCCTGTTCTTGTTACAATTTTTCTAATATTTCTAAAGAATGGATAACAATGTGGGACGCTAACTGCAACCACTACACAGAGGCTGGATTAGAAAATAGCATTATATTTATGAATGAGAAAATAACATTACATTTTCTTTTAATAACATTAACACTGAAAATAGAAGGTGCTCATTCAGAAACAAATACTCAACTAAAAACTTCCCTTTTCAGTATTTTAAAAATCAAAATCAATTTTTAGACTTTCTATACTTGCTTGGTTGACGAGAACACAAGTACTTACTCACTTTTAACATAGTAAATCTAGACACCGAACTCCTCTGAATTGTGAATAGCTCATCTACTTTAATGATTTATTAAAGCTTAAAGTCTATAAATCCATCCATCCATCCATTGTCCAACCCACTGAATCCGAACACAGGGTCACGGGGGTCTGCTGGAGCCAATCCCAGCCAACAAAGGGCACAAGGCAGGAACCAATCCCGGGCAGGGTGCCAACCCACCGCAGGACACACACAAACACACCCACACACCAAGCACACAACTAGGGCCAATTTAGAAAAAGTCTATAAATTTATCAATGAAATCAATATTGTTTACCTGTAGCCTCAAATTTGGTGGTTGAGAAGATGTAGATTCTATGTCTGTGTCGATCACAAGCTCATGTGCAGAGTCTGGAGCTAAACTTGGGGAAGGCGAACGTGAAGGGACTGATGGAGAACCAATAGAAAATGCTGCATCTTGCCCAGAAGGGGAAACTCCCACTGGATTAACACTATTTTCTTTAGATTTGCCGTCCTTGCTGTCTGTCGGGTCCACATATAAGTTCTGTCCAATCAAAACAGGGGCAAGCAAGACAGGAGGGGTTGCTTTGGAAACACCCTCCACTGGACTTTGGGTGGGAGGCTTTTTAGAAGGGGTTGACCCAAACTTAATGACAGACTGAGGGGTTTCCTGTGTCATCTTTTTCTCAGCCAGTTTCCCTGCTGGGTTTTCTACTTTGATAGATCTGAACAGCTGTGTGTTGGCCTGAAGGGAGTTCAGAGTAAATGATGTGTAAAGTCCAGAATGGATATAGTCATTTCGACTGGAGGCTTTGCTGGACCCCTGACTTCCTGCCTTCTCTCCCTTACTTCTGTTTTCCTTGTCCTTGGGAGTTTCATCTTTTTCACAAGATGAAGATTCTGCTCTGACAGCACTGCTAACAGGAAGGTCAGATCTGATCACGGTAAGTGGGTCCCGATTCAGGATGTCTGGATAAGACACAAAACGGTACACAAACTTCTTTCCATTCACCTTCTTGATTATATTCTGAAATTATAAAACAAAAATGTTATAATTGATCAGTAACTTTATCTTTATTGCAATGAGAAATTTTAGCAAACAAACCCAGTGGTAACAGAAAACTAGATGGGTCCTTTTGTAACTTTGGGCCAAAAGTCCAATTACTAAATAATGAAGCAAAATAAAGTTAAGAACTGTCTGCAGTAAAATTTATGGCAAATAACCCATTGAAAATGTCTTCCGCTGTGCAAAATGTCACCATCTTTAATCTGAACAAAGCAAGGTCCTGTTCATGTATAAACTTCCAAATAGAATCAAACTGAAGGAGAAGTATTGAACTGTATCAGATTCTTTTATTTAGGAATGTTCCAGCTGGTGTCTGTTTGGTGCGTCTCGGGAACTGCAGGTCTGACATTGTGGTCAGCAACATAGGAGCGCCGCAGGGGACTGTGCTTTCTCCGATCCTGTTCAGCCTATATACATCAGTGCAAAAGTTCACTGACGACACTGCTATCGTGGGCTGCATCAGGAGTGGGCAGGAGGAGGAGTATAGGAACCTAATCAAGGACTTTGTTAAATGGTGCGACTCAAACCACCTACACCTGAACACCAGCAAAACCAAGAAGCTGGTGGTAGATTTTAGGAGGACCAGGCCCCTCATGAACCCCGTGATCATCAGAGGTGACTGGGTGCAGAGGGTACAGACCTATAAATACCTGGGAGTGCAGCTGGATGATAAATTGGACTGGACTGCCAATACTGATGCTCTGTGCAAGAGAGGACAGAGCCGACTATACTTCCTTAGAAGGCTGACGTCTTTCAACATCTGCAATAAGATGCTGCAAATGTTCTATCAGACGGTTGTGACGAGCGCCCTCTTCTACACGGTGGTGTGCTGGGAAGGCAGCATGAAGAAGAGGGACGCCTCACGCCTGGACAAACTGGTAAGGAAGGCAGGCTCTATTGTAGGCATGGAGCTGGACAGTTGGACATCCATGGCAGAGCAACGGGCACTGAGCAGGCTCCTGTCAATCATGGAGAATCCACTGCATCCACTAAACACTATCATCTCCAGACAGAGGAGCAGCTTCAGCGACAGACTGCTGTCACTGTCCTGCTCCACTGACAGACTGAGGAGATCGTTCCTTCCCCACACTATGCGACTCTTCAATTCCACTCGGGGGGATAAATATTAACATTATGCAAAGTTGTTGTCTGTTATACCTGCATTTTTATCACTCTTTAATTTAATATTGTTTTTTATCAATATGCTGCTGCTGGAGTATGTGAATTTACCCTTGGGATTAATAAAGTATCTATCTATCTATCTTATTATAAGCAGCATCAGAAACTGAACTAATTTTTAAATTATTACAAAAGGCTATAAAAAGTATCCACTATACCCTACTGTTGGTTTTGGTTTAAGTTCCATTACACTACAAAACTATTCCAGAGATTTTCAGTCATAGCTTTCATTTACATAATCTTAGCCAGTCGCAGACAGTTGTGGCACAAGCCTGTGACCTCTAGTCATGTTGGGTGGCATTCTGAGAAAGTTTGTCATACTACTCAATGACTAGTCTCATTAACAAACAAGTCTGATTTTGGCATAAGTCATAGTAATGGGCTTCTGCATGTGCAAGAGCTGACAACCAGTGAATGCTCAACTGGAGGTTACAATGCATTCAATGCTCAGCCCAATTAAATCGACATGAAGAAGAACAGAGAAGAGCAATGGCAGCTTTAAGAAGGCAAAGAAAAATGCTGTTGTATACCACACAAATAAAATAATGGCTCATAGAACTTTGCAGCCAGAAACAAATGTGTTTTGACATTTTTTCTTTATTCCAGTGTGTTCCATGTTTACCGGCTACCAAAATGTACTGACCTTGAGATACTCTTGAGGGGTAGGTAGGGTATTTAAACACTGAGCGGAAAAGTCATGAGGGTGTTGAGTATACCTTCATCTTCTGTGATTCCTGGTTTTGTAATCTGACCTTCTCAAGGAAGTCATTAAGAGTTACAGTCAAAGTTGTATACAGCATGACACCGGCATTAGTTTACCATTTTACTTACATTCAGAATTCCATCAAGGTTTTGGACCGCTTTTCTTTTAACCACGTCAAATGGATGTAGCTAAAGAACTTGAATGTTGCCAAGAGAGACACACATACAGTAGGTTCCTACATTCATTGCTATGGAACAGAGATTCAAGTGCTGCTGCTGATGGTATAGAACCTGTCTCTACAGCAGCATCTACAGGCTAAATTAAACTAGTATTAAACTTTAAGCCAACTGCTATAATTTTCTAATGTTCCAATTTTGTCCATTTGTTGAATTTTAGTTGTACAGTAAACCCCCGCGAAGTCGCGGTTCAGAGTTCGCGGCCACAGTCATTCATGGATTTTTCCTTAGAACCTATCTAATAATTGTTAGCGGAAACCACAAATATCCTCCACAATTTTTATGACTTTTTTCGTGGCAATACTGTACTGTAGTGAGAACAGGAAGCAACTGTAGAGGAAAATGCAGCTTGGGATGGTGAAAGTAGCCAATAGAATTTGAAACTGCAAATCCCAGCAGTCCCTGTAGTGGCTCCAATTGGTCTTCTGCTGAGGGTGCTGGGGCTGTTGGCGGTCAAAGGATGTCAGCGCGGCTTTTAAAAAGGGGGTGGTTGACCAAAAGCAAAAAAAAAGTTTTTGTAATTTGTGTTTCAAGTTCCTGTCTGTCTGCCTTCTGTTGGGTTTACCTGTGCTTATTTGTTTTGTCCTGGATCATTTTGTGATTGGCGTCTGAATTGTCTGCCGTCTGCCTGTGTACATGAGGACTGTAAGTGGATTCATGGCCATCCTGCAAAGAAAGGCAGCGCTCCTGAACCCTTCTTCACCATTTCAGGAACTAGTGTGGACGAGACTCAGACAAGACAGCAGGTGTGGTTATACAGTAATCCCTCACTATATCGTGCTTCGCCTTTCGCGGCTTCACTCCATCGCGGATTTTAAATGTAAGCATATTTAAATATATATCGCGGATTTTTCGCTGCTTCACGGGTTTCTGCGGACAATGGGTCTTTTAATATCTGGTACATGCTTCCTCAGTTGGTTTGCCCAGTTGATTTCATACAAGGGACGCTATTGGCAGATGGCTGAGAAGCTACCCAGTTTACTTTTCTCTTTCTCTTGCGCTGACTTTCTCTGATCCTGATGTAGGGGGATTGAGCAGGGGGGCTGTTCGCACACCTAGACGATACGGACGCTCGTCTAAAAATGCTGAAAGATTATCTTCACGTTGCTATCTTTTGTGCAGCTGCTTCCTGAAACGACATGCTGCACAGTGCTTCGCATACTTAAAAGCTCGAAGGGCACGTATTGATTTTTGATTGAAAAACAAACTCTGTCTCTCTCTCTCTCTTTGTCTGCTCCTGACGGAGGGGGTGTGAGCTGCCGCCTTCAACAGCTTTGTGCTGCGGTGCTTCGCATACTTAAAAGCAGCCCTATTGATTTGTTTGCTTTTCTCTCTATCTCTGTGACAGCCTGTGCTCCTGACACGCACTCCTTTGAAGAGGAAGATATGTTTGCATTCTTTTAATTGTGAGACGGAACTGTCATCTCTGTCTTGTCATGAAGCACAGTTTAAACTTTTGAAAAAGAGACAAATGTTTGTTTGCAGTGTTTGAATAACGTTCCTGTCTCTCTATAACCTCCTGTGTTTATGCGCAAATCTGTGACCCAAGCATGACAATATAAAAATAACTATATAAACATATGGTTTCTACTTCGCGGATTTTCTTATTTCGCGGGTGGCTCTGGAACGCAACCCCCGTGATGGAGGAGGGATTACTGTATAGCAGCTTTTATTCTTCAGAGTCACAGTGAGCAGAATTTCAGAAAGCAGGCAATCAATATTACTTGATAGCGTCAGGGCTCTTCTGAACCCTGTCTGTTGGGTGGGGCAAAGTTTTATATCCCTAGAACGCGTGATTTAATATCATTATGGAATGCAACAGTCATCTCTCAAGGGTGAAGTTTTAAGCAGCTTCATTTCTAAAACAATGATCTGCTTAGCCCTCTCAAAGTACACCGTGTCCTTGACTGAAGTTTTTAAGCTTTGCAGCAAAGATATTGGTGGCTTGCAGCTGCAAAGAGAAAAATAATAAAGTAGGCAGGCGCAGGCTTTTCATGATAAGAGGAAACGGGATAAGGCAGACTCATGTGAGGAATGCTTAGACCTTGAGTCCCTTGGACAAATATTTTTCTGTTTGCTCATCAAAGCATGCTTTTACATAATGTATGATTTCGTAAAGCTTACTTCTGCTTAACTTCTCAGACATGGATTAGTACAAGGGAACCAAGAGAACATTCATCTTCCACACTAGCGGTAGGACTATCTTTACATTCCCATTCAACGTACGGATCTCTGGACTATCTATTTTCATCATTACATTTCATCCGTTGCCGTTATTCATGAACATTTTTCATGATTTACTGTGTGTGTTTTCTTTGTGCTTTGTTGGATTTAATGTGTAATCGCCATATGGGGAACAGGGGTGGTATCATTGTTTTCATTTGTTTTCATTACATTCTTTATTTGCTGTTTGATTACCGGTTTGCTTTGTTTTTGTCTCTGTTTGTAAGTGCGTGCAGGTAGGGCCAAGGCTAGAGGAGTCCCTGGAATCTCCACCATAAAAATAAATCACCATCTTCTCGACAGTGTGAATCTTAGCGGCACTGGACCGCTACAGCGTTATTCATTTCTCCTTCCTGCTGATTGACTGTGGTGCACCTTCAGCTGAGTGTTTTTGTGTTTTCCGTTTTGTTCCTCTGAACCCTTAAACTGCCACAACCGGTCAGTGCCGTACATTCATTGAGCAGCCAGCTCATGACCACTGCCAGCCCCTTGTGAGCAGGGGGGCTGAACGCACCCCTAGAAGACAGGGACAGTCATCAAAAAAAACCTCTTAAAAAATGCTGATAGACTACTTTCACATTGCTCCCTTACTTGCTGGGCTTACTTGCGGCTGCTCTGTCGCGTGATATGCTTCTCGTGCATTTTGGCTGATTGCTTTGTTCCTCTCTCCTCCCCCAGACATCCTCTGCTCCTGTTGGGGGTCCCGCTCCTGTTGTGCTCCCCTATGATGTTTGCCTATTCTTTAAAATGAGAACTAACTGCATACTGAGCTTGTTTTACTTCTTAAAGAGACATGTTTGTTTGAAGTGTTTGAATAAAGTTCCTGACTCTACAATCCGCTACGTTTCTGTGCAATTCTGTGTCCCAAACGTGACATCCTGCAGCCTCACTGTCCCTGGGATTGAGCCACTGCACTATAGCCTGCCAGCATCAGCGCTTAACTCTGTGTGCTTGCGTGCAGCCAGTTCAAGCGCAGTTGGCTCGGTGATTTCATCAGTGGCGTCAGTTAATGCTGGGCGGTATACCGGTTCATAACAAAAAACATTTTTTATTTTTGTTATGATATGGATTTTCTTATACCGCAACACCGGTTTAAATAACCTAAACAACGCTCAGAACGTGGCGCAGCAGGAAACTGTTTAAGGGGGGACCTTTTTCACTGTTGCACCGCTAAACACGAATGTAACGGAGTACATGCGTTAGTGTAGGTATTGAACGGTGAAAATGGACAGAGAGCATTCTGGAACTGAAGCTGTAGCAGACAATAAAGTTGAACATGATGACACAGTAGAACTTTTGCCGAAAAAAAGGAGCCGTGTCTGTTGTCTGTAAATACTTTGGTTGTAAAAGGTCGGATGTGGACCGTTATGTTCAAATGTGTGAATACTGTTTCTATACTACTGGATAATACTGCAAGCCAAGTTGTACTTGTTTTATTTTTTTTTCAATACTGTGTAATGTACTTGGGTACTGTGTAGGAAATCCATTCCCGGATGGGTTTATCCATTCCCGGGAATTCAGGAATCCCGTATGTCATTCCCAGGAATCACAGGCTCCCGGGGATGACACAGTGCACGGGCATCTCACATGTGAACGGTTTTAGAACGCCCGGCACTTATTTTTAAGAAATCTACTGCTATATGTTGACACCAATAAAAGACTAACCTTATCTACAAGCAGTTCATGCTGTCATATAAGTACATGTATCTAGTTAGTTGCGGTAATAAGATCGTAGAAAGCACAACGTGTCCAGTGTGAGGTCGTCCAAGCGAGAGCGCACCTTCGTGCAGAGTACGCCAGCCGCTGAGAAAGCACGCTCTGCCTCCACTGAAGTAGGCGGCACAGTCATCAGATACTGATACACTTGTTCTAAACAACGCCAGCGCTTGCCGTTGCTCTGAAACACCACCATTTCATCTTTTACTGATGTATCCAGTTTCTTGTCATCATTCTGTGATGGCAAGTTTCTTGCCACAGATAATGCGGATTCAACAGACTGACGCATTGCAATTTCAAGTTGCTGTTCAAAGCTGTTATCTGATGAAGTGCAAGCTGCAGCAATGGCGCTACCTTAATTATTTTCAACTATAACTCTGTTATTTCATGATCAATTTTTACACTTTTACACGCTATATATGCAAGCTTGGCCATTCCTGTTCACCCGGGAATTCCAGCAGTTTCTGTCCAGGAATGGATTCCCTAGTACTGTGTAATAGTGTGACGACACGTTGAATTTATTCTCGACATTTCCACTTTAATCTCGACACTTATGACGAGAATAAAGTCAACATGTTGACTTTATTCTCGACATTTCTACTTTATTCTCACCGTTTATGTCGAGATTAAAGTCGACATATTAACTTTATTCTCGTAATTTGTCATTAAAGTAGAACTTTGTAAACTAAACTTCATCTTAAAATGAATATTTAATTTACTAGATTTGTTCAAACCCCGTCATAAGATATGTAGCACATTAATGCGTTGTGATAAGTGTACCAGGAGCCCAGGAATGGATTCCCTAGTACTGTGTAATAGTGTGACGACATGTTGAATTTATTCTCAACATTTCCACTTTAATCTCGACATTTATGACGAGAATAAAGTCGACATGTTGACTTTATTCTCGACATTTCTACTTTATTCTCACCATTTATGTCAAGATTAAAGTCGACATATTGACTTTATTCTCGTAATCTATACAAATAAAAGGCAAAGCCCTCACTGACTGACTGACTGACTGACTGACTGACTGACTGACTCACTCACTCACTCACTCACTCACTCATCACTAATTCTCCAACTTCCCATGTAGGTAGAAGGCTGAAATTTGGCAGGCTCATTCCTTACAGCTTACTTACAAAAGTTAGGCAGGTTTCCTTTCGAAATTCTACGTGTAATGGTCATAACTGGAACCTGTCTTTTGTCCATATACTCTAATGGAGGAGGCAGAGTCACGTATCGCGTCATCACGCCTCCTACATAATCACGTGAACTGAAAACAAGGAAGAGATTTACAGCACGACGCCTCCTACGTAATCACGTGAACTGAAAACAAGGAAGAGATTTACAGCACGAGTCAAACGCGGGAACGAAGGTAAATGACGTTAATTGTTGAGTGTCTTTTAATACTGTGTAAGCATACATATTAACACATGTGCAATTAAACGTGTGCATTTACGGGGTGATTTCTCAGGCTTAAAAGCTCGCCTTTTATTAAAAATGTAAATGCAAACTGTTTTCATTCTGAAGGGCACAAACCATGTTAGATTTCTGCCGTTAAACGCGCAAAAATGTCAGTACATCAGATAAATAAGCGCAACATATTATCAGTTGTATTGTATGCTTACAATACATATAGAAATGTGTTAATCGTTAACTAATATTATGGGATGGTGTTTTTCGACTCGCGCCTTGATTTAAACGATTGCATGTCTTGGTGGGTTTGCGTAGCTTATTGTCAATATCTTTACACCTCTTTTTAAGACTTAATTTAAAAAGGTTTTCTTTTCTTCTTAATTAAAATTTAAAAGCAATACTTCACCGCTGCGAAGCCCCTCTAGCGCTGACGTCCGAGGTTCGATTCCCGTAAGGGAGTGCAGTGAGTGTGTACGCCTGATGAGCCAAGAATAAGGGGTAAACACATGTTGCGTACTCTTTGCATTATTTGACAGTAAACTATTTTCAACCATTCTATGATCTGCTTCTCACAAATGAAGGCACCATGGTTGATGTTAGCTGACTTGCTGGCCAACAATAAGCGTTACCTGGTAGGTAACCACCCACTCACTTCACTCCCTTATGGGAATCAAACCTCGGACGTCAGCGCTAGAGGCAAAGCCCCTAAAATTGCGCCACGGCGTGTGGTTCGTTTATTTGACAGCATGTAGATCGGGGAAATTACATTCACGGCATTCGTAGTCTGATTCACAATCGGATTGTATGGGTGGTTACCTACCAGGTAACGCTTATGGTTAGCCAGCAAGTCAGCTCGAAGTGATCACTCGAGTGAAGGCAGCTTCACAAAAAAACAGATCCTTAACAAATTGTTATTGGTATATTTTCCCTCAATTTAAAAAGGTTTTCTTTTCTTCTTAATAAAAATTTAAAAGCAGTACTTCGCCGGTGCGAAGCGCGGGGATTTGAGCGACTGACGCATACAGACATATTCACGAGTGCAGGTAAATTAAGTTCATAGACCTACAAAAGGTTGCCATTGATTTCAGGCAAGATTGCTTTTCTCCTGTACAACTATACGTTGCATTCTCAAGAGTGTGCTTGCACGGCTTGGTCATATTACAACCGGAGTGCTGAACTGACAACGTGGTATACAAACAGAACTATAACAATCGTAATAAATGAACAAAAAAAACAGCGGACCCGTGGATTAAATAAAAAGGCTGCTTCCATTGGCGAAGCATCGAAAAAGGAAGACATTATATGTTGTTCGTTTATAAAACAGCGGAGAGGCTGTGTGAAGTCAGCTTCACAAAAAAACAGATCCTTAACAAATTGTTATTGGTATATTTTCCCTCAATTTAAAAAGGTTTTCTTTTCTTCATAATAAAAGTTCAAAAGCAGTACTTCGCCGGTGCGAAGCGCATGGATTTGAGCGACTGACGCATACAGACATATTCATGAGTGCAAGTACTTCGGAAAGAAAGCACCGTATAAACCTAAAGTTTAAATTAAGTTCATAGACCTACAAAAGGTTGCCATTGATTTGAGGCAAGATTGCTTTTCTCCTGTACAACTACACGTTGCATTCTAAACAGTAAGCTTGTACGGCTTGGTCATATTACAACCGGAGTGCTGAACTGACAACGTGGTATACAAACAGAACTATAACAATCGTAAAAAAAGAAAAAAAAAAAAAAGCGAAGAACCCTTGGATTTAATAAAAAGGCTCCTTCCTTGGCGAAGCAAGGAAAAAGGAAGACCTTATACGGCGTTCGTTTATAAAACAGCGGAAAAGCTGTGTTAAGGCTGCTTCACAAAAAAACAGATCCTTAACAAATTGTTATTGGTATATTTTCCCTCAATTTAAAAAGGTTTTCTTCTTAATAAAAATTTAAAAGCAGTACTTCGCGGGGATTTAGATATAGATATATATATATATATATATATATATATATATATATATATATATAGATAGATAGATATAGATATATATAGATATAGATATACATATATGTATGTATGTCTATATATATATGTATATGTAAGCTTATAAGTACTACCTTACTTCTCTTTAAGAAAGGAAGATGTAATGATACTTGATTTAAACGATTCCATGTCTTGGTGGGTTTGCGTAGCTTATTGTCAATATCTTTACACCAGTTTTTAAGACTTATTGACTGAAACGGGCTTTCACGAAAAAAGTTAGGGCTTTGCTACAGGATACACCCTCCACAAGTTAAGGAAGTAAAAATAAAAGTATATATTTCTGTTTTATTTAAACCTTTTAAGTTCGTATGCATAGCCCCATTTAGCTGTTTTAGTTTTTTTTTTTCTTTCTTCAGTAATATTTAATCTCCTTAAAGAAAAAGAACATATGCATTTTACTTTTTTTGTATCTCTTTAGTAATATTTTAGTGTAAAAGGATAACCAGTATTTAAACCTTTTATGTTACTTTATAAAGTTATTTTACACAATGTTGAAAAATTAATAAGAAAGCTACATATTTTGGCAGCTGCTGCTTTAATTTTCAATGAAATGAAAAAAGCTCTCCAAGAGAAAACCTCAATGAAGAAGAAACAGAAAGGAGAAACCCTCATTTATAAAGGTTTGCTGCAGATGACTTAACTGAAAATAAATGAATACAGTAATCCCTCGCTACTTCGCGGTTCACTTTTCGCTGATTCACGACTTCACGGATTTTATATGTAAGCATATCTAAATACATAACGCAGATTTTTCGCTGCTTCGCGGGTTTCTACGGACAATGGGTCTTTTTACTTGCTTCCTCAGTTGGTTTGCCCAGTTGATT